>NC_142166.1:35956321-36287154 GCF_029865625.1 Vigna umbellata
AACAAGAAAACAGTAGAAAAGTGACATTTAAAATTAAAGAAATTATGTTATAGGACATATATTCCCATCAATATTGGATCTGTGTTTTTGAACGATGAATTTGAATCTATCTACAAGTTAAATAACTTATCTATCTACTTTTGTCATTTTATGTGAAAATTCTAAAACGGGGGAGTTGGAAATGAGTCTCAAAGATAAACTTCTCGGGAAGGAAAGAAAAATGAACCAGACTTACTCCACTCTCTCGTTGGTCTTGAAGAACCGTGAATGAGAAGAATAATAGCTCATCATTAATAAAGTATGAATACTTTTTATAGATATTTGAATTTGCGTACCGGTTGTTTACGTATATGTGTAACAGCTTAGACTTTGGTGCAGCTACAAATGCTGACTCTTTAAACTTTCCCTCTAATAGTGACATATTAGGTAAAGTGTAGATGCCCCTTTTTCAACCCTTCGTTGAAAACACATCCTCATCCAAATTTTATTCTTCTCCCATTATACATACTCACCAAATTCTACAAATGGGCTTCTTTTCCTTCTTGCATTAACTCAGGAATTTCACCAACTTTTATAAATCTACTAATTTACCTACTCATATTTTAGCTTCTCATTTTTAAAACAGACAACACTCTGCTTCAATCAATGAATTCAACGCAATCCTTCAAAAACTTCAAAAGTGTCCATTTCTTCGTCAACTTATTTCTTGCAATTTTATTTTTTAATTTCACTCCCCACCGTATTTTTCAAATGGATCGTATCATTCCATACTACTTTTGCCACTCTGTAGGACCCTGGTGTGGTTGTTGGGATGGGGACAGGTGCAGGTAGGGAAGCCATAAACATCATTTGTGAATATCTTTGTGAATATATAACCACTTCACGAAGGGACCTTGGATATCACAAGCTCACAGCAGAAACACTTGCTCGAATATTGAATCTAGAATCTGAGGAAAATTGAAAGTATCGAGCATGGGTTCAACGGGTGAGACTCAGATCACTCCAAGCCATGTGTCTGATGAAGAGGCAAACCTGTTTGCGATGCAACTGGCGAGTGCCTCTGTCCTCCCAATGGTTCTGAAATCAGCCATCGAGCTTGATCTGTTGGAAATCATAGCCAAGGCTGGCCCTGGAGTTCATCTTTCTCCCTCTCACATTGCTTCTCAGCTCCCAACACACAACCCTGAGGCACCGGTCATGTTGGACCGCATCTTGCGTCTATTGGCTTCCTACAACATCCTCACTTTCACCCTCCACACTCTTCCTGATGGCAAGGTTGAGAGGCTCTATGGCCTTGCTCCCGTTGCCAAGTACTTGATCAAGAACGAAGATGGCGTCTCCTTGGCTGCTCTCAACCTCATGAACCAGGATAAAATCCTCATGGAAAGCTGGTATCTTTTGTAGAAACAGTTCAATTAAAACTATTTCCGTTTAACGATTAAGTTAAAGTTGAGATGCTTTTGTTATTGTAGGTACTACTTGAAAGATGCAGTTCTTGAAGGGGGGATTCCATTTAACAAGGCATATGGAATGACAGCCTTTGAATACCATGGAACGGACCCAAGGTTTAACAAGGTTTTCAACAAGGGTATGGCGGATCACTCTACCATCGCAATGAAGAAAATTCTCGAGACCTACACAGGCTTTGAGGGTATTAAATCTCTGGTTGATGTTGGTGGTGGAACCGGAGCTATAATAAACATGATAGTCTCAAAGTATCCCAATATCAAGGGTATCAATTTTGATTTACCCCATGTCATCGAAGATGCCCCATCTTATCCAGGTACCTATTTTTAGGTTGAGGACGTTGTCTTCATATTTATATTAGTTTTCCAAGCACTGTTACCGGTTATTACCCGTTAATTGTATGCATTGTGTATTGAATTATAATGTTTTAGTAATGGTTTCCTGACATCAAATTTGACATTGCTGTTTTTGTGTAGGAGTGAAGCATGTGGGTGGAGACATGTTTGTCAGTGTTCCAAAAGCTGACGCTATTTTTATGAAGGTGAATGATAAAACTTGAATCCTTTTCAATGTCCTAATTCTTGCCTACTTTAAAGGGTTTCTTTTCTGAGAGTCAATGAGTTGTTACTGTCTGATAATCGTGTTCTACTTGTTTATGCTAATGATTTTAATATCATTGATACCTCCAGTGGATTTGCCACGATTGGAGTGATGAACACTGTTTGAAGTTTTTGAAGAACTGCTACGATGCATTACCAGAAAACGGGAAGGTGATTGTGGCAGAATGCATTCTTCCGGTGGCTCCAGACTCTAGCTTGGCCACAAAGGGTGTGGTTCACATCGACGTGATAATGTTGGCTCATAATCCAGGTGGGAAAGAGAGAACAGAGAAAGAGTTTGAGGCTCTGGCCAAAGGATCTGGATTCCAAGGTTTCCGAGTTCTGTGCTCTGCTTTCAATACCTACATCATCGAGTTTGTCAAGAGGGTTTAAGTGTTTCGGTATGGAGTCCCATCAAGTTGCATTTGGATTGCTTTCCTGAAAAAATTGTAATTTTTATCGAGTGCATTAGGAAAAGAATAATGAACAAGTTCAATATATAACACATTGCAAATAACAAGTTCAGTTTTTCCTCATTAATGCCAACCCTTTTCCGTTTGCTAGCAAGTACGTATAGTATTGAAATTCCATTTACCATGATTATCATTTACCTTAATGCTTTTGAATGAACGAAAGTTATAATAATGGTAACACATTATCCACAATCCAATTGGACATTCATGTGGGGTTCATAGCTGTATAAAAGATAATAACGCAACGCAAGCAACCTAATATACAAATATTTGTGAAACATCATTCTAATAAGTGTGAGAGACAAATTCTAAACTTAAAATAAAATCCTTTGACCAAGAATGAATCAGCAGCACAAGGAAATTTTCAAGGTTCAACATAGAATTCCATGGCGTTTTACCCTCCTACGTTAAAGCTGCAAGAGTTGGATTGCTTCTGTGGAATTTTAACTTCTTCCTCATGAAGCAAAAGAAGAAACAATTCAATGAGAGAGGACAGAGAATGAATTCCTCTAGGGAATTATACATTCTGTTATCATTGCTGAAGCTGTTGAAGACTTGCTACGAGGCACTGCCAAACAACGGGAAGGTGATTGTGTGATACAATGGGTGGGTGTGGGATTCACTTTGATTTGGTGATGGTGGCTCTTTTCTGGTTGGGAAACAAAGAACATAGAAAGAGTCTCAGGCACAGGCCATAAGGGCCAGAATTCAAGGTTTCATAGTTATGTGTTATGTTTTTAATACCTACATCACAAAATTTCTCAAAAGTGTTGAAGTTTTTCCAGCGTGGATTCATATAAAGTTATATTTGAGTTTTCAAAATTAAATTGTTCGTGGTGCTACTTAAGCTTAATGTTATTCTCTCAAATAACAAAGTTTCGTATTGTGGATTATATTCAGTTGTGTTTCTTCTCCTTAACGCAAATCCTTTTTTCGTTCAATATCAGTACATACGTACAGGGTTGACCTTCTAAGTTCTAATATGTTAAAAGTTTTAAATAGTCAAACTTATTTGAGGAACATGATTCCGAGAACGGCGACAATACAATTCTAAACTTAAAAATACATTTCCCTGGCACTTCTATGAGACCAAGTAGATGAGTAGCACTAGGAAATTCGGAAGGTTCAATATATGAATATTACATAACACATCTGTCTTCCTACCATAAATCAAATAGAGCACGATGAGCGTCTGACACAAAAGAATAAGCAGTTCAGTCACGCAGCCATATGGACACACCAGAAATCATGAGCGTCTGACACAAAACACAATTTGTGATAAGAAAAAGAAATGAAGAACTGACAATAACACCGAGCTTCAAGGAGTGAGGATAGGATGGCAAGAAAGGAAGACAAAACATCAAAACAATTTTCGTTCTTGCCAATCACACCCGAGAGGTTACTTGTTTTTGAAAAGTTCCAAACAGTGTTCTTGGTCTAAGTTCCTGCTCCAAAACTTCTTATAATATTCAGCATACGTATATCCTCTGTATACGGCTTCAGATCCATCTTCCGTGAGTGGTTTTGCAGGGCTAATCAAAGCCTCATCGTTCGGACAAAGAAATGAAGCCACAGAAAGCCTGGGCTTATCAACATTCACAACAGCACGGTGCCATACACTCTTATAAAGCCCATTACTCAAAGCCTGCAAACCACTCAAGCCCAATATATTATCACACCACAGGCATTTTTCTGTGGGCCGAATTCTGACAGAAGATCTAGCCCACAAAAGAAAGATATGTGTATAGATATATTAAAAGAATATGAAATTATTATTACCTGGAGTTGATCACCGATGTTAATGACGAAGGCATTGGGGTGGGGGTTAACGGCGAGCCATTTTCCGTCCTTGAGAACTTGAAGACCGGCAACGTGGAGATCTTGGAGCAGAATTGTGAGTGCATTCGGGTCGGTGTGACCCGGTAACCCATAAGTGAGTTCTGGTTGGGGGCAAGGTGGATAGTAGTTGACCGCCATGTGTTGCCCCTGTTCACCCAAAACATTCTTTATGTAATCTTTCTCCAGCCCCAAACTCTCTCCTATGTATTCCTGTATTCTCAACCCTAATTCCCGAACCTCTTCGCAGTACTTTTTCACGCTCTCCCTGCCAATTCATTAACATTCTGTTCGGCTAAAAAATTTACATATTTCAAAACGCATTACGTAACACAAGTAGGGACAAGCATCGGATCTTAAGATTAATGAATTAAAGACGTTACGTCAACACGCAAATATCTACTCACGTCACTCCAACTTAATGCCTTGTCATACCCATCCTTACAAAATGACATTTGGGCCCTAACTCATATTTCACACAAAACATACAAAAAATAAAATCACTTTTTATATTCTCATTATATAACTCACCTTATTTTTTCCTCAAAACCTGATAGGTTGTGTGTGGATCTCATCATTTGTTTTCATCCTTTCACTTTTTTAAATACTCCAAACTACCGTAGCATCATATAGTCTTAATGATTTTGTAAATCGATTTCTCTTTCTAGGTAGTGTATCAAGATGTAAACAATTAAAATATTTATACCAAGGCTTCTTTCAACATCAATTTAATTAATTCATTATTTACTTAAATTACATCCTAAATAAATTTATTAACTTTGTAAAACTTACATTCTCATACAATTTTTTTGTTGTTGTTGTTGAGAGTGTAACAATAACTACACTTAAACTTCATGCCATTAAATTTTATTTATATTAATAATTAAACGAATTTTCTTTTACACATGAATTATACATTCTTATTCTAATGTAGTTAAGTAAGAGAAAATACATTTATACTAACTTTTTTTAACAGAGAAATTAAACCCACAACTCTTCCTTCTATTCTTCTAAACCTTTCAACTCAATTAATTGAGTAAAAAGAATGCATTTATACTGCGGAGCAATATTTTTTTTAATAAAGAAATTAAACTCACAATTTCTCCTTTTTCCTTTTAAATCTTTTATATCAATCTTACAACTTTCACATTTAAAAAAAGACATCTATCTTAAGTCCAAAAGTCTCTTCCTATCTTATCATCATACTTTAATAGAAATTCCTTTTAAACTCTAGGACTTATCCTAACCGGATAATGAAATTCTCTTGGTTTTTATTCCCATACTTGATCCACCATATGTCTCAATGATTACATTATTTATAATAAAATATTATTTTTATTTATTTTGAATACTTATAATTTAAAATATTTCCTTTCTTTTTTAATGTCTATCCGAAAGAAACATTGATCAAGTCGGTAAAAAATGGTTGAAAATAGATTCAAAAACATTTTTGTCCGTTGTGTTACAAAAATCTAAGAAATAAAGTAAAAATCGGTATGATGGAAATTATATGTATTATTAATTTCTTTATCTGGTTCATTAATCCGCTCCTACCCAAAGTTTAAATTAATTAGTTTTTATAATCGACACATCCAACATGCTTTCAAAACTTACACTTTTAGCCATCATGTGCTAATAATAAAATTTCTTAGTTTTCGAATTAAATTTTAGCATGATTTTTATATATATCTTATTTATCTAATCGTATAAATTATTTTATTTTATTTTATTTACAATTTATCTATGTTTCATATATATTTGAATCGAAACGAAAAACTGTATAAATGGCGGATGCTATAATTAAAAAAAAATGCGGGGAATGTGGAGGAATTCGTTTGGATGAAAAGTAAATTGGCGGGAGAGGGAGAAAGGTGTAAAAAAAGTAAAATAGAATGTTTTTAAAACTTTGAATTTTAAATAAGAAAACCGTGCTTTCTTAGGTAGAAGAGAAATGGGTGAAAAAACAATATAATTTTAATATGTTTATATTAAAATATAATTCTTTAATTCGTTTTTTAAATAATTAAATATTTTATAATATAGTACATAATATTCTTCCCTCTCATTTTCTTGGTAAAGCAGAAAGCTTCTTTCTCATGTGGGTTCAATTAATTATCACTTGATATAGGCGCTTTCCCCTTTTCGTGTGTGTGTGTGTTTTCCTTCAAATCTATACGAATCAATAGTACAACACAAGCAGAGATGGAAATCAGATTTCAAAACACTACTCAATGTGTGTAGTCTTTCTAGTTTTTTCCTTTTTTCCAAACGCTCTTTTTGGTAAAATAAGCAAACGATCCCCCGACAGGAGGACCACAGTACTTTATTGCGAAATCTGTGCCAATTAATTTCCCAAAGGCAGATATGATAAATAGACAGACACGTGCATTACTTAAAAGTTTATGTTTGTACTTTTCAAAAGTATTCGTCTGTCCATTAACTCACCGATTTCAGTAAAATGTGAATATACTAAAATTTAGTTATATTATTTGGCATGCTAAATTTGTTAAGTATAATTTTGGAGAAGAAAGTAATATATATATAAATGATTTGATGTTGTAATATATATAAAATATGAATGTAGAATAAAAAATAGAAAAAGAGATAAGTGACTTACTTGAAAGAGGGAGGACTAGAAGGCCATTCAGGCACATATTTGTCCAATGGGTAGCAGTGAAGTCTGAGATAATCCCTCCAATTATGGACAGTCTCTTTCCTGACATTGAAACTAGTGGAGAGTCTTGTTGTCTTTGAAGGGTCTTCTGAGTACAACTTCAGTTTCTCCTCCACGGGCAACTTGAAGAAACCATGAGCCACCTCTGTCATTTCCCTCACCGCTTCTACACCCACCCCGTGATTAATCACCTGCTTCAATTTTTATTCTGTTATTTTTAAACCTTTTTTTCTTAAATAAAAAATACACATAATTCATAACCACACATCCTCTGCACCTGGAAAAACCCAAACGATCTGCACGCTTCGCCGATTTCCTGCACAATCTGACCTCTCTTTTCACAACCCAAATCGATTATTGGAACATCCTCGCACTCCGACACTTCGCTCAGACGAGGTCTCTCTGATTCCGGTCGGATGTAACTTTCCGGCAGATTTGAGTGCTGGACTCCGGAAGAAATCACCTTTGTGTCCATTTTTAATATCCTTAACTCTACCTTCTTAAATACCAAACGCAAACTTCATAACAGATTAAATAAATAACACTACGGGGACTGGCAGTTTCGTCAATGATAAACCCGAGGCTCACCACATAAGGATTTACAAACAAGGATGCAGAGAATACGAAGAAGATAATTTTTTTATTTTTATTTTTCTTATCGTCCTTATTCTAGACCACTGTTCTTAGAAACCTCCATGAAGAAATTAAAGATTGCACCCTTTGACAAAAAACACCACAAAAACTTGAAAACAAACACTAAGGAAAAAGGCAAGGGATGAGAGAAAAACGTTAAACAAGATAATAACACTATGGGCACTGGGGAGTATATAACTACCACTGAGCAGTTTCGCGAATGATAAGCCTAAGACTCCGCGTATGTTTATATATACACAAGTATGCAGATGAGTACGAAGAAGACAATTTTTTAATTTTAATATTTTCATTTTTTTATCGTCCTTATTTATTTTGGACCGTTTCAAAATTCTTTTGTTTCCTTTATTATTTTTAAGGTTAAAATAAAAATCAGTCCTCTGTAGTCGACAATTAGTTTGGTATCAAACAGAGATATCTGTTTTAGTGTGTAAAATAGTATGAGATGGTTTTACTTTAGTCCCTCTTGTTATTAGTGTTTGTTTTAGCACTTTTAGGAAGAAACTAACATGATTTTAACTGGCTAACGAACATAATGGCTGTGTAGACAGGTCTTCCGTTGAATTGGAAATTTTGGTGATTCCAACTGAAACCCTCTGTTTAGGAAAACCTCTGTTTCTGCTTTGAGGAAAGCAGTGTTCCTTTGCTTCTCGTTCTTTTACAAATTCTTTTGCGTTTTCCATCTTTTAGGGTAACTGTTGTGGTAGAAAAAGGTGGAAGGAGTCGCATTGCGATGTTTTGATACTTCCACAAAAAACACTGAAGCATTTGGCCGTCGTTTCCTTCTTCTGACTCTGAGTATTTATATTTAAGCCACAATTTCAACTCTATTTATTCTCTCCTTAAACTATCATAGTTATTTGTTGGAAAAACAGCATTCATTCAAGGGGAGTGGTTAGACTTGTTAGGAGTTGGGTTAACAAATATCATCAACTGTGTAATTTTAAAAAGTACTCTCATACGTTAATAACTGAAATTTAACAACATCTTGACAACAATCAAATAATTTTTAATTTTATATTTAATAATATTATGACAATAATCACATAAAGCACTACTTCTAGCATCAACTCAAAATACACTACAAATTCTATTTTCTTCTTCTATTTCAATCTCGTAGAAGAAGTCATTATTTTAAATCTCTCATCTTTGAAAAATGACGTTGTAGGGTTTGACCATCAGCGTCCTTACATAGCAATCTTCTTTGATGACCAATGTAGTTGTATGCATTTTTCTCAACAAATTGCATATTTTTAAATCCACCCGCTTAACCCACGATGCTAAGGAAACTCTTATTAATTTGTATGCTGACATCATCATTGACCTCCAATGTGCGTTTTGCTTGCATGTTTAACTTTTTATTAGCACGGATTAGGTTGGAAGTGTTCGAACATAAATCATGATTGTGGTCTAGGACTACAATTCTTACCAACCATTTTCCATATTTTCTTCCAACCATTCTTCTAGTTTGACATTCTTTTGTTTGACTTGGTAGTGTTTTGACCTCCGGTCTAATGGAAGAGATGTACTTCCCTTCCCTAGAACAAACCAATTCCAAGTAATTCAATTCTTATTCTCATCTTTTTTTAGAAGTCCTTGTTCGGACACCAAAACCACAACTTATCCCCGTTGCCGATGTAAAATTTCTTAGTTTCTTCCACTTTATCAAAAGACATATGCACCCTTGGAACCAACTCCACACAATTCTCATTCTCGTCATTAATTTCGTGATTAAATTTGGGTACCATAGTAAAAATATTTTGTGAATTGGCCATGACAATGTTGTATACCCTAGTCATAGTGCACAAAAAATGACCATACTTATGGTTCATCAACAAAAAATAAGACCATGTTTTCATCTTGTATTAACTAGTGCAAAACTTTTAAGTCCAAGCCATACATAATAGGAAAAGATTTTTAGGTATCATCCTAAAACAATATGGAATACCCACAATAAAATAAACAAAAAACAAAATAAAAGACTAATGGAAGCACGTTAAAGGAAGCATGTATACGTACAAGTGATGGTCTGAAATGTATTTACTCTGCAATTAAATGAACATCTTCTTCTCACCAACCTCCAAACAAGGCCATTAATGTAACGTCTCAAATTTCAGGGTGTCACAGGTTATTACAAAAACTGATAATTTTCAAAACTTTCTTATAGTGCGAAAACGTATTTTCAAAACTCTTAGCATTTAAATTTACATCACATAATAGCTCCAAAATACTTGTCCAATTGCATTATTTAAATAAAACCAAAATAACGAAGGAAATAAAATAACTCCAATTACATTGTCTTAAAAATTCAATTGATATAGGTTTAAATAAAACCCAAGTCTACCCCCCGTCATCTCATAGATCTATCGTGCTTTATCTTCATCTATTGCTTCCACATAACATCACACATTATACGATCATTGCATTCACATGCACAAACATTAACATGTATGTGGTAAGCTACCGATAAAACAATCATAATAATAAGATACATACATACTAATTATATCAACAATAATCAAACACCCCATACATAGAAGTAATAACAATAGGATTCCTAAACCTCTATACCAACAATCAATCATGATAAATTACTAAATCCTCGAACCCCTATCCTTGATCCTCGATAATCACATATCTAGACGACAATTTATTCGTTCACCAACACTTATGCTGGCTACACCACATAATCACAATACTACCAATATAGCATTCCTTGGAGCATCATCGTCATAGATACACCACACTCATGACTATCCTAGTCAAGAACAACACCATGATCGTCACTATACCATAATATCATAGTGGAAAGAGTTCATCTTACTCCTGTACCCCACCTTACCGAATGTAACCGCTCCTACAGTCTACCTGTAGCCTCCCCTACAGGACATCTGTAGCCTCTACTACAGATAATATCTTTCTAATGCACACAAGACAAAAGGAAGCATTTATCCGCATATAGAACCAAGATTTACGAGGTACAACAAGTAGACTTATCCTCCAATCTCATGCTCATCAATCACATACTTAGGTACATCCTAACACTCACTCATGCTCCACTCTCAACCACAAGTCAAATTGACCCTAAACATGACCACTAACCTCAATATTTGATTATCATCATGTTCCAGAGCTCCTCAAGTTTGGTTCACGTCCATTCTTCATGAAATTTGCCATTTTTCACCAAAATGCATTCTGATGAGCGATTATCACTTAAGATAATTGATGTGTTACTACCCAAACCACTAATGAGTAAAATTAAAGCAACACACCCGAAGAACCACACCTACAGCGGTAGAGAACTCTACCATCATGTATAAGTTACACTACCAAAAACCCCACCGTTTAAACCAAGTAACGTAATTTAGGAAATACACAACATCTACAATCACAACCATTGAGATTTAGCTCCCCTTACAACATTATCTTAAATCGATCAATGCATTCAGAATAACACCAAAATAAACACCAAATCACCAATATAATATTTATATCACAATAGTTAAGTCCTTATTAAAATTCCGTCACACCATACAACATCAATTCATAATAAGACTATAACAACCAATGCGATAACCACACCTACATTCCCTTAAACGATATCATGTTCAACCCATTAACTCTGAAAGATCTGTCAATTTAAGGCAACTCATGTCTATCCAACCATCATTATAAATGTATGTGAACTTCGTATCATTCTTGTCTATTAAGACAAGATTATTCTAGTGGTCCTTTACTGCAGCTTTAGACATGTCTCCCCTATTCCCAACTATTCACCCAAGAACTAAACTCAACACGAGTCGAAACCCTTCGACCGAGACCTCCATCCCTTTCTACCGTCTCGCAAGAGGAAAAAGCAGCACTTGAATCTTAGTCCCTTCGACCGCCCCTCCAGGACGAAGAGACTCATCTCTTCCATTGCGACTTAAAGATGAAGAGATCCACCTTTCTACCCTCTTGCAAGAGGAAAGGTGATTACCTTTCTACCCCCTCGAAAGAGGAAAGAGCAGCATTTGAATCTCAATCCCTTCTACCGCCCCTCCAGGACGAAGAGACTCATCTCTTCCACCACCACTTAAAAACGAAGAGATCCACCAAATTTTTTTATGGACTATTTGTGACTTGTTTAGAAGTTAAGTTCACCAAATTGCTGTTAAGAATAAGTAGAAATGAACTTTTAAGCTCTTAGAATGATGTTTAGTTGTTTAAGTTGGAAATTTGTGAGAAAATGAGGCTAATAACATTTAAATTCAGTTATAAATTTATTGGGGTTAGTTCAATGTAAGTTTTGGAATAGAAGAATTGTAGGCACATGTGGAGGTGTAGGAGTTAGAATGTGTACGCTTTGGGGTGTAAATTCTGCAGAATTAATGTTTTGCAGGCTAGTTAGGCGAGTAGATAACTTATTGAGTTTTGGTAATGGGTTTCAGAGGCTGGGCAAGACTTCTCGCTTGGCTGGCAAAGATCTTTGTTTGTACTCTCGCTGGGCGACAAAGAGTTGCTCATTGGGCGAGCTGGCCAATGTTGAACGCCAGGATTCTGACGTTGGGTGCCATCTATGAAGTTTTGGTTTGTGTATTCTTTCCTCTTGTGCCTTTCTAGATTTGAGCTGTATCAGTACTTTGATGCTTGTTTGAGTATGAGTATATATTGATCATGTAGATGGTAGATGGACGTAATTCCATGACTCTCATGGAGAGATTCCATGGCAGTGCCCTGTAGTGTAGGTATTGATGTAAGAAGCTCGGTCTTGGGGGTTATCCTAATGCTCCAATAATCTTTCCATCTCCGGTAGAGAAGGGGATTATGTGGTGAGGAGTAGCAAGAGGTCCTAGTGTATGGTCTAGTGTTGTTTATGCATAGGTGGTTAACAAACTAATCTTGTGTGGTAGCTTGAGGGGGACCGGTTGTTCTACCACTACAAGTGT
The DNA here is from genome assembly GCF_029865625.1 of Vigna umbellata. Classification (NCBI taxonomy): domain Eukaryota; kingdom Viridiplantae; phylum Streptophyta; class Magnoliopsida; order Fabales; family Fabaceae; genus Vigna; species Vigna umbellata. The sequence continues at coordinate 35,968,950 of NC_142166.1, forward strand.
ACAACCCACCATAGCTCGGAATTAATACTTGTATATATGCTTAGGTTCTTGTTTGATTTTAAAGTAAAATGTGTTGTATGCTGAATTATAATTGCATGAATTGATTCTTTTACAATATTAGCTTACCCTTGCTTTTGTGTTTGTGTGTTTTGTATGTCATTTTCTTGTTTATGATTATCACATTAACGGTGAGAGCAGATAAGAATGTCTTTTAAGTTACTTTAGCGAGGGGTGAAGGTGAAGAAAATGTGTAGTTATGTGGTTCTACAGGTTTAGATCTTTTCTTTATGGTAGGTTTGTTTTATCTGGTTGTTTTATTATCATCTTTGTAACATTTTACTTTAGTACTTTTATACTATTAAAATGAGATTTTACATATATAAAAATCATAAAACAATGATCATCAATTCACATTCATCTCATCATATCTATTACGTCAATCACATCATACATGATACAATCTAAATAACTTATAAAAGTTAGGTTTAATACCCTATTTTGTCCCCATTTTCGTTCGAAAATGTCAAATTAGTTCATCCTTTATAAAATGTGTCAATTACGTCCTCACTTAATAAAATTTGCATCAATGAAATCCCTTCCGTTAAATCCGTACAAACGACGTTAATTATTTCTCTCTCTCTTCTACTTGAATAATTAACGTCGTTTATACGGATTTAACGGAAGGGATTTAATTGATGCAAATTTTATTAAGTGAGGACGTAATTGACGCATTTGTTAAAAGATGGACTAATTTGATATTTTCGAACGAAACTGGGGACAAAATAAGGTATTAAGCCAAAAAGTTATAAACTCATTTACTAGCACATGTAGATATGAGTGTCAAAGTGAGCCAATTTGAGTCACATATGAGTTAGCTCACAATGGATTGAGTAAAAAAAGTCAATTCAATTTGAGTCAGTTTTTAGTGAGTCAAAAATTTATATATTTATTGTAGTAAAATTAAAGTTGATTAACTCAATTCATTTCTTTATAACAGTGAAATCAAAGTATTCACCAAAATTTCCAAATATTATTATAAACTTGAAAATTAAATTATGAAGGTAAGTAATTTGACAAACAAATTAATTAAACATTTAAACTATTTCAACACTATTGAACAACATTTTAACATTTAAAAAGATCAAATTGTAAATTTATATAATTATGAGTTATAAATAATTATAATAAAAAACTTATAAAAAATGGTAAAGAAAAGCTAATAAAGTGTTCTTGTTGATGGGTTTAAGTAAATCGAGTTTAATTTAACCCACATTTAAAAAATATAAATATTTTTAACCCAATCTAATTCAAATCGAGTCAAGTTGATTCACATATTAAACCCTATTTTAACATCTAAATATATGTATGGATCATATTGTAATTAACTAGTGAATGATACTCTTAACCTCTCTACCTACAAGGTTGTATTGATCCTACCAATTTAATCTACTTCGTTATAACCTTTAAATGTACTAAGTCTTACATTGTTTATTGTTTCAGGTATAGGGTTGAAGTCTCTTACTCAAAGCACTCCAGGTTGTCTTGAAGATCGAACGGACCCTGCTCAAAACACTCCTGGTTGTCTTGAAGACCAGACATTCGCTGATCAAAGCACTCCAGGTTGTCTTGAAGACTGGACATACTTCCTAGTTGTCCTCCGTCCTTCAAGTTACGTTGTCTGCTTTCTCTTCTTCTTGTCCAAGCTAGGTGGGCGGGTACCTGTCAAAGACACTCTAACGTTCAAGTTAGTAATGTAACCGAGTAGTTGGCATAACAAGTAATGCATATATTGTGCATCGTGATCCTAAAGTCATACCTAGGACTTTTATTTATATTAGTTGGTGATGGGTCTTTACCTTTCGCTAGTCTAATGACGGTCCAATCACACCTCAACCTGCATTAGAGTTTTAATCAGTTATCATCGTTTATAATCTAACCATGTGGTTGGCCTAGGTAGTCGGTCGACATGGATGGTCGACCTGGGTGGTCAGTCAGCTTGTGTGATCAGCCTGGATGGTCGGCTTGGTGATGTCTAGGAGACCGTATGGTACACTTACCTTAAAGTAAAAGTAAATAATTATGCAATAATCCTTTAATTTTATCTTTGATAAAAATTAAAACACACGCAACAAATATGATTAATTTGTTATTGAGGAAGAGATTTTTATTTGAGCAAAATATACCAAGATAATTTCCTAGACATCAATATCACCACACTTTCGCTTGAATGAGAATAATTCTTCTGACTCATATCGAACAGGTTATGAAGAAAACCTCCATTTTTGTGCCAACAAAAAACATTTTCATAAAACATTACCAGACAAACAAATATTCACTTAGGCATGAAAGCAAAACAGAAAAGTAAGATGTTATCAAACATATAAGTTTACAATATTCACAACAAAAATATATAATACATCCTATTTATTATTTTATTTAAATGCAACTTCCTTAACCTGGATTTTGGCAGTTCCTTTTCTCAAACAAAAATATTTTTACTCAAACTTTAGTTCCCTTATATCTTGAAATCTTGTACAACATTACCATGTACAAAATCTAGTTTGAAAAGACATTCGAATCCATAAATTCTTCCCATAGAAAATTCTTTAGAATAATAAACTTAAATTACCAGTTCACAAAATTGATCGAGTAGAGCTCCTCCTTTCTTTATCAATTTTTTTTATAAATCTAAAAACTGATAGTTTCTGTTTATTCATTTTAGAGATAATATAAAAAGAACAATAGTTAAGGAGATAACTTTTTTTATGGGAATGAATTAACCGACTATTTTATTTACATATTTAAAAAATAATTGAATGATATATAATATAATATTTTTATAGTATTATATTGTATATTTTGTTTTTTATAAGTCACGTAATACAAATTTTAAATTTCTAAAGTTTAATAAAATTGTAAATCATGAAACTAAAAAGTTTTATAATAAATCTTGAAACAGAATATAAATAAAACATTATTAAAATATAGGTGTTATGATAAATATTACACAATGATATATATATATATATATATATATATATATATATATATATATATATATATATATATTGTATAAAATGAAGTCCTATAATGTCACATGTGTAACAGTGATGAGATTGTACGGTGATAGAATTTGTAGCCATGGAAGGAGGAAAGCAAAGAGAGGCTCACGTTTATTGTACTATTAATTGAGTAGACCTCTTTGGTATCGTAGAATTGACCTCTCTCAAAACGTAAAGAGACGAATCTTGGATACTGTAAAAACAACTATATAATTATATTTTATCACCGTTTGGTAAGTCACCTACCATACGGTCCATCATAACTCGGATAGTTTAACGAGTTATTCTAATTTTGAGTAGTTACCAAATAAATAAGTTAATCACTAATCATATTACGTTAACCATAATATTAAATAATTTAAAGGAAGAACATATTTGACAATAATTAGATTTCACCTAAAATCTATAAATAAAATTACGAGATGAAAACATAAATGATTTATATTTATTACGTCATTAATTTTTAATTATCAATGTTGAACTGATTTTGATAATAAAATATTTATGCAGATGTCTTTCTAACGGTTTAAAAGACAAGTTCAAGCAGAACAATTTTCATAACTTAGATGACTTATCAATATTTAGGCTCATATCCAAAACAATAATTATATAATATTTTTATATATGTTTAATAAACATATAAATTATTTAAAAACTATAATAAGTAGTAGTAACTTCTGTATCACGGGTGAAACTAATGTTGTTTCCTTTTAAAAACCATTAATTTGGAAGGACAAAGGGCACGTGGATGAGATCTATTGAAATATGGAGGCACATCTTCCATCTTCCATCTTCGATGTTCTGAAGAGTGGACCGGTCCCAAGAAAATGAAGCAGAGTTGGACAATTTTACACGATGATGGCAAATTGCAGAGCAGCTCAAAGTAACCCATGATCCATTCGTGAATATAGTAGAGCATCTTCTCTGGACCATGCACATGTTTGTCAGTAGTATGTGGCCCAGAGTGCACAAAAAGAGCAAGACAACCTATGCAAAGCATCTTCAATGGAAAAAATTACATCATTTTTTTATTAATAAAAAATATATATTAGTTCCATAGATATAATTTTTTATATTCAATGTTATACAACTCATATTAATAAAATTTATATTCATTTTTCTATTTTAGAGATGCGTTTGATAATTTGTTAAAAGAGAGAAAAGAAAAATAGAAGAAGCACGAAAATAATTACAAATAAGATGGATTATTACTAATTACTTAGTGTTATTATAGGAAAGAGAATGCTTAAGGGAGTGGAGTTGATAGTTCTAATGATTTGTTATTGAGTTGTTGGTAAAAAATGAAGAGAAATCTACCTCTACAACATTTTTCGACTCATAAGTTTATATATTTTTATCAACTGAAACACGATTCAGAAGTTGGTTGGGTATCTTTAAATGATATTCAATATGGTCCTTTATTTGTCATTTATACCCCTCGTTCAAAAATTTCAAAAGCAACTGCTTCAAAATAAAGTGTTCTCCACAATCCTATAAAAAAAAATTGCTCTTTTATTCTGATCATACTCCTCAATTTCCTTTGTATGGGAAAATATATCATAAGTTTAAGTTGAGGACTGAGTAACTTTTACCGTTAGAATTGGTCATTTTGGACGTTAATTGAAGTTGGAAATAACAATTTTGACGTTAATTGATATCAAAAGTGCATTTTTCGATGTTATTTTTTGTTTTTTTTATTAAATAATTTATTTTTCTAGTTTTACCAAAACTGAAAACCAAAAATAATAAAATGTAACTCAGTTTTGACATTTCAAATATCCAAAGTTTTCAAATTTGTATGAAATAATAAAAACTATAAGCTAAAGTTATCACAATACCAAAACCTGAAATTTGTTGTTTGTCTGCTTTTCAGGTTTCGTAGAATTGTAAAAAAGTATCGCAATTAATTAAAAGAAACAAAAAAAAAATTGATTAACATCGAATCAGATATTCTTTCATTTGATACAAATGCATGTTAATTAACTACTTTATGTATGTTTTTTGTTTGTTTTAACTGATTATTTTCGTGCTCTTGTCCTTCATAAGCACATTCTGCTTTCTCTCTCACTGGTGACGAAACTTTATTCTGATGAACCCACCTTTTGAAGGTTAGTTTTTGTTTTCGTTTTAAAGAACTTATGTGTTGAACTTGTTTGTTGTTTTTTTTGTTGAACTTGTTAGTTGTTGTTGTTTGATTGAACTAGTTTGTTCTTGGTAATTATTGTTTTTTGTTGATAGTACACTACACATTCATAGTTCGTGCTTTATAAAATACCAAAAACTGAAATTTGTTGTTTTTTTACTTTTCAAGTTTCGTAGAGTTGTAAAAGAGGGTCACAATTAATTAAAAGAAACAAAAAGAAATTGATTAACGTCGAATAAGATATTCTTAATTTGATACAAATGCATGTTATTTAAATATTTTGTACTAGTTTTATCAACATCTTCAGATCTTCAATCAGATATTCTTAATTATTTTATTCTCCTTTGATTATTTTATCTTCTGTTGAACTATTGGTCCAATAGTACCTTAAGTGTTGGCCCAATTATGGTCTATTACTATTTAACGTGGTTGACTTTAGTTGATGCGGTTGATGATGGCCTGGTTGACCATTGTTGTGGTGGTGACCGAATGACTTGTGATGCTAACCATTCGATATACACTATATCCAATACAGATATAATATACGGGAAAAGCATAATTGTATTTGATAGTTATTCTTTAATTTTTTAACATGGTTGAAAGCATTTCTTAACATCCAATTTTGACATAAAATTTACATATGTTTTAGTCGGGTAGAAAGAAATAATATTTGATTCATAAATATTGAAGAATGTTTTCTTTGAAATGATCTATATTGGAATTGTTGTGTTTATTTTATTAGATTTATATTGATTAGTTAAGTGTGTTATTTAAATTCATCTTAAATTCAATATTAATAATAATTATTATAATAATAATAATAATATCTTTTTGAATTTTATTATAATATAATATGATTTTATAAATTGTAAATTTTTAATTTTATATACAATAACGTAATTTTATAACACTAATAATAAAACTTAATTATTGTTATAATTATAATGTTAACCATAGTTATAATAATAACATACACATTTATTTAAATCTATTAATTTTTATTTTATGTTATTTTAAGAATTTAACTTAAAAGTAAGTGAGAGTTAAATTAGTAAGCTTATAGAGATTATCTAATTTTAAAGTTAGATAATTTTTCCATTATTTTGTAATTGTAAAATCAGTTGACTTAATAATGTGATTATAAGCAGAAATGAATGAGGTTCATTGTTTGTGGTAGTTTGCCAATAATTTTCTGCCGACGTTGGTTGTGGATTATCCAGTTACCTCGTAACGACAACCCATGCCTACCACCACCCATTCCTTCCATATTTAGTAATGCTCTTTCACCAAATTCTTTACTTTATATTTTTTTCACAAAAATTAGAATTACTTTTTATTTAAACATATATTTGATGATTTTTGTGTTTTTGTGTTTTTGTGTTTTAAAAATATATATTTTAAAATAACATATCTTTTATTATTCTAATACATTACATCTACTTTTCTTATACTTTAATAAAATAATACCTATTTTTTTATATTTTATTTGGAAATATTATATTGACTATAATAAATAAAAATTATAAAGATTAAAATTTTAAATTAAAAAATAAAAATAAATTTGTGTGTGTTTTGTGTGTGTGCAGCGTGCGTGATTAAAATTTACATTTTACTATTATTGTTATAAATATACATATGTTACAAACATATGTATTTTTTATATAGATAGCTGTTATTCATTTTATCGAAATTTTTTTACTTTTAATAGTCATTTAATATAGAAAATTTATTAAATGGAAAAAGGCAGTAATATAAAAAAATTAGATAAATTTGAAATATGTATATATATAAATAATTATTTTAATTTAAAAATATAAATGTATATACCAAAGTTGTCTATATAGAAGAATAGATATTGTATCATTATTTATTCAAATAATATATTTTTATCGTATTACATTTAAGAACCCTTTCATTATTACATATTTCATATTAATATATATATATATATATATATATATATATATATATATATATATATATATATATATATATATATATATATATTATAAAAGTAGATGCAAACTTAAGTTTGTAAGTTGAATTTGTGAAAAGATTAATTATCATTTATTAAAAGCAAAGAAATGCATGTTTATATTAGGAATATTTTTTTATTAAAAAACATAAATACATCAACGTGTTTCTTAAAACGAAAAGAAGAACTAGAATTATTAATCAGTAGATCTTTTGGAGGATAAGTGCAAAATGTATTTTTAGGAAAGTAATTACTTCTTAAAGTTCATAAAAGAAAATACATTTTCAAAAGGAATTAAATTTGATGTGAATACAATGTATAGTGTCCTTTACATGTTTTGACATATCTGATGTCGGACTTATAATTAAAGTGTTACAAGTGTGACATTTAATCTACATTATAACTTTGCACATGAATTTTAGGAAGCATACAAAAGACTTTGACTTGAATTATTGAAGTTTTGGAATTTTAGAATGCCCTCGTTTACTCCGAAGATCAAAGTCATATGAGTCGGTGCAGATGATAACTATGGGATTAATTTCTCCAAGACATGTGAAGTCATTTCCACTGATTTAGAAAATCACTTTTCGGAATGATACTGAGATGGACAACATTTTTAAAGGTCCATTCCACCCGTACTATTTTAACATGTTTTTTTTAAATAAACTTTAATGAGATTTTCTTAAAGTGAAAAATTTATTAAAGTTATTACAATATATCTACAAATTATGAGATGTAAAATTAGTTCTTAAATTAGTGTGACCAAATTTATTGAGAACGTGTTAGTCATAAAATCAAAATATTTATTTGTTTTTTTTAATTTTAAAAATAGTTTTATAAATGATGCATCACTATTTTATTATTAAAAAGTTAAAGTTTAAATAATTTTTTTATTTATCAAGTTTTATTTTATAAAAATTGTCATCTTTTCAAAATATTTATTTTATATCTTTTTTTTTCTCTTTAAATTTCTGACATATCTAAGAATTAGAATCCATCATAAGATTTCTAATATAAAGAGTGACACAACCATTCGATAAGAAGTGTGAATAAAGTAAGTTTTCCATTTTTTTCTTTTTCTTAAGTCAATATTTGGTGCTAGCATGTGATTATAGATAGCTCAAAATGAATCTATGTTCTTTTGTGACTACTAGAGAGTTTTCAGATAATTAATTCGAATTTCCTTTGTGTAGTTAATTATCTAGAGAGTTCCCATAGTACAACTTTTAAGTTTGTATTTTTGAGTAATTGTTTAAGATGAGATATGTGTTGTACGAATTATTTTTTATTATGAGAGTATAATGCCTTCTATGGAGGAAAGTTATGTTAAGTTGATTATGAGGTGTATTAAACAATGATTTGATGAGATTATTCTTACTCTACTAATACTCAAGTCACATAGAGGAAGATATTCGATATTAATAGTCAAAGTAGGTTCCTATAATCCAACGATACGAAAAAGATCAAACCTCACAAGTATATAAGGAATTTAACCTATGATATTGGTGAACGACATTGATCTTAATTCATTTATTACTTTATGGGAGCAGCAAAATGTATGACAGATGCAAGATCTTTAAGTTTATGCAATACACATGTCTTTAAGAAGTAGAGTCAAAATTAAGTTACAAGATAGCATTGAGGGTTAAGTATGTTCGGCCTATTGTTTTATTTTGGTGCCATTATGGGCATATGTGTATGTTCCTCAACCTCTCGACCTTAACCTTTTGGCCACAACATCTTGGCATCAGCCTTTCGGCATCGACATGTTAACCTCAAAACCTTAGTCATTACCTCTTGGCCCCAACCTCTCAACCACAACCTCTTGACCTTAACCTTTTGCCCTTTACCTGTTGGCGGCCTCTATCTCTAGGCCTTGACCTCTAAGCCTCAACATCTCAACCTTATTCAGCCTCAATCTCTCAACCTCTACATTTAATCCTTGTTCACCCTTTACCTAATGGCCATAACCTCTTGGCCTCTCCTTGTCAGCCTCAATCTCCCAGCCTCTCCTTCTCAACCTCAACCTCTCAGCCTCTCCTCGTCGGCCTAAACCTTTCGGCCACTGAGTCTCAGCCTCAACCATTTTATCTCTACCTCTCGACCTCAACCTCTTGGCCTCAACCTCTCAACCTCAACCTCTCAGTCTCTACCTGTTGGCCTTGACATCTCAGTCTTAACCTCTTGGTCTTAACCTCTCGGCCTCAACCTCTCTGCCTTTGCATCTCCACCATCTTCAACCTCTACCTCTCAACCTCAACATCTCTGCCTCTACCTCTCATTCTCAACTACTCGGCCTCAACTTCTTGACCACTATGTCTCAACCTCAACCTCTCAGCTTTTACCTTTCAACTTCAAACTCTGAACCTCACTAGTGTAGAAAAGCCTTTAGATGTATGTTATTTTGGGCTTTTTATGTCTGATCTCGACTTGACGTCTATTCGGGTGATGTTGATGGGACGTCAGACCCTACTCAGACGTCTATATAGATGTCTGACCTATACAGATCGGACATCTATATAAATGTCTGACCTGAACATATCAGATTTCTAAACCGTCGCTATATTTGATTGGATCTTTCACAGCTTGAGGCCTCTGGGGTTGCTTCTGGTTCATGGTGATTCGAGTTTACAACTTTATATTTTAGTTGAAGAGAATGAATTGTACGTTTTTTTTGTATTTGATGGTTTTAAAAACGTAGTGGAGGGAATTGGAGGAGTGCAAAACGCAAGAAATTGCCGCCCAAGAACGCCGCCCAAGGACACGAGCAAAACTACACCAAAACCCAACGAAAACACTTTTTAATCGGTTCAAATGAAAGATAATTCATCAAAGAGTAATGTAATCAGAATAAAATTAATTTAAATGGTGCAAAAGTGAGAAAACGATCCTGAAAAACGTAGCCCGTGGAGAGAAAACATGAGGAAGATAATGAACAGTGAGTGCACGTAACAACTTCCTGACGTGCGCGGTGTTTTAATCAGACATTAAGAAGTCGCTTCCCCCCATAACAGACGTCTAAATGACTTTAAAAGTCGGAGTGGCGAGATCAGACGTCTAAAAATAGAGTCAAAAAGTGACTTTTTAAATTGTTGGCCTGAGTATTTAGAAGTCTGTTCCCCCATAGCAGACGTCTAAATGGCTTTAGAAGTGGGAGTGGCGGGATCAGACATCTAAATGGAGTCCAAAAGTGACTTTTTAAATTTTTGGGCTGAGTATTTAGAACTTTGTTCCCCCCATAACAGACGTCTAAATGACTTTAAAAGTTGGAGTGGCGAGATTAGACGTCTAAATGGAGTCAAAAGTTGACTTTTTAAATTTCTGGGTTGAGTATTTAGAAGTTTGTTCCCCCGATAATAGATGTCTAAAATAGACTATAGACGTTAGACCCCCCCCCCCCAAGCCAGACGTCTAATAGTAATAAAAAGAAGGGTTAAATATGTTTTTAGTCCCTTAACTATCTCACGATTTTGAGTTTAGTCCCTATTCGAAAGTTTTGTTTAGTTTAGTCCTCGTAGTTTTGAAACTGTTATAAATAGTCCCTAATTTTGGACGACGTTAACTTTTGTTTGATGTGGCTAACGGCCAACCCACGTCTGATGCCAGGTTCCCTTTTTATTCTCTGCTACGTTGGTTTTTTCATTTTAGAAATCAGATTAAGTATGGTAAGCTCGTGCATTGTGTATTACTTGGTTCAACCTATCTTCATCATCTCTTATAAGTGCGATTTGAAGCAAGTGTGTTGTATATGAGGTTGAGGGAAAACATGAAATCACATTTGAAGGTTTGAAGAAAGTTGAACATCCGAAGGTTAGAGTTTGTCTTGTTCAGGATGTAAGTTCATACGTTTTGTTTTGGTCTTCTTCGTGGGAATATATCGATTGGGGATATAAGGTTTTCGTTGGAATAGTGGGAAGTAAGTTGATGAAGGGATTTCTTTGTTGTAGTGAAATGAAAGGTGACAGTGGAGGAAATGGTTGAACGCGAAGGACGATTGGTTCAGGAAAGTCGCAAAGCTGTGGATCTTCTTCTCGGTTACTAGCTAGATTGTGTGGTTATGGGGAAACATTCTTGCTTTTGAAGGCAACTACTTTGAAGAACAAAGGAAGATTTTTTTACCGATGTAGAAATTGGGCAATAAGTGGCTAAATCCTTCAGTTTATGTGCTGAATTTTTTATTAATGGTGTGTTTTTTTTATTGCAGAGTAATTCAAGTTGTAATTACTTTCAATGGGTTCATGAAGGACATTCAGAAATTGAAGGAGTCTTTGAAATAAAACGTGAAGAAGTTGAAATGTCTTTGGAAAATGAAAAACTTGTACCGGATCTAAGGAAGAAGAACGACAAGCTGAAGAGGAAATTAGAGCAAGAGAAAAAAGTAGGGAAAATGATTTTGTTGTTGTTTGTTTTGTCATGGGCGTTAACAATTTTCTTTTGTATTATGTTTTTGTTTAAGATGAATTGTAGTTAAGAATTATGGTTCAATAAAATGAAGTACTTCAGTATGTCTCCAAATTGTGCTTGATGATGTTACTGTTGTCCTTGATATATGACTAATGGAATCAGTTTAGTTGTATCACAATGGCAACGCATCATAGTATCCTGCTTGAATTCCAACATGATAAATAAAGTTGGAAAAAGATAGCAGCAGACAACACATGATAAATAAAGTTGGAATTCAACAAATTAAAAGTAATTGAAGTGGTCCCATACTATTAAATAAGATAAGTAATTTAAGTGGTCCCTTACCACTGACAAAAAATATTGTGCAAGCACTACTATTGTTCCCTAAGTGGTCACATACAATTACATATGTTGCTAGATGATAAAAACTGACTGTACCCACTACTAATGTTCCCTATGTGAGTGACAATGACTTGAAAAATACATTAAAAATAACATTCAGTTACACTAAATCTTCAATTGGTACTAGCTTGGGACCCTAGATGTTGTGCAGGCAATAGTCGTGAAGATGTTCTTCTTCCACCTTGGTTAGTTGATGCCGGTCGTCCTCCACTACCACTTGTTCTAGGTTGTGATGTTGTTTGATGTCCTCTTGGTTGAGAAGTCCCCCTTTTTCTTGTTGATGTTCCTTCACCTTGTGACGTTGATGGAGCTGCTTGTGCTTCAGAACCTCCTGTAGTGGAAGTTCCCCTGCTGCTACCAGATCGTCCTGCACTTGAAGTGTCCCTTGTGTTCTGTCAATGGAGTAAGCAACATTGCAATCAATTGTTGTGTGAATAATTATGAATGTCTAAATAAATGAAGTTGTAAAAGAGTGATTTTGTACCTTTTTGCTTTTCTTTCCCCTTTTACACGTTCTTACATTATGATCAAATTCATTGCAGCTGCTACACTTCATAACATGATTCTTCTTTTTTTATGACTCACATATTCATCATCCTCCCTTCTTCTTAGTTTTTTAGGCCTCCCAAGGGGTGTTTTGTAAATTGGAGGCAACAGTGCACGAGATCCTGAAGTCGACCATAGTTGTTGTCCATTGATTGGAACAATTTCAGGGCCATAACAAGTTTCATAAGCCTGTTTCTTGTAATAAGGATGTACATACTGTTTAGGGTTCTGTACTTTGTAATTTATGGCAGCCATACCATGCCTGCAAGGTATTCCTACCAAATCCCAAAAGTAACAACTACATGAATGGTTACTTAGGTCAACTACAAATTTGTCCATTGTAAAGCCGTGAGTGACTTCAAATTTTGCAGCCCCTGCCCAAACAGGAATCCAATTTCCACTCTTCTCAACCTCCCTATCTAGCCTTTTTCTTGGTTTAGGCATAACATCTCCTGGATATGTCTTTGCTTTTTCTCTAAGTGTTGCAAACCTACTCATAATGTAAGTTCTAATCCATTCCATCATAGTTATGATAGGTTTGTCTCTTGCTAGTAAGATTGTACTATTAAATGACTATGACAATCACATTTAGGATAAGTACTGAATGCATGTTTACACCAACATTTAGTTGGAATAGCTAGCAACCAATTGTAAGCATCAATGTTAACATTCTTTAACTCACCCATTTTTTTCCCAGTCTTGTTGAAATGTGGCCTTAACTGACCCCATCATAAGATCTCTAATAAGCACTCCTCCACCAAATTTCTTCTTGTAATTCTTATGCAAGTGCCTTAAGCACAACCTGTGTTCCACTCCATCCAAAATGTCATAAAAAACTATCATTAATCCCTACAAAACCCAAAATGTCTTGGTCAATCTTAAATAATGTGACTGTGTTAGGAAGCTAAAAGTTTATAAGAGGGTCGAACGGTCTTACGTATTGAAGGGCGAGTGATGGATATGAAAGGAAGAATAGAAAAATAGTTAGGATCGAACAATCTTAAGTATTGAAGGGCGCGTGGTGGATATGAAAGGAAGAATAGAAAACAGTTAGGACCAAACGGTCTTAAGTATTGAAGGGCGAGTGGTGGATATGAAAGGAAGAATAGAAAAACAGTTAGGATCGAACGATCTTAAGTATTGAAGGGCGAGTGATGGATATCAAAGGAAGAATAGAAAACAGTTAGGACCGAACGATTTAGTTATTGAAGGGCGAGTGGTGGATATGAAAGGAAGAATAGAAAACAGTTAGGACCGAACAGTCTTAAGTATTGAAGGGAGAGTGGTGGATATGAAAGGAAGAATAGAAAACAGTTAGGACCGAACGGTCTTAAGTATTGAAGGACGAGTGGTGGATATGAAATGAAGAATATAAAACAGTTAGGATCGAACGGTTTTAAGTATTCTAACATATTGCTACTAAATAATAATAGGAAAACATGAAAATGAAAATATCTTTTGTTGATCAGAAATGAAAACCCAACGTTGACAATCAGTGCCACCAATGTCATCCAGAAGTAGTGTCAAAAACCATCTCCAGCTTTTTTTACATTCATTTTCAACCACAGCAAAAGCTAGTGGTAAATACTGGTCATTGGGGTCTCTGGCCACTACTACCAACAATTGACCACCATATGTTGTCTTTAGATGACAACCATCTACCCCTATGAAGGGCTTGCAACTTCCTAAGAAGTCTTGCTTACAACCCTCTAAACACGTATAAAATGACCCAAACCTTGGTGACAAACTTGGTTGGGGTTGATTGACTTTAATTTTAAAGGTCCCAGACTTCACTCTTAACAATTCACCCACATAATCATATAGACGACTATATTGTTGTTCTCCACACCAACCAAAGAATCCAAAGCAATTTGCTTGGCCTTTCCAGCTTTCCAAGCACTTATTCCAATACTGAACGACTTCTTAATGCCATCAATGATTTCGTTGACTTTCATGTTATCCACATTTACAAACATGTCTACTAATACTTGTGCAATCCAGTTTACATTTGCACTTTTGTTTCCAAAAACTCGTCCACATCTGTGTCGTCCAACCAGGGTTTTGACCCTAAATGTTTCCTTCCCTCCTACATTGCTAGCCATAATAAGAAAGCCACGATTGTTTTTGCAAACTGCCTTTACTCTATTCAGATCATTCTTCACAAACTTCAACTCTTTTCCATTTAATACATTATGCTCCATTAGTGCATTTTTAAACTCTTTTAATGAACAGAACTCCATTCCCAATTCAAATTTAAAGTTCTTGTCAATATCATCTTGTCTATACTTTTGAAAGTTGCCCCTTTTCAACCTTACATCCTCATCACTTTCTACATTTGAATCCAATTCAGCAGTATTGTATTCTTCATTGATGTCATGCTCTCCAACTTCTTCATTCATTATAAATGAACCTTCCCCAACATTGCCTCTTCTACTCACACGTTTCTTCTTTTCCACCTATCCAAAACCGGATTAATGTTTCTACGAACTTGGTCCACCCTATCATTGCCAACACCAAACCCATCATCATCATTTGCCATTCTTTCCTCTTCACTGTCATCCAGCCATGCTGTAGCTGAAGCTTCAACTCCCCCTCAACCACATTCCCCCCTTCCTCTTCTTCATGAAGATAATCTTGTTCCTCACCACCATCACATTCTTCCTCTTCCTCACCCATTTCAACCTCTTCTACATGTACATTAACATGTGAACTCTGTTGCTCAACACATTCACCCTCTGAATCATATTCCTCAGCACCATCACCCACTTCCAAACCCATTCCACCCTCTTCTACAATCTCAGGCACTTCTTCCTAATGTAAATTAACCTCTTCATCACCCACTTTGGAAACCACATCTCCTCTATGTGTCCTTCATCTGCCTCTTCATCACAAATAAGAAATTGAACTTCCACTGCCTCACTATGAACATGTTGAACATAGATTTCTACCTCTTCCTTATTCTCCTCTGCATCACTCAGTATTCTGAGATTATTCATCAGCTTTTCTTTCGACCCCTTCACGATAGCTTGAAGTCTGCATCATACTTAAATTCTTTAACTATTCCAACTGCTTCAAAATACGACCAACGATCCGGATCAACTCCTTTCATCACGTGTATCTCTCCTCCAACATACTGTAGCCCCTTATTATTAACAAAGTTGCCCATGTGATGCAAAGAGACGTCAAAAACCATTTCTAGACCTACATTCAAACATCAACATTTTACGCTCAAATTGGACCAACCATAAGTGAAAAATAAAAACAATGACTTACCTTGATTGCTGACCCCTATCTTTCACACCCAACGTTTCTTTCACGACCACCACAAGGAACACCGCAACGCCCACCTTGATAGAATGACTCAAGTACAATGTTTCGAGTACAATGGTTGGAATACAATGGTTGGAGTAAACCTAGTTTTCCCCAATTGAAAAAAGTAAGTTATGAACCCTAGTTGTTAATCTGATTTCATAAACCTCACGTGCCAATGACTTAATCTCATCAATATAAAGAAAAGAAAACGTGGCAGAGAATAAACTCATACCTGGCATCAGACGTGGGTTGGTCGTTAGCCACATCAAATAAAAGTTAACATCATCCAAAATTAGGGACTATTTATAACAGCTTCAAAGCTACGAGGACTAAAATGAACAAAACTTCCGAATAGGGACTAAACCCAAAATCGTGTGATAGTTAAGGGACTAAAAACATATTTAACCCTAAAAAAGTTCATTTTTTTTACTTTTACGTATCTTTTTGGCGTCCAATGGAGCTGTCTGACGTCTAAAAAGACTATAGACGTTAGACCCTCCAGTATCATACGTTTATTTGCTCTTTTTAATTACAAAAATGCCATCTATCATTTTTTACATTTGATATTTGGGGGTCGGACGTCTAAACGGTGACGTCAATGGCCTTTTTTGCACTAGCGCCTCAACCTCTTGGCCACTATGTCTCGGCCTCAACCTCTTGGCCTCTACTTTTCAACCTCGACCTCTCAACCTCTATGTGTCGCCCTCAACCTCTCACCCTTTACCTCCCGACCTCAACCTTTGGCCTTTATTTCTCAGCCTCAACCTCTCGCTCTCTACTTTTCAACCTCAACCTCTCGACCTCAACCATAGCTCGACCTTGTTTGGCCTCGAGCATGCCTTTGCTTTATTCGACCTCAACATGTCAGCCTCGACCTCTCGGCTACAAAATATTTTGACTTTTTAGTTTTGGAACCTTTGTCCCATTCGGCCTCAATAAGTTGGCGTCGTTCAACCTCAACATGTCTTCCTTGACCTCCCAACCGAAAAATATGTCGACTTTAGTCGTGATATGTTGGCTTTGACCTCTCTGCCACGAAATTAATTGACTTTTAAGTCTTGACAACTCAACCTCTACATGTCGCCATTGACTTCTCAATCTTAGTATCTCAGCCTTTACTTATCAACTTCAACTTTTTAGCTTTTATATGTCGGCCTATGTTGATTGGAACATCTCAACCTATAGTGGTTTGACACATCTCAGTCTATAATGACCTGAAACATCGTGACTTAAGATGGCTTGGAACATCCCAACCTATGATTAACTTCTTTTAATGAGACACTTCATCTATAAAATAAAGGTTCTTAGTTTCAAAATTCTATTTGATTGTTTGGCAAGTAAGTTCTTTGTCACTTATCGAGACGATCCTAGTCGAACCCTCGATGTAGTTATTTGTCGCCGACCTAGGCGATCCTGGTCAAACCTTCCATAATATTCCATATCGCGTACATAGGCGGGTCTGGTCAAACTTTCCATATAGTTCCATGTCACCTACAAAGAAGGTCCTCATCGAACCTCTCATGCAATTAGTTCCCTATGGTCTACATATGCGATTATGGTTGAACCTTCCATGCAGTTCCCTACTGCTTGCCTAGGTGGTCCCAGTTGACCTTTTATGCAGTTCCTTTGTCGATCTTAGTTTCACAACTCTTTGATTCGTGTGTCGGATACCTTGCCAGTCTTGATTGAACAACTTTCATGTGTTGCCCACTATGTTGGGCTCGATTGAACAACTCTCATGTGTCGTCTACCTTGTCTGCCTCGGTTGAACAACTCTCATATGTCGCCTACCTTGTCGACCTCAGTTGAACAACTAAGATTAACAACCCTCGTGTTTCACCTACCTTGTCAGACTATGTTGGACAACTTTCAAATTTGTATAATGCCTACCTTATTAGGCCTCGAATGATTACAAATAACTTATGTTTTTAGCAGTCATTAAGGACATTGTACAAAAGCAGGGTTATGCTTGATTACATATGCATCAATTTAAAAATAAAAGTTATGAAAGGCAAGAGGAAAAGACAATTATTGAACGGAGACAACTTTCCGTCTCCTAGCTTCGTTTCTTGTGCAACATGACAACTATTCACTACTCACATCTAGTCTGACCTTACATCCCATCACTCAAACCTCTTCGTCACTATACTCCTCGAGACTGAGGAACTACTATACTAGTGACGTTACAACCAAAGATACAAAATTTCTTTGTAAAACTCCGTACGACAGCTATCGAATACCAACATCATGGTTTTACAAGTCAACTAATGATCGACTACTATTGTTTTGCATAAGATCTTTACATGCCTTCAAATCAAGAAAAGACTGGGGAGCCGGTGTATTGTATATGGTCAAGTACCCTTTGGTCTTATCAATATTGTTCTCGTTCTAGGACAACTTAGTGTAGAACACACCCTATGTGTCGCCTACCGAGAGCTAGGTGTTGCCTACCGAGAGTTAGGTGTCACCTACGTACAGAGAGTTAGGTGTCACCTATCAAGAGCCAAGTGCAGCCTACCGAGAGCTAGGTGTTGCCTACTAGGACTAGGCGGCGCCCACCGAGAGCTAGGTGGCGCCTATCAAAACTATGTATTGCCTACCGAAAGCTAAGTGTCACCTACCAAGACTAAGTGTCACCTACCAGAACTATGTGTCGTCTACTAGAGTTTAGTGTTGTCAAAATGGGTTGGAACCTGTGAGGCAACCTGGGTTGGGTTGAAATTATTTTTGAAATTTTGATACGAGTCAATTTTGAATTTGTCTCACTAATTATTTTTTTACGGAATAATTAGACAAATGAAAAATCCACAAATATATACTTAGTAACTCAAATTTTATGTAAAAACAAATTTGAACTGCTATGAAGCTACTAAAATTTTTGTTGAAAAGATTTTGTGATATCTTTATGTGAATGAAATATTATGTTTGATTGATAATAAATATAATTTAAGACCCTTTTCCTTTATTTATATTTGAATTAGAAATTTTTTGTTAGTTTTTTTAATTGAAAAAGAAAAAAAAATTAAGTGAGTCAACCCATTTAACCCACCAACCTGTGATGGGTCGGACTAGGTTCAAATTTTTTTGCTCGTGCATACGTGAGTTGAAATGGGTTAGTTTAGTAAGTAGCCAACCTATGGTGAGTCAAGTCGAATTGGGTTGGTTGGCCCATTTTGGCAACACTACCAGAGTTAATGGTGAACTACTTGGCCATAAGCCAACCTTATAACTATTTCTATTCGATCATAAGTTGGCCTGTATAACTAGCACTACCCGACCATAAGTCGGCCCATCTAACTACCTTTCGAACTAACAAAGCTAGTGGCGTGCTATTTTTGTGATTTAACATAATCTAGATCAAACAATTGACTCATAAGGTAAATGAGTCACACGACCAACCCAGACCCATATAGGTAAGGTCCTACATATGTCATAATTATCCTATAAATAGTACAATTATCAAGATAAATACTGAAATTCATCATTACAACGTTAATACACTCAACTAACTTAAACGTCAAAATATCTTTTGTAGACGCACTTATTCTCAATCTTAAAGAGGCATAGACATAAACTATCTCGATTTGAAAAATAATAAATCTTTGTTAGAAATAGTTTGAAGAGTCATCACATAATTAAAAATGCATTAGACATCCTAAACAAATTGGATAAGCTTAAATTCTTTAATAGATGTATAAATATTTATGCTTTCCGAAAATATTGTTTAGAATTTGAAGAAGAATTTAATCAATTCAAAAAATGATATAATCAATTATACTGATATGCTTAAACTTAAACGGCTACATCATCTTGTGAATAATTTATTAATTTGAGTTTATAATTAATCATTGCAAATACATAATTAATTGCGTAAAAAATGGTTAATTATTGAAAGGCTTTTCGAATATCACTTTCATGACTATTTAATTATTATCCGAAATGACTGATTAATGATTTTTAATAAATTTTATATTTATTTAAGAATAATATAAGTGATTATTATTATTATTATATTAATTGATTTAATCTGTTTTTGTGTTTCATCTCAAATAGAAAGATAATAAAAATTACTTTTTTAAAAAAATAAAAAATTTAAACGTTTATTCAAGTTTATCTCATCTTTAGAACATTGTTTTAGTTACGTCAATGGAGAACTGTTCTTAATCAAGTGACATCTAAATTCTGTAATAGTAATTTCTTTTGTTTCGTTCTTTTAAAATTAGTTGTATTATGCTATTTAGAAAATACATTGATTGTTTTTCAAATATGCTTTGATCCATTCATTACTTTTTAGCATGTTCTAATGTTGTGATATACCTTTTTTTTTTAATTTAAAAGAATAGATTTTTTTATTATATTATTTGAACGATATAAACATACAATATTAATGTAATTTAAATTGTTAATATGTAAAAACAATAATCCTTTTATTTTATTTAATTAGAGATATTAACTAGTCAACTAAATATGAGTAAATATGTTTTTAATGTATGTTTTGTTTTTAATACCTTTACAACACGCGTTGCTTTATGTCATTTTAGTGTTTTTTATTATTTTTGTTTGACTTGGTAGACTTATTTACAACCAAAGATTTTTATCAAGTAGTTTATCAAGTAGATCTAAGTATTACTCTTGTATGCACTCTTTTAGTTCTTTATTCATGATTAGATATATTTCAATTTGCTATTAAGAAATAAATTTTTGAAGTTTAATTCAATAACTCTACATATCCAATTTATAAGGTGAATTTTGCACTTATCAATAAGTAACTTTCTTATTATAGGCTTTAACATATGACTTTAATATCATCTTAATAGGTGAACTTTAAATTTAATTCAATCTCCAATACAACTTTCATGTTTGATGGCCTCATTTGAGTATAGTGGTGATATTTATAAAAAAAATAACATTTGAAAATTAAATGGATAAAAGATCAATCTTATTTAAAGTTAGGCTAAGTTTAAAGTCCACCTTTTTAATATGATGAAAGAATCTCTCATTTTAAATTGAAGTTAAATATAAATTAGAAAAATTGAACTAATATAGAAATTATCCTAATAAAATCTGTTATTTGTTAAGTTTATTATTTCATAACCATTAATGATTAGTTTCACACGAGATTTATATGCTTCAACATAAGAAGGTATATTAAAGATTATGCGTATAAGTATAAACTTCACTTTATGCATCAATTTTGTAAGGTTAAGTTAATTTAAATTTCATTTTTTAACTAAATGAAAGAATCTTTTCTAAATTAATTAAAATATAAATTTAAAAAGTAGAATTAATACAAAATATTATCGTGTTCTATGTTTATTTCAATCATCTATTTTGTATTGTTATGATCAAATTGTTTGTAAAATTTATGCTTAAGTGAGTTAAGAAATTTTTATTACAAAAAGTTGTTCTTATTTTAAATATCTTTCGAACAAACTCACCCGTATGGAAATTCTTTAACCTGTTTATTCTTTACTGGTGGAACTTTTATTTTATGACTATAAAAGAATAAAATATTAATTATTTTAATTATTATTATTAAAATAAAAATTTTATTACATTTATAAAAAAATATATTATTTAAAAATGATTATAAAACATAGATACAAAATTTAAAAGATAATATAATTAATAAAACAATGTATATTAATAAAGATAAAATTGATAATAAAATGTTCACACGTAGTTACCGACATGGTAGTAAAAGCAATCCTCTATTTAATTTCAAACTCTATTTAATTTACTCAATTACAATATAAAATTTTACGTTAGTAAAATGTTAAAATCATGATAAGAAATACCGACCAGAGGAGAAAAAAAAACTCCATTAGTTAACGAACTTATGAAATCCTATTTATAAAAAATAAAATAAAATAATTAAAATTTAAAATATTTTTTTTACTGAAAATAATATTGTTTACATGGTATTACTAATTTATAATTTTTAAATTAAGAGCAGTAATTAAAAAACTGGTCGAGGGGAGTGCTTTTAATAATTTGTTCTTAATGTTTCGTTTGAATTAGGAGTAGAGTAGAAAACAAAAATGAAAGAAACAAAAATAAAATACGAACATTATTTTTTAATGGAGGAGAAAAGTAGAGAAAGAAAAGTACAAAAAATACATCAATTACAAAAAAGTGTTTGTAAATTAATTTAAAATACGATATTTTAATCTATCTTTGGCACAATTAAAACTTTTGTCTCTGGAACATGACAATTATATAATTGTATTCTTCTGAATTTCAATCATATGAATCGAATCTTGTACACGACATAATGGTTTTACTCTTGTTTTAACCATGCTAATTAATTCTAAAATATCATAATATGACTGAGTCTTACAGATCTGTGTGATCGATGTGTCTTTGTCTATTTTTTATCTTCATTTTCGCCCAAAGAAGGGGTTATGTTCTTTTTCTTTCACTGACCGATGGTGGTGTCCAAATCCCATGAAGACGCACTGCTACAACCATTATCACGACCAAGTCTTTGTGTTCTGTGTTGTGAGGTGGGAAAGGAAAGAAAAATCAAACTCACATGATTTGATATTTATATGAAAATTAAACTTAAGCAAAATGATGTACAGTAATATAACCCTCCATTCAAAAAACATGTTTGTCGCACATGAAATCACAATTCGTAAATCAAATCTTTCACTGCTTATTTATACTCACTCATATAATTAAGATTTAAATTTTTTAAAATCTTTGCAATATATACTGATGTAAAATAAATAACCTTTTCTAAATTACATAAATAAATAAAAAATATTTTTCTAGTTCGAGAATATCTATTTTTATCAATATCTAAAGAATATATTGACGAAGCTATCGTGTGGTATTGCTGTTGATGTTCCCGTTCCTATGACTTGGTCTTCAAACCCAGACATACGCTATCCACAGTGCTATTGAACCAGTCTCTTCGAACTTCTAACTCTAGTCCCATTTTTCTCAACCTTTCAATTAACATTTCTCTTTTTTTTAGGACAATAATTATTTTTAATTATGCTATTATTTATCCTATTTTTCAACCAGATTCAAAATTTTACTACACAATGTGCAAACGTAATAAAAAGTTTCATCATACTCAATTTAGATCATCAAATAAACGATTAACATCTATAACATCTACATGCATATTATCTTCCGAGCTTTTATATATAACAATAGATGAAAATAGACCCTGAAAAATATATTAAAAAAGCAACTATTTAATTGTACATAACATCATAATTAATATGAAATTATAACAGAATCGATCACAGGAATTAATCTTCCATGGAATACTATCCAAAACATGGAGGAAAGTGATGGATAATGATGGAAGAAAGTGATTGGTAGATGGAGTAGTGTCAATGAATTTAAGCCCAATTATCATACAATAAAACTAAGATTAAATTATGTCTGAAAATTTATAAAAATGCATTCATTAATATGTCTTGATAATGTAATAAATTTTCTTCTAGAATCCCACTGACTATATCTTAATGTGATGAAAAGTCTCAATGAAACTAGTAATTTATGTTACAACATGGTTTTTTGGACAAATCATCCAAACTTGTGATCTCAAACTTTCATACATATTTAGTGTTAATAAAATATTGGATAAATATTCTATTTAAATAAATATACTATCATTTTAAATATCATATTTGTTCAAGAAGTTTTAAATGTCTAACTTTAACTATCTACAGCATTATATTTACGTTTATACCATTCAATCAGGTTTCACAATACAGAACCAATTTTTAAATTTTAAACAAAATAAAAAGTAAAATACAATTTAAAATTTATCATTTTATAAATCATCCCTAGCTTTCATATTTTTTACTCTTTCAAAAAGAGTTAATAATAATAATATTTTTCCTTACCTAAAAGTTTCGCTACTAAACAAAACTCAAATAGCTCTTTAATTATCTAGAAAATTTAAACTTACTATTAACAAGAAACTTTGTATCAAACTGAAGATACCATTACAAACTTAAACCAGTAAAGATTGATCATTACTTATGAGAGACTACAAGAACATAGAGTGAGCATTCATGCAATCAAATAAAAAAAAAACTTAGTGTTGTCAAAATGAGTCAGAACATGTAGAGCAATTCGATCCATCATGGGTTCGGATAGATTGGGTTTAAAAAAATGTAATTTTTTTATACGAATCAATTTTTAACTCAGCTCACTTAGAACTCGACTCATCAAATTGAATTTGTGATGAGTCAGATTGACTCACCAACCCAACTAATTTAGTTTAATTATTTACTACTTTGTGTTTCAATATCATTAGTTAACACTTTTTTTTATTGTATTGTGGATGAGAATAAAGATAAAGATGTTTCAAGAGAGCAAAATATATATTATGGATTTATCCACACTCTAATATTATAAATGGATGAATGAAAAAAAAAATGATCAATATCAAAAACTATAATTTGTTTGCTTTTTTGCTTGCTTTTGGACTACATTTAGATTGTAAAATATTTTTTTATTTTGAATTATCTTTTGAATTTAACATCATTTTAGTGTGTGAAATTTATTTAGATTTTAATTACAAAAAAATTATAATATTTTTCATTTGAAAAAAAAAACTTATAATTAAGTGAAAAAGTGAATCAACCTGTTTGACCCATCAACTTATAGTATGCCGAGCTGGATCAGGTCGAGTATAATTAATAATTTGTGTTTTGTTCTTTAGCAATTAAGACAAAAAATACTTAATTATTAATTTCATCTTTATATTTTGATATATAATTTGCTTTGATTCTTGAATTTTCTCTGACTCAATTTAGTTTATTTATTAAATAGAAATAATTTAATTTTTAAATTGATATTAACTTCGTTTGAAAATATTGAATATTAAAATTTAGGTTATTATTTTACTTTAAAACTCCTTTCACTTTCCTCCCTGTTCACCTTTCATTATCTTCTTCCACCTCCTACAAACTATAAGTTTCCAAAAAATTAAAATCTAAACACTGAAACAAAGTTATCAAAACAATTACTACCACATCAACATTTTGATACTCTTTAAATAACGAACACTAGTACAAAAATCGCCTATAATGTCACGCGTTCAACGCCTCATAGCAGAACAACCAACGTTAACAATGACCGGTAGCATTGTTGTAAATAAATTCATTCGCACCACATCAATTGGATTTCCTTACCACCGTCTTTAAGGAAATAATGTTAAATCGTACCAAAGTCGACGTAAAACAATGACCTTAATAATCATATAACGTCATCTAAGGAAACAGCAGATGTCGAATACAAACTAAATAACTACTAAATAGTGATTTACTAAATATAATGTCAGCCGTAACAAACATTGGAAGTTGTATATTACAGCCAACAGTTATTTTTTTATTTTTCTTTTAAATCAACCCATAAAACGTCGAATTGGTAAGGGCTTTGACGTTTTATTGTTAGCCTGAAGCCAAAACCTCAGTCCTTTTTTATTATTTTTTTCTTTTTTCTTTTAACTTACCACAGAACGTTGAACTCTTTTATCAATTCAGTGTTTTATTTGCTCGAAATTATGGTTTTTATTTTTTCTTTTAAACCAACCCATAAAACCTCCTTGTACTAGAGGCCTCGGCATTTTATTATGTTGTTGAAGCCAAAGGGTCACCGCATAACACGTCGAACTCTGTGGGGATTGGACGTGATGGGCTCCCAGTTATTCTCTTTTTCTATAAAGGTTTAATAGGTTCGGAGGTCCCTATATTTGCGGCTTCGTTTCAATTATGTCCTCCCATTTTGGAAGTGTTCAATTAGATCCCTAATTTGACAAAATTGAGTCAATAATATCCTTTCCGTTAAATGTAATGGACGGCGTTAAATTTTTAAACAGGTAACCTACTGAGCATCTTTTTATTTCCAGGTGGCAACGTTTGAACTTAATACGTGGCACAACAGAAAAGTAATCTCTTACTTGATTGTTGAGATTTTAGGGAAAAAAGAGATAGATTTTACGTTGTTACTGTTAATGTAGATGAAATGCCAGATCCAACATTAACAACCAATTTCTGCAATTTTTAATTTGCATTCAGATTCCCTTTTCCTTTCTAATCCTAAACCCTAATTTTCTTTTTTCACCCTCCAGCATTGTCGAAATCCAGAATTCTGTGTGAAGTTTTTCACTCCCAATTACTCTTTGTTTTTTATTCTTATTTGTTGCTTCTTCTTCCACCATGAAAGAATTTAAATTCGTTAACCATTAACAGCCGCACCAGGACGGTCACCTCTCACCTTCAAAATTCGCCAAATTGTTTGATCCTGAAGCTTCTCGGGACAAGGTTTGTTCTTTCAGTACATCCTTCATAGATCCATTCCTGGACGAGAGGGAGAAGGCGTGGCGGTTGAGGAGGTCGATGTAGAGGGCGTAGGCGGCGGGGTGGAGGTGGCAGTGGGGGAGGACGCGAGTGGAGAGGAGGGAGAGGGCGAGCAAGGGAGGGAGGATTCTGACGGCCATGGCTTTCTAGAGAAGCTTCCAGGCGAGGGGGACGTGGTTGTCGAAGCAGATGTAGGAGACGAGACGGTGTGTGAGGTCGACGGAAGGGAGGGAGACGTCGGCGGAGTTGAGGGCGGCGCTGACCTGAATTGACCACAGAAGAGGGTCGGTCTTCTTCTCATGCGCCCACTTGGTGAGTTCCATGACTCCCTCCCACACCATCGCTTCCATTCACCGATCGACCTCTCCACTTCGCAATTCCTTCGATTCTCAATTCAGACTTCACTCACCATCTTCATCGTCTTATTCTTCTCCTTCAAATTTTGAAAAGTCTGCTTCCACTCACTGATGTTTTTTGTTGAAATGAAAGAAATGATAATTCACAATCGTCAACATCTTCGTCTCTTTCCACTCTTTTAAGGCATTCCACCACTCAAATAATTCAAACCACCAGATTGCTTCTTACTTACAATTTAAAATGATATAAAATACACGTATTCAGCTCAAATTGTGCCTCAGCATGCCACCTGTTTAAAAAGTTAACCCCGTCCATTGCATTTAACGGAAAGGGTATTATTGACTCAATTTTGTTAAATTAAGGACCCAATTGATCACTTCCAAAATTGGAGGACCCAATTGAAACGAACCCGCAAATATAGGGACCTCTGAACCTATTAAACCTTCTATAAATATAGTTTCAGAGCCCAGGATAACCTCTACAACTCCATTTATAAAATTTCTCGTAATAGTCCTTCAAGGTTTCTTTGTGTTAATTTTTTCTTTGATTTTGTATTAGCTCCTTCAAGGTTTGATTCTTTGTTATGTTGAAAATCTTGAAGGAATTATACAAACTCAACAAAAACGGTTGATACATTTCAAAATGCTGCAACTTCCATTCATGAAATTTCTCGTAACAATGTGTTCACTTTTTTCTTTGTTTTTCTATCATTTCTTTCAAGTTCACCAAAGCGAATCATTTCCTTGTGGTTTGATTCTTTATGCATGGTGAAAAGCTTGAAGGAGTGATAAAAATCCAAAGAAAAAGGTTGAGGGATTTGGATTTCGCACCCTTTCAAAAAAAACGCTACAACCTCCATTCACCAAAATCTTTCTACATTTTAACTTTCCCGTGGATCTTTTCGTGGTTAGATTTTCATTTTTTTTCCATGTTTAGTGTTATTATGCTTTCTTTTGTTTTTGATTTCATTTATGAACATACGTTTTGTAAAAATTAATTTCTTTTAGAAATCCTTCTAGGAGTTTTACGTTGAATCCTTCCAGAAATCGACGTCCTACTGTATATTAACGACGAACAGCTTCCTAATTTGACGTTTTATTATGTGCATGAAGCCAAAGTAACTCCCTTACACGTCATATTCTTTTGAGGCTTCGACGTTTTATTGACCAGTCAGAAGCCAAAGGGTCAATCTCTTTTTCATTATTTTTCCTCTTTTCTTTTAAACCAACCACAAAACGTCCAACTCTTTTGGACTCGACGTTAAACTTACGTCAAGCCTCCTCATGTATGACATCAAATCTTCATTCAAACATAACAATTTATTCAAATATTAGACGTCCTGTCTCTGCTACTCAACGTGTATAACAACAAAACATGACATCAAAGTTACGTCAGCTTTACGTCAATTCCTTTCCAATTGACGTCAAATTTTGCTTTAAAAATAAATATTTATTCAAGTATTAGACGTCAAGCACTTTAATATTAGACGTGTTTATAAACAACAAGTAACGTCGCCCTACATAAATTGACGTCAATGTTACACCATACATCTTTGTCCTTGACGTCAACTTTACGTCCCCTCCCCATACATTTGACGCCAAATCTTCCCTTAAATGTAACTAGTTATTCAGATATTAGACATTGAACTCTGTATAGTAGACGTGGATATAAAAGTATAACATTGAACGGTTGGTGTTCGACGTCAAAATTACGTCTCACGATATGACGTCGAACACAAATACGTCGTTCAATGCCAAAAATATTCAACGTTGTACATTGTTTTTGCACCAGTGGAAACCAAAGAAAACATTCATAGCAAAGAAAACATTCAAAGCAACCAACGCTCAAAGTGAAGACATTTTAGATATGTTAGGGTTTTGAATTGTACAAGCTGAAAAATAAGTTTGAGCTAGGGATTTTCTATGAGAAGAGTCGATGAAGGTGGGGCAGGTGGAGAAAAATAGTGGGAGATAATGAAAGGTAAAGTGATAAAAAAACATAGAATTTTAAATTAAAAAATATCTAGATTTTAACATATTTCAAAATAACATTAAAAAACAAAATAATATTTAGCAAATATTTAGACTTAATTAATTAAAAAATATAAAAAAATAAAAGTGAATCATAATTGTAACATCCCAAAATATAACGATTAACCATATCATAGTTGTCACATAATCAATAAGATAGAACAATTATAGACTAGAATATAAAGCATAACCTTTAAAAACAGTCATCCAAAATAACCATAGAATTTAAAATCTTATATACAACCTATCTATTACAAAACTTTGTACAATAACATCCTAACTAAACTATACTTCCGTGTCACCTCCATCCAGCGCTTGCTCTAGGGAAACATCATCCGTTCTGGAGTTGAAGAGTTGATTGCTTCAGCCTTTTGAACGTCCGTTCTGGAGGGGCCGGACGTCTACAATATTATAGACATTCGTCCCCCTCCAGAACGGACGTTCAATAGGCTGAAGCAAGCAACTCTTCAACCCCCGTCAGCCTTTTGAATGTCCGTTCTGGAGGGGGGCGGACGTCTATAATATTATAGACGTCCGGCCCCCTCCTGAACGGACGTCTCCACACTCAATTATTTACATTTATGCCACGGGTCAATTATTTACGTTGGGGTTTTGGTGGACCGACGTCTATTGGGTGACGTTAAAGGCCAATTCTGCACTAGTGTACAAAACACAAGCATAAACAACATGGTAAGCTAGTTTAAATAAAAGAACATTTCATACAATCATACATAGTCATTCCCATCACAAAACACTTTATGCATGACACTACACTGACTTAGATCGTCCGGACTTAGAATGACTGTTGAGCTATGACGGGTTGTGCACTTGTGGTGGCTTTTATTGCTTTGCAAAGTCATTTCCAATGAGTTTCACTCTATCACACTCACAAGGTTAGTCTGTTCTGGGCCTTGGAGCGTACTGAAAGCCTCAAAGACTATGACCTCCTTCTACTCCTCACAACATGGATCAATCCTCTCTACTTGAGGATGAAAGACCATAGGAATTTTAGGATAACCTCCAAGACTAAGCTCCTACATTCATTCTAAACATACTTGAACCTCACCAAGAGGATTCACTTTGGAACTTACTTTCACCACTTTAAAACCACAAATCTTTCACTTTGAATTTCAACACTTGACTTTGATACACATATAAACACACAC
Organism: Vigna umbellata; assembly: GCF_029865625.1. Taxonomy (NCBI): domain Eukaryota; kingdom Viridiplantae; phylum Streptophyta; class Magnoliopsida; order Fabales; family Fabaceae; genus Vigna; species Vigna umbellata. Next base: position 35,998,678 of record NC_142166.1, read on the forward strand.
ATAATCATACATCATTTCCAAATAAATCCAAAATATCACACACATCAATCAAGAACAAAGAAGGAAAGAGTAACCAAAAACCTGGACCAGTCGCTCAGCGAACCCACTCGCTGAGCGACCCCAAAGTTCTCTCACTCAGCGATCTTGTTCACTATGTGAATCCACAGGTAGTACCTCCAGACTCCAAATCACTCGCTCAGCGACCCAACTCACTGATCGAATAAACTCATAGTTATATCAAACCTCAACCCATCGCTCAGCGACCTAGCTCGTTGTACGGATCCTCGAGGCAGTGGTCCAGACCCTTCAGGCACCCACTAGTGACCCAGCTCGCTAAGCGAATAAAACTCACAATGCTCTCAAACCTCAATCTCTCACTCAGCGACACTACTCGTTGTGCGAAAGTTCAAACAGTGTGTCTCACCTCTATCCACTCGTTGAGCGATTCCACTCACTCAGGGAATCTGCATAATTTTGCAGCACTAAACTGCAGAATTATGAACACGCACCCAAAACGACCAATTGAAACTATTTTTCCCAACTTTTATCTCTCCTAGATTTTGTTATACACCTAATCATACTCAACCAAGTGCGTCTAAACCTTTCTAAACTCATTTTTAACAATTGTCTTCAAGATCTCAAACAAAACCTCATAAAAACTCAACTTAGAGACTCAAATTGAATTCTACCACTTATGGCACAATTTCAAGCAACATAGAGTCCCAAATGACTTACCAAAACTCTCCAAAATGACCATTTGCACAAAAAACCCCAAATTCAAGTTTTCACTAGTTCACTTCCTCAAATTGAGTTCTAAACCAAGTAGAACTCTACCTTATCACCACCATACACTTACAACTCAGATTTCTACCATTTAAGATGATAGAACATGCCATAACTCAGCTCATACTCAATCTCAATTGTATAGAAGCAATTCACCAACCATTTCCTTACTCAAGAACTCAATTCTAGACCAAAATACTCTACAACCAAAGTTACCCTTTTCTTTCAACAATTCAATCAACACAAAATCACTTTAACAATGCAAATTCAACATCTCACTCTCACACAAACAAATTCATCAGTTTACACACATCCATCATCATCATACAAAACATCAATTTCACCACTTTGTTGTCATTCTCACTATCACACAATAACATTTTTCATCCAAACAGTTCATAATTCACATATAATTAACTTATACCACATATTAAAAAGTACAAATCAAATATCTAGCTTTCCTTACCTCAACTCAACAGCTCAGAATCTCTAAACGCTCCGCCGATTGCTTGCGATACAAGAAACTTCTAGAAAACCTACAAATCACCAATTGGTGATTGAAGACCAACCTTAGAATCACAAACAAACTAGGAATCAACGAAGAGGAACTCTTGATCCATGCAAAATTAAAACTGTTTTAAAAAATCAATAACCCTAACTACTAAGAAAATGGATTTACCACTTACCCGCTCGATTCAACAAATTGATCAGTCAGATTGGTAGCCCTTGACGCAAGGATCGTCTAGATAATTCCTGATCGTCGAATAGATGATTCAAGTGTGAGAAAAGTTAGAAAGATGTTAGAGAAAGGAAAGAAAATAGTGTTTTAGAGAAATAGAAGATATTTAGATAATAAGACGAGCTTTAGACATTTCTATTTATATTATAAGATTATTTTATAATAAAATACTCGGTCTCATTATTTTAATACACCTATCTACTCTAATACCCTACTTTCTAGGTTCTTACATTATCAAATTACTAATTTAACCAAAATAAACATTAATATATAATCAAATTACTAATTTAATCAAAACAGACATTTTAACAAATGATAAATTTTATAAAAAATAAAAATTTGACAATTAACAGTACCAATTTATAACCTTTTAGTTCAAATTATACAATATTTAGAGTTCATGTTATTTAAATTGTTTTTATTCTAAAATAAAGTTACTTATTTCTCATAAAGTAGGCGTATATAATCTAAATGCATTGTGAGGTAAGTAATCTATGTCCTTGAATTATAAAATTGAATTTTACTGTTTGAATATGCATATATACTTTTTAGAGTAATTTAAATGTTTTCTTTTTTAACTTATCATGATATTTAGTACAATATATTTTTCATTTGAATAATTTATTTCTTTATATTCATTTCATAATTGTTTTGTGATATATAGTATCTGACATTTAATTTGGTTGTAATATTATATATTTCAGGCAATTAAGAATGTATGGTCACAAAAGCTACACGATTACAACTTTGGGTGTGTTCTTTTGGGGTATTTGGGGAGACGATTTTGGGGAGATGATTTGAATGGATTTGAGTGGATTTGAAGGTAATTTTTTTGTTGTTTTTTTGAGTGGATTTGTGGTTAATTGAGAGTGGATTTGAAAGTAAAGTTTGTGAGAATTAGTGTAGGATTTGATTGATGTGATAGATTTTAAAAATTTGTTTAATTGGTAGAAAATAAAGATTACCAAATTGCCCCTACTTATAAAAGTATTATAAAATGTTATTTTGTAATGTTATATTTAATTGTAAAAATGTTTATAAAGAGAAAATCAAAATATGATAAATCTACATCTTCGCGGTCCAAATATGATAAATCTATATATTCTTCCATCTATATTTACTTAAACAATTACACATACTACAATCAAAATCATGCATTACAATATTCATTAAACATAATTCATATATACATTAATACATTCAAATAATCATTATAAATAAACAACAATAAATACCATCACACAACGTCAACTTGTCATACGTTTTTTTTACTACATACTGTCGCAACCGGAATCGCGACGGGACGACGATCCAAATAAGAAACGGGTTTTGAAAAGAGATTTGGAGTCGCCACCATAGTTTATTATGGAAAACTATGGAAAAACCTCAAAATGATAAAGCACGGTCCACGAAAACCATATTCTGGGTTCGGGAGTCGGTTACGTGTAGGGAAGATGTTAGCACCCTACAACGCCTGCCCTAAAGCAGTACCTTTAACTAAATGCGCGAATATGATGTGGTTTTCAAAATGTTTAACTATCCCCTAAAATAAAATTATAAATAAACAAAATATATTTTTTAGTTTTTTGGGCCCGACAAGGATTGACCTTGCTCCTACGTATTCTCATTCAAAATGAGAAATCAGGGTTACGTAGTTCTAGCTGAAAGATTACTTGTAGCTGGGAATATTTTAGTATTTTTAATAAAGAAGGAAAAAGTTTTCTAGCACAAGGCCTACGCGAGCGGTCGCACGTGTGCTTAAACCTTTTCAAATATTTTTATTTGATTTTTAACTTTTGTAAAAGAAAAGGAAAAGGTTTTTTAGCACAAGGCCTACGCGAGCGGTCGCACGTGTGCTTAAAACCTTTTCAAAATATTTTTATTTGATTTTTAACTTTTGTAAGAGAAAAGGAAAAGGTTTTTTAGCACAAGGCCTACGCGAGCGGTCGCACGTGTGCTTAAAACCTTTTCAAAATATTTTTATTTGATTTTTTAACTTTTGTAAGAGAAAAGGAAAAGGTTTTTTAGCACAAGGCCTACGCGAGCGGTCGCACGTGTGCTTAAAACCTTTTCAAAATATTTTTATTTGATTTTTAACTTTTGTAAGAGAAAAGGAAAAGGTTTTTTAGCACAAGGCCTACGCGAGCGGTCGCACGTGTGCTTAAAACCTTTTCAAAATATTTTTATTTGATTTTTAACTTTTGTAAGAGAAAAGGAAAAGGTTTTTTAGCACAAGGCCTACGCGAGCGGTCGCACGTGTGCTTAAAACCTTTTCAAAATATTTTTATTTGATTTTTAACTTTTGTAAGAGAAAAGGAAAAGGTTTTTTAGCACAAGGCCTACGCGAGCGGTCGCACGTGTGCTTAAAACCTTTTCAAAATATTTTTATTTGATTTTTAACTTTTGTAAGAGAAAAGGAAAAGGTTTTTTAGCACAAGGCCTACGCGAGCGGTCGCACGTGTGCTTAAAACCTTTTCAAAATATTTTTATTTGATTTTTAACTTTTTTGCTATATAAAATTATAAGAATAATAGTTATATTTACATTGGGTTTAATAAAAATTAGATTTATCTATGTATTTAAAATAAAATAATATAATAATGATATTCACATTAAGAAAAATAACGTATAAAACATAAAATAAATAATAAAAGAGAAATATATTCAGTTTATTATATTTTTTTGTGATTTTTATATATAAAGATAAAAGTTTAAAATAGAAAATAAAATTAGTAGCGTAATAACAATAAAACAATTAATACAATGAAGGAAAAGTAAAAAAGGTGCAGTAAGCAATTAAAAATGTATGTAGTGATTAATATGTAACAGATAAAATTAAAACCGGCAAACATAAATAAAGCACAAAACACAGGCACAAGACATAATGATGTGGGGTTAAAACAGAGAGCACGCAAAGACAATAGTAATATATAAAAAAATTATAATTAGGAAAATAAAATAAGATTGCAGATAGTAAAATCCAATGAGAGCAAAGAATGAGGTAAAACCAGAGGGGTGAATGGGAGCAATGCTTGAAACGGGAGGGCAAAAGGGGAGCACACGGGCTAGGCCCAGAGCCCCTTTGTTCAGAAACTCATTAGGGTTCGAGTGAAATCTACCAGCAGCATCCAAGACCCAGGTTTCTTTTCCCCTTCCACTTGAATCCAAAAACAAAAAAAACAAAAAAGAAAAAAAACCGAGAGAAACCTAAGACTTCCTTCGAAGAAGGTAACCCAAAGAGGTTTGCCTCCCCTGCGCACGCACGCACTACCGCCTCCACCGACCGATGCCACCCATCCAAGGTCGCCCTTCTCCATCGAGTTCGGAACCACCGGTCTCACATTTTGCTTCTACCACTACCTTCCCCTCCCCGTCGTCCGTGGGGTCCAACTCTCCTACTCGGAATCCAAAACTCACCGCCAACAACTACCCTCCCGTTGGTATAATTATGGGCATCAGTCTTGGGGTTTTGATGACGATTGTGTCGTGAGTGGGGGGAAGGATGATTGGGTTCCGAGGATGGGAGAAAAGAGAGGAGAAGACTGGGTTTTGTGGGTTTGCTGGTTTGTTTGTTTATTTGAAGGTTCGGCTGGCGTTGGGTTCCGAGGATGGAAGAGTGAAATTCCCCCTGTGAGTGAAGATGAAGTCACTGTGCTGGTGTTTGGTGCGTATGAATGTGAGTGTGTGATGGACTGGAGCAATGAGGCGTGGCGAGCAAAATGTTTGTTATGTGATAAGGGAGAAAAATGGCTTCTGTTCAATTCAACGGGGTGGATGATGTTTGGTGAGGGTCAAGAAGAGAGTCTCGTTCCTCCTTAGGCCGTGGTCGTAGTCTATGTGATGGTTATGAGAAAGGATAGGGAAAACCCAAAATCGACGTTGATGATGGATGAAAGGAAAACAAACGTACAGAAACAGACAAAGTAACATCCTAATATGATCACATGTTTAATCCGAAAAACCAACAGAAAAACCCAACCAAGCATCATCAAACCAAATACAAACCAATAACAATACTATGATCCAAGACTGTAAGCATTTACACTGGTGAGCAGTGAAGCTTGAAGGACGAGGACTTACCTTCCCAGTAGTTCCTTGTACCTCTCCTCCTCTGATCAAATTTCTCTTCCCCTTTTCCTCTTCTCCTTCTCCGATTTCTCTCTCCCTTTTGGCTGGCGTTTTTCGTTCCCTACCGTGCCAAAAAAAATGGTGAAAAATTCCTCTGGATCCTCCAAGATGATCCCTCCAGCTCCGTCCAAAAACCCCCTTTTCTGTTTTCCCAAAATCTTGGAGATATTCCTCCTAACCACCTGGTCTCCCTCACCCCAGACACGTCTCACATACCCCACCTTTTTCCACGTTTTTTTCTTTTTCTTATTTTTTTTACTTTTTATTTTATTTATTATTTATTTTCAGTTTTAATTTCATTTTTTAATTTTTTAATTATTAACTCTATTAAAACAAAATTGAAGATAAGAAAAGTAGAAATTGAATTAAAAAGCAAAAATCTAAATAAATAAAAATAGAATAAAACAAAAAAGGTAAAATAAAATAAAAAAAACCAATAAAAATACTTCTTTTTTCAACCCGGACAAAATTGAGTGTTGACAGCTGCCCCTCTTTACTTAGATATTACTAAATAATATGAAAATTTAATCTTTTCTTATTATTTAAGTAAAGCTAAGTAAAGATAAAGACACTAATTTTGTCCGGGTTTCAATCATGAAAGAAAACAAACAAAATGGTTCAAGTCCCGATGCCAAACGACCAATGTTAAGTAAAGTATCAGTAACAAAAAACTGAAACCTGGATTTGACCATTGCCTCGCAGAGGGCCAAACTCGCAGAACATAAATTTAAACCCGACCATTGCCATGCAGAGGGTCGATAACAGAAAATTAAAACCTGGATTTGACCATTGCCTCGCAGAGGGCCAAACTCACAGAACAGAAATTTAAATCCGACCATTGCCATGCAGAGGGTCGATAACAGAAAATTAAAACCTGGATTTGACCATTGCCTCGCAGAGGGCCAAACTCACAGAACAGAAATTTAAATCCGACCATTGCCATGCAGAGGGTCGATAACAGAAAATTAAAACCTGGATTTGACCATTGCCTCGCAGAGGGCCAAACTCACAGAACAGAAATTTAAACTCGACCATTGCCATGCAGAGGGTCGACAATAGAAAATTAAAACCTGGATTTGACCATTGCCTCGCAGAGGGCCAAACTCACAGAACAGAAATTTAAATCCGACCATTGCCATGCAGAGGGTCGATAACAGAAAATTAAAACCTGGATTTGACCATTGCCTCGCAGAGGGCCAAACTCACAGAACAGAAATTTAAATCCGACCATTGCCATGCAGAGGGTCTATAACAGAAAATTAAAACCTGGATTTGTAGCTTTGAAAAGTTGATAAATGCCAAGTTAAACATGAAGATTTTGCAAACAATTCTTTTGTTCTCGCTTTTCATCATTCATTTTCATTTTTTTTTTTTTTTTTTTTTTTTTTTTTTTTTTTTGGAAATTCCATGCTTGGAATCCATTGTTAATATTGTCATCAAACACAATGTACGTTCAAAACGCATTCCTAAAAACAACGTTGATAAGTATAGAACCCTTTGATGAGCAGGAAGAAAGTGTAACCCTGAGTTAAAATTCTTTTTATCGCTTTTTGCAATCCGAATTAACTTGAACCCTGTAGAAAGTGGAAGAATGGTTATGAAAAGCAAATGAATAATGATTAACGTATGTGTGTCCCTCCTTTGGGGAAAAGTGCTATTAACATGTTGCGCTCCCATACTGCCCCAATTTTGCACAATGGAAAAGTGAAAAGATTTGAGTATGAAAGATTCCCCCAAAATTGGATAATCTTCGATTGACAGGGAGACCCCTTTTTTTCTTTTTTTTTTTTTTCTTCTTCTTCTTTTTTTTTTTTTTTTTTTTTTTTTTTTTTTAATAATTTTTTTTTAATAAAACTGAATGCGTCGTTCACCACATCATTCTGTTTCAAAATTAAATTCGTGAGAAAGATTAGGACAAACAGTCTTCAGTCAGCGGGGACTTTTATTGGCTTGTACCGTGGCTAAAGGTCAAAGGGTTTTGAAAGAAAGGATAACGAAGGCCCAAATAAGTGTTTGACGGTTAAAGTCTTTACACAAGAATCATTTGCAAGGTGCCCAGTCATTTGTCCTTAGGGATTTGAACTTCAAGCATATTTTCTGTTGTTTTTTCCTTTCTTTCCCTTTGGATCATTCTTTTCGTTGCCCTTGTTGTGATCCTTTATGATACTTTCCTTTTCATTCATTTTTTCCTTTTTCTTTGGATGCTTATGATGTACCCTTTTAAATTGACGTCGACCTGCTAATGATTCTTGTCTAGGGTGACGAAAACAATTATGCATTTTGGCTCAAAAGGGGTGCAATTGGATGAACTGCTTTTGACGATTGGGTAACGAAAAAACGGCCACACGTCACTCTGAATCTTGTTTGTCTGACTTTCTCTTGAATTTAAACCTGAAACGAAACTATGTAGTGCCTGACACCTCAACTTCATTTTTCCTTTTTTTTTTTTTTTTTTTTTTTTTTTTTTTTTTTATCTCCCTAATCAACGGATTATCGGTGATATGTAACATGATGAAAACTGCCCCAATATTAGGCATATGGCGAAATCCTCCGTCTTGTGGGAAGCGAAAACATTAGGGTTCAAGTAATGTGAATGCAGATGCTTTATCAAGAAAAGAACACCGGTTACACCCAAAACCTTGAATCAGGGAAGTACTCACCAACGGTATTTTTCAAAACTGTTTTCGAAAGTACTATATCTTTGACAACTTTATTAACAACAAACTCAACATGTGACCTCTTTTTTTTCGCCTCTTTTTTCATTTTCCTTTTCGACATCCTCCAGGACCGAGCTCACCAACCGAATATACCCGTGATGCTTTTGTCAACACGCGTTTACTTATTTTCATTTTCATTTTCATTTGACTACTTAACAGCTCAGCGTGACATGCAATATTTCAGATGGAATGTAAACAACCAAAAATATGAATGAAATCAGGTGAAATTTATTTATTGAATAAAACACAGAGTACAATAAGCGTTGAAGATAATATCAACATCCCTTTAATAGCAACCGCCATCACGGAATCATCACGCGTAAAACTTTTTTACTGCATCAGAATTAACTGGCAATGGTAGCTCCTCTCCGTCCATTCTTGTGAGAATTAGTGCCCCACCAGAAAATGCTTTTTTCACTACAAATGGCCCTTCATAATTTGGAGTCCATTTGCCTCTATGATCCTTCTGTATGGGTAGAATCTTCTTCAACACCAGCTCACCTTCATGAAATTCTCTTGGGTGTACCTTTTTGTCAAATGCCTTCTTCATTCTTTTTTGGTACAATTGTCCATGGCATACTGCTGTTAATCTTTTTTCATCAATGAGATTGAGCTGGTCGAAACGAGCTTGGACCCACTCAGCCTCTTCTAATTGGGTTTCCATTAAAACTCGTAAGGACGGAATTTCCACTTCAAACGGAAGTACTGCTTCCATTCCATATACAAGCGAGAAAGGCGTTGCCCCAGTCGATGTTCGTACCGAAGTGCGATAACCATGTAAAGCAAAAGGAAGCATTTCATGCCAATCCTTATATGTGACCACCATTTTCTGCACAATCTTCTTGATATTTTTGTTAGCAGCCTCTACTGCCCCATTCATCTTTGGACGATAAGGAGAAGAATTAAGATGATGAATCTTGAACTCCTCACATAACTCTGTCATCATCTGGTTGTTCAAGTTAGTGGCATTATCAGTGATGATCCTATTAGGGAGCCCGTATCTGCAAATCAACTCCCTTTTTATGAACTTGGTCACCACCTTTCTAGTCACATTAGCATAAGAAGCAGCCTCAACCCATTTGGTGAAGTAATCGATTGCAACTAATATGAAACGGTGTCCATTTGACGCCTTTGGCTCTATAGCTCCGATGACATCTATTCCCCACATCGAAAAGGGCCATGGTGCAGACAACACGTTCAAGGTCATGGGTGGAACATTGATATTACTTGCGTATACCTGGCATTTCTCACACTTTCTCACATGTGTACAGCAATCATTTTCCATAGTCAACCAAAAATACCCCGCTCTCAGTATCTTCCTGGCCATTGAGTGCCCATTCATGTGCGTGCCAAATGTACCCTCGTGTACTTCTTTTAGTATCAGCTCGGCTTCTTTTGCATCTACGCATCTAAGGAGAACCATGTCATGGTTCCTCTTATATAGAATATCCCCACTCAAAATGAAACTGCCAACCAATCTCCTTAACGCCCTTTTATCGTTTTCGGATGCCTTCTCTGGATATTCTCGAGTCTTAAGATAATGTTTAATGTCAAAGTACCAAGGTTTACCATCTACTTCCTCCTCGATGAAATGACAATATGCTGGCTCCGTATGACTCTTCATTTCAATCATTGGCAATTCTGCATCTTGATCAACTTCAAACATCGACGACAAGGTAGCCAATGCGTCTGCTAATTGATTATCTTCTCTCGGTATATGATTAAACGTGATGGAATCGAAATACTCAATTAATCCCCTGATGTAAGCTTGGTATGGAATTAATTTAGTATCCCTAGTCTCCCATTCTCCCTTCAATTGATGGATGACCAAAGCTGAATCTCCATATACATCCAGAATTTTTGCTTTAGACTCTATAGCTGCTCGAATTCCCATGGCACAGGCTTCATATTCTGCGATATTATTCGTGCAATTAAAACACAACCTTGCCGTCATTGGAATGTATTGATTCTTAGGAGAGATAAGCACTGCCCCTATTCCATGCCCCATTACATTCGAAGCCCCATCGAATAATACCGTCCATGCTTTTTCATCTTTGTCATCTTCGCTCTCAGCAAATAAAGCCATGATATCTTCATCAGGAAATTCAGGTTGCATTGGCTGATAATCACTAATGGGTTGATGGGCTAAATATTCCGCTAAAGCGCTACCCTTGATAGATTTCTGAGTAACATATACAATGTCGTACTCTGACAATAGCATCTGCCATCGAGCTATCCTTCCAGTGAGAGCGGGCTTTTCAAAAATATACTTGATAGGATCCATTTTAGATATCAACCAAGTAGAGTGGCTCAACATGTATTGCCTTAGGCGATGAGTAGCCCACGCCAGTGCACAACAAGTTCGCTCTAACGACGAATATCGTTGTTCGCAATCTGTGAATCTTTTGCTCAAGTAATATATAGCATGCTCTCTTTTCCCATCTTCATCATGCTGACCCAATACACAACCCATTGAATTATCCAATACGGTCAAATACAAAATGAGCGGTCTTCCTGGCATAGGTGGACGCAATACAGGAGGGTCTTGCAGGTATTGTTTGACCTTTTCAAAAGCAACTTGACAATCTTCATTCCAGACTACGGCCTGATTTTTCCGTAGTAACTTGAACATTGGTTCACAAGTATCAGTTAATTGGGAGATGAACCTAGCAATGTAGTTCAATCTTCCCAAAAAACCTCGAACCTCCTTTTCTGTTCTGGGCGCAGGCATTTCCGTTATCGCTCTTACTTTGTCCGGATCAACTTCTATCCCTCTTTGGCTGACAATAAAGCCCAACAATTTTCCAGACTTTACTCCAAACGTGCATTTGGCAGGATTTAATCTGAGTTTGTACTTTCTCAGTCTCTCAAATAATTTCCTTAAATTGAAAATATGCTCCTCTTCTGATTCCGATTTTGCAATCATGTCATCCACATAAACTTCAATTTCCTTATGCATCATATCATGAAAAAGTGTCACCATTGCCCTTTGGTATGTTGCCCCAGCATTCTTGAGTCCGAAAGACATAACCTTATAGCAGAATGTTCCCCATAACGTGATAAAGGTCGTTTTTTCCATATCTTCCGGTGCCATTTTAATTTGATTGTATCCCGAGAATCCATCCATGAACGAAAACAACGAAAATTTGGCCGTATTATCAACCAGAGTATCGATGTGTGGTAACGGGAAATTATCTTTCGGACTTGCACGATTTAAATCACGATAGTCAACACACATTCGAACCTTCCCATCCTTCTTAGGCACTGGTACAACATTCGCTACCCATTGTGGGTATCTTGCCACGGCCAAAAATCCTGCGTCAAATTGCTTTTGGACTTCTTCTTTAATTTTTAGGGACATTTCCGGCTTCATTCTTCTCAATTTTTGCTTGACTGGAGGGCATTCTGGCTTGAGTGGGAGCTTATGCTGCACAATATCGGTATCCAGACCCGGCATGTCATTGTAAGACCACGCGAATACATCTTTAAACTCCTTCAATAAGGCACGCAATCTTTCCCTCACTTCCGTTTTCATACTAGTACCGATTTTCACCTCCTTTATCTCATCATTCTCCCCCAAGTTGAGTATTTCAATCTCCTCCTGATGGGGTTTTATCTCCTTAGATTCTTGTTCCACTAATCTCAACAGTTCTGGAGAGGGTTCCACATCATCTTCGAAATCATCTTCCGTATTATTGATAGGGTGCTCAAAATTAGGAACATTGATATCATTATTTTCAAAACAATCATTGTCACATCTGCATCATTTAAATTTATGAAAAAGTATAAATAAATAAGATAAACAAAAAATGCCAAATGATGATGAAATGCAACTTTATTGTCACGCTGAGTGAAAAGTAAAAAGAATCAATCCACAAAACTTCAGTTCTAAAGCCCCAATCGAAACTATAAGCTTAATTAAAACTATTACATTTTGTTCACATTAAGCATCACAGGTAAATCCAGTGTTTCCCAATTGTTGAGTTGAGTATCAGGGGAGCAAGCCCACACAAAGCTCGAACTTTGAGGCCTTTCTTCATCCTCCACGGCTGCTATCTGGCCAATGTTGATCCACCCAGCACTGCGGAAGCTTTCCTTGATGTCAACAATGTGAATTTTGCTCTCTCTGGGCCCTCGTCTTTCTGCACGGGCCAAACTGCGCTCTTTTCTTTCTTCAATCATCCTTTTCCTGTCTTCCCGGGTAGGTTTGTACCCCAAGCCATATCTGTTCTTGTTTTCAACGATCTCCAGAGGGAATGCTCGCCCTTGCCGATATTTGCCCAAACCTTCCCCATATACATAGCCCTCTTTTATCATAATCTTAGCCATCATAATAGAAGCACATGATAAACGAGGATTAACTGGAAACTGTTCCACACAAGCATTTCCCACAATCTCCAACGATTGAAAGGCTATCTCGAGAGCTTCTTCAGCCGCTTCGATGTATCGTGTGGATGATGGCCCACTCACCAGAAGATCCTCTTCTCCTGATACTATCACTAGTTTATCTCCCATCACGTACTTCAACTTCTGGTGTAATGAAGAAGGCACAACTCCAGCCGAATGGATCCATGGGCGTCCCAACAAACAACTGTAAGCTGGCAGGATATCCATAACCTGGAATGTTATTTGAAATACACAAGGGCCAACTTGTATTGGCAATTCCACCTCTCCCATCACTTCTCGTTTACTGCCATCAAACGCCCTCACAATCATTGAACTTGGCCTCATATGCATTCCTTCGCAAGGTAACTTTTCCAAGGTTGCTTTCGGCATAACATTCAAGGAGGACCCATTGTCCACTAAAACACGCGCAATAACATGGTCCAGGCATTTCACAGAGACATGAAGAGCCTTATTATGCCCTCTTCCTTCAGCAGGTATCTCTTCATCCGTAAAGGTGAGATAATTATTAGCAACAATATTGCCAACAATACCCTCGAATTTATTCAATGAAATACCTTGCTCCACATGAGCCTCACTGAGTATCTTCATTAGCAACTTTCTGTGTGATGCCGAATGCATGAGCAAATCTAACAAGGATATGCGAGCAGGCATACGGTTTAACTGTTCCACCACCTTATATTCGCTTTGTTGTATGAATTTTAAAAATTCAATAGCCTCCTCTTCAGAAACCCCTCTCTTCTCTTCCTTGTCGGGGATTTCCTCTGTCTGTGCCCCCTTCCCCTTTAAGAATTCTTTTGCTTTCGCGGCTATCGTTGCTTCATTATCATTAACCCTTTCTCGTGCCAACTCAGGTGATGTGAAAATTCGACCACTCCTAGTCATTCCCCCTATCCCTGATATGTTTTTGACGACAGGGTCAACGCTTTGCGTTTCGCCTGACGCATACGTCCCATATCTCCATGGGACGGCTTTTTCGTTCTTGTAAGGAAAAGGGGCTGGTACATGGATAACCACAGGCGACCTTCCTTGAGTTGGTGGAATAGAGGTAGTCTTAGTGAAACGAATCACCAATGGTTCTGGTACAATCATGTCGGATTCATCACCAGTTTGTGCAAATACATCACCCTCTTCCCTCTTGTAGCATACCTGCATCAGACCACGATCTAGCAGGTCTTGCAGAATTTCTTCAAATTCAACACACTCCTCAATAGAGTGCTCAGCCTCTGGGTGGAGCGCGCATGCCATACTCTCATCATAATCACCCTTCAAGATACCCACTTTCAGCAACGCCTCCAAGATAAACCTCCTAGAGCTCTTAACTTCTTTCACATTTCTCACCAGCTCATGTTCTTTCACTTCGACAGCATTCGTCGAAGCACTTCCATGCCCAGATAAAGGATTGGACTCGACACTAGGTTTATCCTCTTGGAACTTTAACCACCCAGAATCAATTAGAGTCTGCACTTTATGCTTGAAAGCCAGACACCTCTCAGTAGAATGACCAGCGGCCCCTCCATGATAACTACACTTTGCCTCTGCATCATAGCCTCTTGGGTACGGAGGCTGCAAAGGCTTCAAGGGACAAACGACAACTAGCCCTTGTTTGATAAGCTGAGGCAATAATTCCGTATAAGTTGTAGGAATTGGAGTAAAATTAACATAATTTCTTTCTTGGTTCCTTCTTGGATAAGTATTGGGACCCGCACTCATATTGGAACCTACATTTGCCTCTCCCCTCCAATTATTCATCGGGATGTATTGTGGTTGATAGTACCCCGGTTGTTGTTGAGGCCTAATTTGATGACCAAATGACGCGTTAGCTGCATGTGGATGTTGACCCCAGTATGGTCGATAGTTATGGGTGGGAGCTTGACCTCTCCACACGGGGGTTGCAGATGTTGCATGCACATCTCCCTCCTTTCTTTTCCCTGAGTTGAAATTGGGTTTTTTGGAGTTTGCACCCACCGACGAGCCATATGCAATCTTCCCATTCTTCAACCCGATCTCTATCCGCTCGCCTATCACGATGATATCGGCAAAATTTGAAGATACATTTCCCACCATATGTTCATAGAATGGTGGTTGGAGCGTATTTACAAACATTGCCACCATTTCTCTATCGTACAAAGGTGGCTCAACTTGTGCAGCCAATTCCCTCCACCGCTGAGCATACTCTTTAAAACTTTCGTTGTCTTTCTTAGACATGTTTTGCAGCTGTAAACGATCAGGCGCCACATGTGTATTGTATATATACTGCTTCACAAAAGCATCAGCCAAGTCCGCCCAACAACGAATTCGAGCCGGCTCCAAATGGGTATACCAATTTAATGCCACTCCAGCCAAACTATCTTGAAAAACATGAATGAGCAGCTGCTCATCATAAGCATATGCAGCCATCTTTCTGCAAAACATGGTTAGATGGCTCTTTGGGCATGTATTTCCCTTATACTTCTCAAAGTCTGGCGCCTTGAACTTATGTGGAATTTTGACGCCAGGAACCAAGCTCAATCTGGAAACATCCCCAAATCCATAACTTTCATACCCCTCAACAGCCCTCAACCTTGCCTCTAGGCTCTCCAGTTTATCCTTTGCCCCATCAACATTACTAGTTACCCCCTGAAAAGAAGTATATGGCGCAGCCCTTGTAGAAAAGCCCTCTCCGGTAATCACAGGTGGCACCGGAGTTACTCGTATTCCATCAGACATGTTTGCATGCATTCCCTCGTTTACCATAGGTGCGGACATTATGACAGGTCCCTGAGTACTGATTGGCGGTACGTTAGCAGTGGTAGGGAAAGAGAATGAAGTCTGCTCCCCTTCTGCGTATTCTCCCACAGGTGGGGTGTAACCTGGAGGCAATCCATACATTGGGAACGGAACAGATTGGCTCCCGGAACTGAACACCGGAGGGTAATATTGAGCACTTCCCTCGACTTGCGCAGGCGTCGCCCCTCCCGTAGTCTTTAGGGCTTCGAGAGCCGCCAAAATCTGGGCCATTTGATCCTTCAACTGGCTAACATCGGCCTTAATAGATTCGTGTGACTGCTCCCAATTCTCCATGACCTTCGAGTTAGCTCTGGTCCTGTACGGATGTCGTGGAAAATTTGCCGTTGTTTTCTCACTTGTACTGCTGCTTATTTTTTAATAAATTAAATTAAATAAGGATGAAAAATGCAAAACAAAAGAAAACATGATGCATGCTAGTGATAAGTGGAAATCACAGGATAACGATGACAATACTGATGGAAAATTAACACAAGCCGATACCAACAAACATCCCTTATCTTTCATTTAAAGAAAATTTGATCCATTACATCGTCTAAGTAACAAAACATATAATTCCGATGTACATCAATCCCGCGCCCGGGCAATGAAAGATTTCATCTCTCCCACCAACCATTTACAATGATTAATAAACAATTCTATTTCCGCTGGTGAGTTACAAAAATGAGTGCTTGCTTCAGCATTCGACACCATCCTGGGGATGTCTTCAATTGCCCCGTTTGCCAAAGCAGCCAACTGAGAGAATCTTTCCTTCCAGTGCTTTACAGCCATTTCTTGCTCGGCGATGTGCTCTTCCATTCGCTTTATCAAGGCCTGATGCCTTTCTTCAAAATCTATCGACCTCCATCGCTCCTCCTGTTCCTCGATATATTCCTCCATTTGTTTTATCAGAGTTCGATGCTCTTCCTCTGCTTCTGTTAACTTCCAACGCTCCCTATTCATATCCGCCTCGAACGACATAGCCATCTCTTTCATCTCATGCCCCGCTTTTTCTATCTGAATCTGCGCTTCTCTTAATCTCTTTAGGGCTTCTCGTTTATCTCTTTTGGCTTCTTCGTAGAGGTGCTTCCACTCCTTTCCCTCTTCTAAAGCCACCTTCTTCTCATTTACCCTCATGGATAATTCCTTACTCGCGGCAGCTAGATCCTGTTTTACTCGAAATGTGTAATCCCTCTCAGCCTTCTGGCTTTTGACAAGGTTTTCATAAGCCCGCGACTTTTCTTCATTATCATTTTTCATATCCACAAGATCATTACGCGCCCTTTGTAATTCGTTTTCCAACCTAGCATTCCTTATTTTCAATTTCTCCATCTCAGCTTTTAGTTGTTGCACCTCTTCACTTTCAGGAGCTTGGGATGGTCCTTCACTAGCTGATTGATCCTTGATTGGCTTGAAGGGCAACTTGACTACTTTCACTCTCTCCAGAATCCAGGTGTGATAACTAACCCTGCTATCCACTACTCCATCCCTTAAGTCCTTCTCTGCTCGAACAACATTTTCCCAGGCGCTTTTAACCTTTCTTAACAATTCGATGAAATGCCCGTCTTCGTAATAAATGAATAGAGTAGCAAGGTAATCTGATGAAGGTGCCCCTTTTATAGGATGCCCAAATTGTCTTTGCACCAAAAGAGGGTTGTAATTGATACAGTACCGGGCACCTATAAGAGGTACATTAGGAAAACTACCACAATGTTGTATAGCCAGTTTATTTCCGAGCCAAGGAAGGCGCCATTTTATACTTCTTTCGCTCAAGCCAGCAAGGAATCGGGCCCAATCGTTTCCTCCTTTACCTTTAAGCCCTTGGTGTGACAAATTCTCCGATAGACTCTTAACGTCGACCATTTCCTTAAACACGCGCGTTGTCATCCATGTATACAACGCCGGTAAGCAACAAAGAATCTTCTTTCCCTTTCTCTCATGGCAAAAACTTAAAGTCCCATAAACATCTGCAAGAACTGCTGTTACAGGATTCTCTGATCTAGTTTTACTCGCCACGAAGACGTCTATCGCGGAATAATCCACAAATTCTTCTATTTTGGGAAACAAGACAATGCCATATATGGTGAGGGCTAATACATCCATGAAAGTTTCCCAATCTTCTTTATCAGCCAGATGATGTAAATACTGCTCTAGATATCCCTGTGATAACCCATGCACTTGATTCCTCATCATCATCCTGTCTTCAAGCTCCTTGGGATGTAATTTCATGATGGCAGCAATGGTGGGTATAGAGGCATGATGCTCTAAATGTTGATAGGGAGTGGTGCCCTCCAATGGCAAACCCAAGATATGCTCGAACTCCTCTATGGTTGGCGCCAACTGAAAGTCTTGAAATGTGAAACATCGAAGCGGAGAATCATAATATTGTGCCAAGGCTGTGATAGCGGGTATTTGTACTTCAACCTCCATTAAATTCAACAAATTTCCATATCTTCTCTGAAAGGTTTCTCTCTTTATAGTCTTAAGCCTTTTGCCCAAGTTTATCAGCCCGGTCAAATTTCCAACATGAGTCCTTAGACTATACTTCTTTCTTAAATCGGAAGAGTTGGTATGCTGTGTAGCATTAGATCTTGTGTTAACATCCATCTCGTATGAAGTCAAGTAGGTACCTGTGATTTCCCTTAAAATTAACATGTTACTAAATGATGTATGAATATGATGCATGATAATAAAATAACATGACAAAACAAAACACATGCATGGTATGAAATGTAATATCATAAAAAAAACGAACAGCGTGAGGGTTACAGAAGCATATATTCCTCCCATCGTGCCCTACCAAAGGTTCATTGCTTTGAGTTCAAGGTCAAGTATATGCAATCTCACAAGGGTAGTTCCCTGAACCTAAAGGTCAAAGGTCACTAGAGCTATGGCCCCCTTCATAGCATTTCCACAACAGTCGAGTAATCAACTAGGTGTGAAAACACATATGAAGAGAACAGACTCTAGCTGGAGTTCTCACGATAGCCAAACAGGAAGTACATCCCAGAGTGACACCGCTACACAACTCCTCTAATTCTAAGCTACGCTCAGACCCGGGTATAGGGCCCCACTCATGATATGCCAAAAGTGTGTGTGTGAAGGGAGGAAATTATGCACACCCAAACCCTCACCTGCAAAACAACCAGAAAAATTCCCAGGCAGATATAAACATATTGTCTACCCTAGGGTTCAATATTCCACAGTTATTGCAGTTATTCCAAATATCACACATAGATAGAGAAAAGGGAAAGAAAAACACAAAACAAAACCACACCAAATTCGCGCATCTAATTGAATGGCTCGACTCTCTAGATGTCCCCAGTGGAGTCGCCATCTGTCGCAACCGGAATCGCGACGGGACGACGATCCAAATAAGAAACGGGTTTTGAAAAGAGATTTGGAGTCGCCACCATAGTTTATTATGGAAAACTATGGAAAAACCTCAAAATGATAAAGCACGGTCCACGAAAACCATATTCTGGGTTCGGGAGTCGGTTACGTGTAGGGAAGATGTTAGCACCCTACAACGCCTGCCCTAAAGCAGTACCTTTAACTAAATGCGCGAATATGATGTGGTTTTCAAAATGTTTAACTATCCCCTAAAATAAAATTATAAATAAACAAAATATATTTTTTAGTTTTTTGGGCCCGACAAGGATTGACCTTGCTCCTACGTATTCTCATTCAAAATGAGAAATCAGGGTTACGTAGTTCTAGCTGAAAGATTACTTGTAGCTGGGAATATTTTAGTATTTTTAATAAAGAAGGAAAAAGTTTTCTAGCACAAGGCCTACGCGAGCGGTCGCACGTGTGCTTAAACCTTTTCAAATATTTTTATTTGATTTTTAACTTTTGTAAAAGAAAAGGAAAAGGTTTTTTAGCACAAGGCCTACGCGAGCGGTCGCACGTGTGCTTAAAACCTTTTCAAAATATTTTTATTTGATTTTTAACTTTTGTAAGAGAAAAGGAAAAGGTTTTTTAGCACAAGGCCTACGCGAGCGGTCGCACGTGTGCTTAAAACCTTTTCAAAATATTTTTATTTGATTTTTTAACTTTTGTAAGAGAAAAGGAAAAGGTTTTTTAGCACAAGGCCTACGCGAGCGGTCGCACGTGTGCTTAAAACCTTTTCAAAATATTTTTATTTGATTTTTAACTTTTGTAAGAGAAAAGGAAAAGGTTTTTTAGCACAAGGCCTACGCGAGCGGTCGCACGTGTGCTTAAAACCTTTTCAAAATATTTTTATTTGATTTTTAACTTTTGTAAGAGAAAAGGAAAAGGTTTTTTAGCACAAGGCCTACGCGAGCGGTCGCACGTGTGCTTAAAACCTTTTCAAAATATTTTTATTTGATTTTTAACTTTTGTAAGAGAAAAGGAAAAGGTTTTTTAGCACAAGGCCTACGCGAGCGGTCGCACGTGTGCTTAAAACCTTTTCAAAATATTTTTATTTGATTTTTAACTTTTGTAAGAGAAAAGGAAAAGGTTTTTTAGCACAAGGCCTACGCGAGCGGTCGCACGTGTGCTTAAAACCTTTTCAAAATATTTTTATTTGATTTTTAACTTTTTTGCTATATAAAATTATAAGAATAATAGTTATATTTACATTGGGTTTAATAAAAATTAGATTTATCTATGTATTTAAAATAAAATAATATAATAATGATATTCACATTAAGAAAAATAACGTATAAAACATAAAATAAATAATAAAAGAGAAATATATTCAGTTTATTATATTTTTTTGTGATTTTTATATATAAAGATAAAAGTTTAAAATAGAAAATAAAATTAGTAGCGTAATAACAATAAAACAATTAATACAATGAAGGAAAAGTAAAAAAGGTGCAGTAAGCAATTAAAAATGTATGTAGTGATTAATATGTAACAGATAAAATTAAAACCGGCAAACATAAATAAAGCACAAAACACAGGCACAAGACATAATGATGTGGGGTTAAAACAGAGAGCACGCAAAGACAATAGTAATATATAAAAAAATTATAATTAGGAAAATAAAATAAGATTGCAGATAGTAAAATCCAATGAGAGCAAAGAATGAGGTAAAACCAGAGGGGTGAATGGGAGCAATGCTTGAAACGGGAGGGCAAAAGGGGAGCACACGGGCTAGGCCCAGAGCCCCTTTGTTCAGAAACTCATTAGGGTTCGAGTGAAATCTACCAGCAGCATCCAAGACCCAGGTTTCTTTTCCCCTTCCACTTGAATCCAAAAACAAAAAAAACAAAAAAGAAAAAAAACCGAGAGAAACCTAAGACTTCCTTCGAAGAAGGTAACCCAAAGAGGTTTGCCTCCCCTGCGCACGCACGCACTACCGCCTCCACCGACCGATGCCACCCATCCAAGGTCGCCCTTCTCCATCGAGTTCGGAACCACCGGTCTCACATTTTGCTTCTACCACTACCTTCCCCTCCCCGTCGTCCGTGGGGTCCAACTCTCCTACTCGGAATCCAAAACTCACCGCCAACAACTACCCTCCCGTTGGTATAATTATGGGCATCAGTCTTGGGGTTTTGATGACGATTGTGTCGTGAGTGGGGGGAAGGATGATTGGGTTCCGAGGATGGGAGAAAAGAGAGGAGAAGACTGGGTTTTGTGGGTTTGCTGGTTTGTTTGTTTATTTGAAGGTTCGGCTGGCGTTGGGTTCCGAGGATGGAAGAGTGAAATTCCCCCTGTGAGTGAAGATGAAGTCACTGTGCTGGTGTTTGGTGCGTATGAATGTGAGTGTGTGATGGACTGGAGCAATGAGGCGTGGCGAGCAAAATGTTTGTTATGTGATAAGGGAGAAAAATGGCTTCTGTTCAATTCAACGGGGTGGATGATGTTTGGTGAGGGTCAAGAAGAGAGTCTCGTTCCTCCTTAGGCCGTGGTCGTAGTCTATGTGATGGTTATGAGAAAGGATAGGGAAAACCCAAAATCGACGTTGATGATGGATGAAAGGAAAACAAACGTACAGAAACAGACAAAGTAACATCCTAATATGATCACATGTTTAATCCGAAAAACCAACAGAAAAACCCAACCAAGCATCATCAAACCAAATACAAACCAATAACAATACTATGATCCAAGACTGTAAGCATTTACACTGGTGAGCAGTGAAGCTTGAAGGACGAGGACTTACCTTCCCAGTAGTTCCTTGTACCTCTCCTCCTCTGATCAAATTTCTCTTCCCCTTTTCCTCTTCTCCTTCTCCGATTTCTCTCTCCCTTTTGGCTGGCGTTTTTCGTTCCCTACCGTGCCAAAAAAAATGGTGAAAAATTCCTCTGGATCCTCCAAGATGATCCCTCCAGCTCCGTCCAAAAACCCCCTTTTCTGTTTTCCCAAAATCTTGGAGATATTCCTCCTAACCACCTGGTCTCCCTCACCCCAGACACGTCTCACATACCCCACCTTTTTCCACGTTTTTTTCTTTTTCTTATTTTTTTTACTTTTTATTTTATTTATTATTTATTTTCAGTTTTAATTTCATTTTTTAATTTTTTAATTATTAACTCTATTAAAACAAAATTGAAGATAAGAAAAGTAGAAATTGAATTAAAAAGCAAAAATCTAAATAAATAAAAATAGAATAAAACAAAAAAGGTAAAATAAAATAAAAAAAACCAATAAAAATACTTCTTTTTTCAACCCGGACAAAATTGAGTGTTGACACATACATATACATATAACAAATCATATCCAGGTTTGAAATATTAACACATTCATATACTAAATAACATTGAAATATAAATGACCATAATATATTTCATTCATACATTCAAACTTGTAAATGTACACATAACCACCACTGATTCAATCATTGACATATATATATTACATCCAAATCATCTAAAACACTTACCTCTTGAAGACGTTCAACACGTATATGCACACTTCAATATGATTTCAGCAAGAGATTTCCAGAAATGAGTGCCACAAGCAATTTTCGTCAAATCACACAACCAATTTGACCTTAAATGGTAACTTGCATTCAAACCTACAAATATAATCACATTCGTATATTAGTTAACAACCCCATTTTTCAATGCTTGCACATCACTGAATTCAACTTTCAATGTTACATTAACCTTAGCCAATATCCACAAACTTCACGCGTCCACCACGATCACAGTACGTCCAACCACAGTGAACACCTGCATCACAAACACACCGTTAGACCTCATCGTCTTTCACCCACCATGCACTTACGTCTGTCTCCCACTTCGCGCAACAACCAAATGCAAAGTCAACACTCTTCCATGCATTTCAGCAGCTCGGGTGCCCTCCAGTCACCAACATACACCACTTTATCATGTTTCACTACATCGAGAAAGGGATGAGGTGCTCATTATGTAAGTATTTGGTCTCTGGGAACCATGGCCGCCCCCTGACTTCTTACTAGAGTAGGTCTCCATACCCTTACTTTCGGTTTTCTGGAAACTGCCTAACCCTTTATGATATGCTCCCTCAACCCCGGATCTAAGACCACCTGAGAACATCCCCATAGCGTTCAGACTCATAACCCATCCACAACCAGGGCTCTCCAGCCAGCTCTTGAAGTTTGAACGTAGTGCAGTAACCAAAACAAACATATGCAGGAAGGTCTGTAATCGGTTACCACTTTACGTAACCGATTACATAAATGCACACATTCTTTCACACCACTGTAACCGCAAAGCCAAAGTTGTAACCGGTTACGCCTACATCTGGCACTGTTCATCATCTTCTCAAACACGCGGATCCACTTTCTTCATCTTCAACAACCACCTGCTGCATTCCATCAACACGGACAACGTCCTTCTTCCTCTAACTCTACAACCCTGCAAATCAAAACCAAAAATATGTGCTTGGATATACGTTTAGGTATGTTACTAACCTAACCACTTTCTCTTCTTCGTCTCAGCAAAACCTTGTTCTCTTCCTCGTCTGAGCTTACACAGCGGAGCACTCTCTCTTCGCACACACCTTACAACACTAGCAACCAATTTAGTAAGCTTCTTACCACTCAATAAATAACATCAACTACCCACAACCAACCACATATGAATTCCCACGAACGGGTCAATGGCACTTATCCTTACTGCACTTTCACTGTGTGTGGATGCAGGAATCTTTCCTGTTGAATGCCTGTATGAAGCACCGTATCATCAGCTATTTGTAGCTTAGGAATATTTCAGTGGCCACGCCCCCATGCCAACCTAAGCATTCTCGTGTATGCACAGTGGTAAAGCAAACTCTTGATTGTTTTCTATATTTTTAATATATACCCCTTCACCATGTAATCGGTTCTCTGGTGCACTGGGCTATGGAATCGGTTTTCATCTACATAGGATTCACTTATCTGGAATTTAATAAAAAGGTCCAGGGCACACACGACATTTCACTTAAAATCAGTGCAAATCTTCTCACTTCCGCGGGTGACCAAAACTGGATGAATCCCGCAAATTCGTCTTCGCTTTTCCTCGTCAATCCTCTCATACGAACACCACGTGAGCTTCAATTCCTCGCTCTGTAATTCGCATGAACAGTAAATTCGGTTCATACGAACACAGCATTAGTGCACACACTTTATGCACGTTATTTAAATATTTCATTGTCAGTAATTTCATTTATTTTGTTTCAGTTCTTTTTCATTTTTATTATTTTTAAAAAAAATACAAAAATTTACTTTTTATAACCATTTTACTTTTATATCAAAAGCTTTTTAATCAAATATAATATATTTTAATCAATAATAATATTATGATATATATAAAATTTTTATGTCTTTATTATTTTTTACTTTCTTTTTTTAAATATAAAAATTTAACTTTTTATATCCATTTCATTTTTATATTATGCATGAATGAAAAAATGTGCCATTTTACCATTTTTCTATTTTAATTTTATACTGTGATCTTAGGTCTAAATTTTTAAAAGTAAAAGTTATTAAAAGTTAACTTTTAGTTTTCAACACGTGTTAAAGTGTATTACTGTACTACCCTAAGTTAAAAGCTGCAAAAAGTACTTTTTTTTAAGGTGAGGGTCGAACCTCGAGACATCACTTTCTATCATCAGTACTAGATAAGGATACGATTTAATTATGTGTCATAGATGCCTCTCTGTGGCCATTAAGAATAAAACGTGTTTTTAATTTTAATAAGAATTAATTTAATTTAAAAAGTTGTACAAAATTACAAATAATTCTAAGTTTATAAAATACTTTTATTCAAGCAAAACTTACAAAATAGTTTAAAAGTAATTTCATAAAATAAATAAATTATGTGAAAAAGATGTTATAAAAGATGCCACTGAATACATTTATTAAAAAATATACAAATTGTAAATTATTTATTAATCATTTTTTAAATTCAACGAATCACTATACTAATACTTAATTAATTAAATAATTTAAAAATACTAGTTTTGTGAATACATCTATTGTAAGACCCATGAAAAATATTTACCTTAATAGTAATAATTTTATTACTAGTACTAATAAATTTATTTGTAAATGGAAAATATAATTAATAAGCTTATATAAATAAAACGTGATAAGTTAAACGAAAATTTCTAGTAGCTCAGATGCTAAACATCTTGTAACATTTGGGACATGAGTTTAAACCTAGTAAAATACATTTCTCCAAAATAAATACATTTTAGTAAAATAAATAAATGAATTAATAAAATAAAATAAATAATAAATAAATAAAGGGAATGGGAAAGTGGACAAGGGACTTTCGGTGCTGAATTGAATGAAGAAGAAGACAAAATAACTTTAGGTGAATAAAATTCTAAAAAAAAAATCCAAATATTGTGATTTATATTATGATTTAGTATATTATGATTTTATATTATGATTTAGTGTTGTTTTATTACTATTTATGTGTTGAAATTCTGTGTGAATATTGTTAATGAAAAACATAGGTGTTTGTTGTATTGAATTTCTGTGTTAAAATTATATGTTGTTGTTTTGAATTTATAAATAAGAAATTTGTTAAAAACTAGTTGAGGAAAACTTTGGCTAAGGAAAGACTTGGTACTTAAGTTGTCCATGGTGACACACATCTCTTTCCTAGAAGTCTACTCGATAGGTTTTTAACTTAAATCCTATTGAACAGATTAAGTACTGTTAAACTATTATGCAATATACTCGATTGATATAAAATATGTGATGGATTCATCTTTCTAGAAGGATAAGAAGATATTTAACCGGCTATGCCAGATTCAACTTCTTAATTAGTTCTCCAGAACATTTATATTAAGGTTATAATTGTGATGGTAGGATAGAGGAATCTTAAAAATCGGAGTTGGTACATCCCTGATCATAGAGCAGCCCTGGTCAAATCCAGTAAGTTGTGACTAGTCATATGTACTGGCGTTTATGGTGAGTTTGATTCGTCAAACATTTGATTCTTCTCCGGTGACCATTTATAGTGATATTTTAGTATTGTTAATTTATTTGTGATATATTTATTTTGTATGATTCCTGTGATGATTGTATTTTATTATATTGGATTTGAATTTATGCATCTGAACATGATATGAGTATTATGAGGAGATTTTGTAATGGTATAATATGAGTTGAGGAATATGAGCATGGTATGAGTCTCGTGGAGAGATTCTGTAATGATATGGTATTAGTGTATATGTTGATGTTGAGGGTCCGGTTGTTGGAGGTTATCCTGATACTCTAATAATCATTCAGCCTCAATAGAGAATGATGAATTATGTGGTGAGAGGGGCAAGAGGTCCTGGTCTATGTGCCGGTTTTGGACATAGTGTTGAGGACTAACATTGTGGATGGTATGGAGTATTTTGGAAGTGTATTTGTAAGAAGAAGTAGAAGTCATCACAAGTGCATAACCTCCCGTAACCGCTCATCAACGTATCATCTGAATAAGTGTCTATTGGGTATTGTGGAATGAATGTCTATTGGGTATTGTGGAATGAGTGTCTATTGGGTATTGTAGAATGAGTGTTTATTGGGTATTGTGGGATGAGTGTCTATTAGGAATTGTGGTATGATGGGATGAGTATCTATGGTGCAATTGTTGTATGATGGTATGAGGGTGTCTGACATAATTATTATATGATGTTTGTTGAGTGTATCAAAGTAATTATGCATGTTTTATAAATGATTTGTTGCATGTTAGCTCACTTTGTGTTTGTGTTTGTGCGACGATCATATAATTCGTTATACAGGAGCAGATTAAGGAATGTCGTCTGATTCAGTGCCAATAAAAAAAGAGATAGAAAAATAAATTAGAAGAATTCGAGTTATAATTATGAGTATGTAGTTAAAATCTGACTTTAAAATATATATAATGCTACAATATATCAATTATGAATTATCAAGTGTGAGATATGAGATGTTACGTCTATCTGTGAAGAAATATTAAAATAAATTATTTTAGATGATATTTTAAATTAATTTGTTTTAAATTAGTATATCCAATTCATTTAATATTTGGCTGGTAATACAGACATGTATACATTGATTCACGTGAAACGTCTGTGACGTCATGGAATGTACGTCATGGGGTGACGATAATATGACATATATAAGTGTAGGACAAAGTCCACTTGGGACCTTGTGTTCATACCGAGGCTCATAAAAGTCACCAACCAACTTACGTTTCCCTATTTAAGTTACATTTCATAATTTAATTCTTTTATATCTTCCCACTGCATTTGATTTCTTGTACCATATTTCATAATTCTATATATCATTTTAAGATTCAAATTACTTTATATATATAATATATATATTATTGTTTCAGATACTTTTTAAGTATAAAATTATGAGTTTTATATTTTAAAATAAGTAATATTTTGAATGTAATGATTAATTTAAAACATTACTATTATTTATGGAGACAAAAAATTTCTGAACTCTTGATTAACTGATATGTTATGATATACTTAATAATTTTATATTAATTTTTAGAATCGACATCAAAGTCTATATTTTTTCTTAATTCTTCAATATGTTTTTAAAAAATAAAATCATAATAAAAATTTAGATTTCAAAACAAATAATATTTCATATGAAATAATTTATTTATCATTTTTTTTAATCTAGACAAATAAGTAAATAAACCAAGAATGAATAAATAAGAGATAGCTACAGAAATTTCATTATTTAAAAAAGTAATTATTGTTAGAATGAATTTTGTTGAAAACTGTTGTGTATAGATATATACAGTGTTGTTTAAAATAAATTTAACTTTCACATAATAAGAGTGTGTATATAGTTGAAAAAAAAAAAGAAAATAGATCAAAAAGTTCAAGTTATTTTGAAAAAAATTGAAAAATAATGAATCAATTTTGGTCAAATCTTCCACTACTCAACTTTTTATAAGCTTTTTTTAAAGAAGCATAAAAATACACTTTAAATTTTCGTAAGTTAATATGAGTAGACGAGTAACTCGTGTTAAAATATATAAAAATCATTATTAAAAAAATGATTATAAATAAATTTTAACATCTTAAAAAAATTAGTTTCTAATTTTCAGTTGAGAGTCCAATAAATCATTAATGCTCTGTTTACTTGTTATGATTTTCTGTAACCGAAGATTTAAGAAGATGGAAATGCAAGATATTATGTGTTAGTTGATATGATTTGAAGTTGATAGTGCAGATAGAAAAACAAGATCCCTAATTTACTGACATCTCTCTTATTATTAGAAGAGATTTAAAAGGAATTCATGTAGTTTTATTATTTTACCCTCTGTGATTTTAATAATAATAAAAAAAATTTAAGAATTAATTTTTTATTTTTTTCTTATCATAATAATTTTTATAATATTATATAATATTAATAATTACCATGTAAGACATTAATGCAATATTATACTATAAAGTGCAACCACTTTTAATTTATTGTTTTATTAATATTTATAGTGTAAGATTTTTCCTTCATTATAATAAATTGTGATTTGATTGACCACTTTACTTATTTATTAATACATGTGAAAGAGGACTTATATTATTTAAAGAAAGTAAATTATAGGTTAGAACGTCATTGTAAGACTTCCATAGTATATGAAAAAAATAGTGAAAGAAGTGACTAAAAGAAAATTTCTTTTAATAACTATAATTAATCAAATCTTTAATATTAATAAATAGAAAAATAATGGTTTTTCACTCTTTAAAAAATATATTATTAGTTTATTACTCTCAATAATGATATAATAATATATATTAATTTTTATATTAAATATATCTATATAATTATAATATTATTATATCGAGTTATTAAATGGGTGTATTTTGTTTAATAAGTGTCAAGATAACACTACTCCAATAAATATTTCATATTAATATTATCCTCTATATATAAAAGAGATAAAAAAAATTACAGAACTTTACAAATATAACTATTCCTATTATTTTAAGTGAATAAGATTGGCCTTTGATAGAAGCCAATAAATAAAAATAGTTTTTTATCCAAGCAGACAAAATCAACCCATAGTTTCTAATTTTAATTAAGTACCAGTAAATCTCTGGAAACAATCTGAAGAAAAAATACTTTTCACATGGGAATATTAGGCTTTTAACCATATTATATGTCACAAAATAGTAGTCAGTTAAATTCTGATGAGCACAAAAAGAAGTATTAAAATAAAAGTTGAGATGTAAATTAATACTCTGCTTATATAAAAGGCAGATGAATAAGAAAACAAAAGACAAAATATCAGTATGGCAGAAATTCTTTAAAATTTAACAACAAAATTAATTTTTAAAATTAATCACTTAAAATAACTACTTATATTTATAACTTAACAATACAACTTTTCCAATTATAATGGCAAATATTAAGCTAAACATGTCACATGACAAGTAGTTTGGTGCAGGGGACCACATGCGACTTTATAGTCTTTTGTCTCCTAAAAAGCGCGTGGGGTAAACAGGTTGAATAATTTATTATCAAATTATTTATTATAAAATTACAATATAATTTTTATATTTAAAATTTTACTCATTTATCAAATTTTTGTTATATAAAAGTAAAAACCAACAAAAACAAAATTGAATAGTGTAAAACCCTAGAAAATGGTGTTTTAGAAGTGGTGGTAGTGTAAAAATAGTGATACTCGATTATTTTAATATTAAACGGTTTTATTATAAATAGATTTGTTATAAACGAGTTTCATTATTTTAAAATGTATCATCCCTCTAGAAACTACTTTTCTAGAGTTCTTTATCTTCTATCTAAGAATTTTTTATCTTAAGTCATCTATTTGAGGATCAGGAGGTGCTTAGATGACCACCGCGTCAAGGTCTTCCAATCCAACCGATCAGTTTGTCATTTAGAGCAAGTAAGTTTTCATCTTTTTTCTTGGTATTTTCTTGATCTTGATCATGCAAAGAAATCTAGTTGCATGTGTCAAGTGGTTTCCTTCTTCAATTCTTGACTTAATTTAGGTTCTAAAGTTTGTCTCTAATCCTCAATCGGTGATTCGTAGGTTGTTCTAAAAGGTTCCTTGCGGTGGAAGAAATGTCGGGGTTTTATTGAACTGTGTCAGCTTTATTGAGTTAAGGGAAGCCAGTTAGCTCTTTTGAAACTTGTAATATGTTGTGTGAATTTGAGAGTTATTATAATTAAGCTGTTTAAGTTGAAAAGTGTGATTTTGTAGGTAGAAATTGGATGGATGCATGCTTTGTATGTTGATTGATGCTGATAATGTGTGGAATCTGTTATATATGTGTTATGATGTTATAGTTGATGTGCTTGAGCTGAATTGTACCAAAATGGGACTGTTATATAGAAGAGTAATCTTGGTTGTTGGTGGTTTGGTATAAAATGAAGGTTTAAGATAGTAAAAAGGTGAGAAAGGGTTGTTGAACTGAATTGGTGGAATTGAGGTTGTTTATGAACTGATTTGGGTTTTGTTTAACATTTGGAATGTTAGAGAATTGGGTTAGTAGAGTGTATTGGTAATGAGGTAGAGTTCTACTTGTGTTAGAACTCAATTTGGAGGAAGTAGGGTAGTGAAAACTTGAATTTGGAGTTTTGTGTGCAAAGGGTCAGTTTGAAGAGTCTTGGTAAGTCATTTGGGACTTGTTAGAGTCCCTAAGTTGTTTGGAATTGTGTCACAAATGGTCAAATTCAATTTGAGTCTCTAAGTTGATTTTTTGTAAGTTTTTGGAAAAGATCTTGAGGCTACTTGTTTAGATTGATGTTAGAAGAGTTTAGACACCCTTGGTTGAGTATATTTGAATGTATAACACAATCTAGGAAGGTTAGAAGTTGGGAAAATTATATCAAATTGGTCTAGGGCAGTTTGGGGTGATAATTCTGCAGTTTTCGTGATGCAGAATTATGCAGACTCACTGAGCGAATGGATTCGCTCAGCGAGAGGTCAAAAGTTTGGTTTACTGTCAGAGGACTTTCTCTTAGCGAATGGTATGCGCTGAGCGAATTGTTGAGGTCTGGGAGCACTGTTAGTTTTATTCGCTTAGCGAATGACATACGTTGAGCGAATGGTCCAGATTTTAGTTTACTCTTTTCTTATTTGTTCTTGTTTGATTTAAATGATGTGGTTTATTACTTGGGACTATGTATGAGTATGAATTAAATTGTAATGTGAATTGAAATAAATAATGTTTGATTCTTGAGGTTATGTATGTATTGAAAGAATGGTTTATGGACGTAATTTCATGATCCTCACGGAGAGGTTACATGGTAATGCCTTGTGTTGTGATTTAAAGTGAAAGTATGTGGTTTCAAGTATTGATAGTATAAGTGACCGAAGTTACACAGGGGTTTATCCTAACATTCTAATGATCATCCATGCTCAAAGTAGAGAGTGATGAGTCATGTGGTGAGAATAGTAGGAGGTCCGAGCCTGAGGGGCCTTTCTTCACTTGGCAAAAGGGCGTTTGAGGACTAATCTTGTGTTTGGTAGGGTGAAACCCATTGGCAAGGGCTCTGTAGAGTAGTAAAGGCCAAACACAAGTGCAGGAACCACCATAACTCGACATTCCATACAATATCCGGATAGTCAGTCTAAGTCTTTGCATGTTAAAATGTTTTGGGTTGATATGTGTTATATAGATGATTTATGTATGAAATGCTTTAAACTTAAGATGTATTGTTTTGTATCTAGCTTACCCTTACATTTTTGTGGTATGTTTTTGTTTATTGTTTCTCTATTGCGATGATCACCTTAATGGTGTAAGCTTAGGAATACAATCTTTCAGTTGACTCAGCAGGAGGTTGGGAGTGAAGCTTGCAGTTTAGGTTGTACTTTTAATTCTTCAGGTGAAAAATTTTATTCATAGTAAATCTGTAGTACTTGTTATATCATTATCCATGTAATGTTTATTTTAGTAGTTTTATATTATTAAATTGGGATGTTACAAATAGTCCGACTTTAGTTTTCCTTGAACTAATTCAAGAAAAGAGAATAATCTATTGGCGTTCTTACTTGTAGTATTTTCTCATGCACCCAATGGTTTATTCCTACCGCATGCCATCTGTAAAGTATAAAAATGTATAACTTCTACCATCTCTTTTTATATCACAATCCCATTTCTATTTCTTTTTTATTTACATTTTTTACCTTTTACGTTTTTTCTACTTAACAAACATATTATTACATTATATTTTGATGAAAATTCTTTCAATTCCTAATCATAATTTTTGGATCGTACAGAAACTTCTTTTATGGAAAACATGACTTTCAGGTTATATAATTTGGAAGACTTCCTCCAAAAAAACCTTTAAACCAGAGACCAAATAAGAATTTTCGTATTCATAAAGTGAAGAAAGAATAGGTGAGTGCAGAAAGAAATACCCTCTTACTTGTAAGGCACCATGGTTCGCCATTGTCCTCTATTAGGAATGGGCTTTCTTTAGAAGTATTTGGGCCGACTGTGTTTTGGGCTTGTCTACATTTTTCAGAATCCGAAAATTAGTCAGTTTCTTTATGAATGTTGAAAGCGAAAATACGGTTAGGAAAAATAATGAAGATATAGTAAATGTTTTATCTAAATATTTTCCAAAAGTAAAAAAAATGTGTCAATAAGATGAGGAAGAATAACTAAAAATTTAGAAAAAAAAAAAAAAACGCTGATTTGGCTCAAAGTGCTTCTTAAATATCTTCCTGTTTTATTTGATTCAGTTTTTTCATTGTTGGGAGAGTTGATAGAGGAGAAAAGTTCACATGACTTAAAACGTTCATGATGCTATTATTAACTCCTAAATCCACAATAGATATGAAATTGTAATGTCTATGGCTAATCATACTAATTTTAACTCAGCTCCTTAATTGGAGAAGCATGAATATCATACTTTCCAACATATATGGATACACATAGTGATATTTATTTACAAATTATCATAAAAAGTAAAATTATTGGTGAAAAAAAATTACAAATAAGTATCTAAAATTTAATTTTATATATTTTTATTTTTTATTTAGACTTGTGAAATTAATTTTTCTTTATAAAATATTTTTTTTGTTTGAATTTTTTTATTTTAAAACACTAAATTTATTTATACTAATATGATTTTATTCGAATTATATTTTAAGATCAAAATTTAATCTGAGTTTTTATTTTATAGAATTATTAATTTTATTTAAAAGTTTTAGAAAATAATCGTATTCGTAGATATATGTTGATATATATAAAAAAAAATTATTATTATTTATTTATATGTACATGTAAAAGAATTTTTTTTTTAAATAAAATATGTACAACCAGAGTCATTATTATTTTAAAGTCAACAAAACTGCTTCTTAAAAAAATTCAGAAAGAATAATATGTTTTTCGTAAAGGAAACTTTATACATGGAATGAATCTTGAATCTACTTTCTTTCGCTCTTTTATTGTGCATATTAATTATAAAAGAAGTGAGTAATGTAGTTATGTATAATTATAAAGGATTAAGGATGGTGAACATATGAACTACTTCTTGTTTACGTAAATGATACTTTAATATAATGTGTAATATCCCATTTTAGTAATATAAAATTACTAAAATAAGAGTTATAAAGAAGATAACTTACAATAAACTTGAGATTTCAAGAGAAGAAAAATCTACACTTGAAAAGTAAAAGAGGTTAACTATACTGTTATTTTACTACGAACTCCTAAGCTGAGACAACTCGAAAGATATCCTTCCTAAACTCACACCCATCAAGGTGATTATCGCAAAAGAGAAAACACACATACAAACAAAAACAAACACAAGGGTAAGTTAATGATAAAACAGTTATACATAATAATACAAAATTTAACAAACAATTCCAATCACGCAAATATTATACATTCTCCATATTTACACCACTTACTCAGGCTTGGCCAAAGCCTTTACAATCTAGTATAAATGTCGAGCTATGAAAAGGTTATGCACTTGTATGGTGAAACAGTTGACTCACTAGAAGTTGTCAAACAAGGTTAGTCCTTAAAATACACCCTTTGCCACCATGAAGAAAGGCCCTCAGGCTAGGACATCCTATTCCTCTCACGACATGACTCATCACTCTCTAATTGAGCATGAATGATTATTAGAGTGTCAGGATAACCTCCATATCAGCTTCTTACAATTTATACTAGTTCCACATGAAACCCCCAATAAGAAATTCCTCCTTGGAACTCTTTTCACAACTTTGAAACCAT
The DNA here is from genome assembly GCF_029865625.1 of Vigna umbellata. NCBI lineage: Eukaryota > Viridiplantae > Streptophyta > Magnoliopsida > Fabales > Fabaceae > Vigna > Vigna umbellata. The sequence goes on from NC_142166.1 coordinate 36,032,824, forward strand.
TGATATCTCTCCACCTTTACATTGAATGCATTTGAAACTGTATACATATGTCCATACACTTTCACATTTGAATATCAACATACATCATCACTTATCATGCATCAAAGTACCATAAGCAACCCATAAAGTCATAAAAAATCACATGAAATCATTCCATATACACTAATACACAAGAACAGTCCAAGAAAAACCACTAAACACAAAACCCCTTTAAACTCATACTTTGAAAAGAAAAACATCTACGAAACCCTAACCAACAACTCCGAAAGGTTCCAAAACCCCCAAAGCGACTTAAAGAACGTCCAAAAATGATACTCAGAACCCCAAATTTGGTATTTCCAAAACCTGAAAAAAAAAACCAAAACTGGTGCGGTAGCGCTCAGCGCCCAAAAGCTACCGCTCAACGCCAAAGCCACTAGAATGGTGGCGCTCAGCGCCAGAAAGCTGGCACCCCTGGAATGGTGCCACTCAACGCCAGAAACTGTCCCTCAACGTCATATAAGTTGACAGCACACTGTTTTCATGGACTTTAATGCACTTGAGACTTGTTCTAATGATAAAAATGGTTTCTTACACACTAGAATTGATATGAAAACACGTTAATAACTAAAACAAGGTACCTCTTTGATCATTAGATCCAAACTAGATGCATTAAACCCATATGACAACTCCAAAAGTGCCCAAACCCAAATTTACACTTTCTAACCCAAAACTCTGCACACTAAAGATATGAGCAAGTGTTAAATAACTCAACAACAGACTCTAGACTCACCAATTTACCCCAGACCCACTCCCTTGGAATTTCACTATTCAATAACCTTCATTTAGACCCAAAATCATGCTAATCCACCCTCACAACCCTCTCCTGCATAATACTCCAGATTTTTATTGGTTTGACAGTTCCCACAAGTCCTAAATGTTAGCAAAATAGTCCACATACTTCTACTTTTCTCAAACCATCATTCCCTAAAAAACTCACCTATCAAAACCCCCAATTTCACTCTAAAAACAGTAGAAAAATGAACTCAAGTGTTCTTTCTCAATCTAACTTCATAATATAACTATTTTAGAACTTAAACCAATTATACTAGACCCTATTACCTTTACCAAACTGTAGATTTCTCTTTAAACAAATTATTTCAAAATTTGACATACCAACACCCATCAATTTAAACCACCAAGTAGTACCTCAACCATTTCTCTTCATTAATATCCTCTCCAATACAGTTTTGCATTTACTACCATATCAATTTCAATATACAAGCACTCACACACAACATACATACATACATATAAACGCAAGCACACATCATAAAGCACAATAAACACTTATTCACCTAATTTATCATATTCAAGTTATCATGAACCACATTAAATGCATCAGATTTAAAACTTCCTACTTCATATATGAAAAACGAAATTAGTTTCTTTTACCTCAAAATAACAGCTCAACCCACAGAAGCGTCTCGTCGTTCGCTTGAAACGCAAGAAATTCCTAAACGGACCTATGAGGCACAAAAATTGAAACGGACAAAGTTTTTAGAACTCTAAATTCACCAAGAGCACAAAAAATGAACCAAATGATACATTAATAACAGTTCTGTGCATGATCATTGACTGAAATAAAGATGACAAAAAAACGAGTAGAAACTTACTTGCTTTAAAACATAAATTGATTTGTTGGATTTGTAGACCTTGACGCCGTGATCATTTAAACATCTCCTGATCGTCAAAGAGATGACTCAGGAGTTATAACTTTTATAGAGAAGGTAAAGAATTTTATAAAAATGGTTTCTAGAGAGATGATACGTTTTAAAATAATGAAACTCGTTTATAACTAAACTATTTATAATAAAACCATTTAACATTAAAATAATTGGATCTCACTATTTTTAGACTACCACCACTTCTAAAATACAATTTTTTTTTTTGGGTTTTACATCTTGCAACCATAAGGAGGAATAAAAGAAAGTAAAGGCCGTGTGGAGAATAAAGAATATGAAACTTTTCAATAAGAAAAGAATATCTGTAAAGTATACTATATTTGTATAGACTATTAAAAATATATATAAGGTACTGCTAGTAATCAATGAGAGTGTGCCTGGACTACGCAGTGACTTTCAGAATGAAAACTAAAAGAAATGAAGAGAAAAAAAAATGAAAAACAAGAAATTTTAATTAAAGGAAAAAAATGTAGAAGGAATATATGTAAAGAAAGATGAAAAAAATTTAGATAAATATATTATAAAATAATATATTTATTAAATAGTCAAATTATTCCTATTCTTATAAATTAATTTCAATTAAATATTAAATTAAAAATTTTAATTTTAATTTTATTAACATTAATCTTATTACTATTAGTATTTATTTTTGTTATTGTGAATATCAGTGATATTATTAATTATATGATTTTTTATTATTATTATTATGTAATCATATTACTATTATTATATAACTTTATTTGATTGTTATTATTTTTTATTAATTCTAATTTAATATTATGTTGTTGTTATTATTATTATATAAATTTATTTTACTGTTTTTATTTATTATTATAGTTATTTTATTAATATTATAGTTATTTTATAAATATAGCATAAAATTAAGAACGGAAAATATAAATAATCATACTTAATTTTGTAAGCAAAATTGTTACAAAGAGATAGATAATTCTAGAAATATTTACATATTGATGATTTTGCTGAAATTAATCAAGACATCATTTGACTCTCAAATATATATATATATATATATATATATATATATATATATATATATATATATATATATATTAAAGGTATTTTAATAATTTTAATTCTAAAAAAAAAAAAAGAAACCCCCAAAACTTACTCACCTCTCTCATTCCTCTCAACCCTTTCTCTTTTCTCTTTCTCACTCCAATCTTTTCTCTCTCATCCCTATAGTCCCAATTTAAAAAATCAGAAACATTAAACCATCTTACAAAAAAATGATTTTATAATGAGTTTTAATTTTCACAAGCATAAAGGAATTGGTAATTGACCTGTAAAAAATCAGAAATACTCGCTGTTAAACAATTTCTTACAAAAAATGATTTTATAATGAGTTTTTATTTTATAATTTTTGTCTTATCTAATTTTATCTAATTTTCACAAGTATAATGACATCAAAGGAATTGGTAATTGGCCTGGAAAAAAAATCAGAACCACTCAGTTGTTAAACAATTTCTTACAAAAAATGACTTTATAATGAGTTTTTATTTTATAATTTTTGTCGTATATAATTTTATCTAATTTTCACAAGCATAATGACATCCGAAAGAATTGGTAATTGGCCTGGAGGGTTTTTTAAAGATGATGATTCAACAAATACAGATGATAAAATTAGAGAGGTTAGTGAATATGTCAATGACTCAACTCTTTGCAAAGGAAAATTTTTTAAAGGCGTGTGTTTCTGATTTTTTTCAATTGGGGCTACAGTAGGGATGACAGAGAAAAGGTTGGAGTGAGAGAGATGAAAGAGAAAGGATTAAGAGGAACGAGAGAGGTGAATAAGGGTTTGAGGGTTTCTTTTTTTTTTTAAGTTTTGAGAATGAAAATTATTAAAATACCCTTAACCTTAAAACTTGGAATCCATAATATATAAGGGTATTTTTGTCTACTAAAATCCGGTACACATTGCTAAAATGTACCAACTGAAAAACAGGCGCGTTAGCAAACCCATATATATATATATATATATATATATATATATATATATATATATATATATATATATATATATATATATATATATATATATATATATATATATATATATATATTTACTAAATGTAAACATATTATTATATGAATTAGTTGAAGAGACAAGTCAACAAAGTTAGAAGAAGTAATTACACATAACAAAATTCTATAAATATTAAATTTTATTATAAAACTGTAATTTTGGATAAAATAATATTGTACAGTTTAAATTTAGTTGTTGCGTTTAGATTGAATTTTGACATTGTTTAACTGATATAGATGAATTTGTTTTACTTTTATTTCGTAACTATAGTTCAATTCAAACTCTATCCAATTTATTGTTTGGCATTTTTACTTTTATCATAAGATAGTTTTACGTGTATGACAATAAGATTAATTAGTATATTTTAATTAAGAGTAATCAAGTCAATTCTAACACCAGTTTAATAAAATTCTACGTCAAAGCTTTTGAAAATTCGCATGCAATATATTATACTTTATAACTTACAATTTTAAAAATTAATTAAATATATTGTTATAACTTACAATATTTTCTATATTTTCTTACGGGTTAAAAATATTTTTATTTCTTTAAATTTAAATTTTAATGCAAAATTAGAATTAAATCTGATCTAGATTTTTGATATAGTTTGATAGTTGAATTTTAAAAATAAGTAGATAAAGTTCTCAAAAGTCAAGTGAGTTAAATTTTTTTTATATATCAAATGACAATTTAGATTGAGGTTTGAGTTTTTATACAACTTAACAAATTAAATGTCCGTTATAAACTTCATTTAAGATGTAAAAACAATTAATGTTGTTTAGTTAAAAAGACTACACTCATTATTTTTTAGATTTGGAGTCCAAAATATATCAAAATTTAGGACAGACGAATTTTAATTTCATGTCCAAATTTAAGAACTATAAATATCTTTAACCTTTTTTTTATTATATGAAAGTTCTTCCATATTTATGTAACATCCCAACATATTCTTACCCTTAACCAAAAACATAATAAGGTCTTTACAAAAACAAGATTATTGAAACCAAATTTCCTATTCTACGCCTTAGCTCCACTATTTCCTAGCACTTGCTCACTCTTGATAAGCCTCCTAAGTTCACACTATTAAGATGATCATTGCAAAAGAGAAAACAAATATACAAATAGACAAAAACAACAAAGGTAAGCTAATATTCAAAAGAATCAAATCATGCAATTATAAATTAGCATACAACACATTTCACTTTAAAATTAGATAAGAACCTAAACATATATCCATATTCTACACTTGACAAATCCGGATACGGGTATTGATGTCGAACTATGGCGGGTCATGCACTTGTGATGACCTCTACTACTCTGCAGAACCATTGCCAATGGGTTTCACCCTACTACACTCACAAGGTTAGTCTGTTACATGTATTAGGCCAAGATGAAGTACATAGACTAAGACCTCTTGCTACTCCTCACCACATAATTCCCTTCTTTACTTAAGATGAAACAATTATTGGAACGCCAAGATAACCCCCAAGACTGAGCTTCCTACATCAACACCTACATTACAGAGCACCACCATAGAATCTCTCCACGAGAGTCATGGAATCACGTCCATCTACCATACACATGATCAATACGAACTCATCCTCATCATCATACAATTCAATGGATAGTACCAAACAAGAATCAAAGTACCGATACAGCTTAAACCTGACAAGGCATAAGAGAAAAAAGAATACACAAACTAAAACTGCATAAAGGGCGCCCAACGCTAGAACCCTAACGCTCTGTACCAGACTTGTAATAGGCAAGTGGTGCTCAACACACAAACACACCGCTTAACTCCCCAAAGTTAGAGAGCTCACTAACTTTGTGACGATCAATGCCCAAAGTGGCCCTCAGTGTCTTGGAGCCTAGAGGCTCACTGTTTTTGGTAGCACTGAGCACATACAAAGCCACTTAAAGTTATATTAGATGACAACAAACTCAAAACTAGCTTTGGTTGCCCTCAATACCTATCTAGACTATCAAAATGGCATCATAGACATAAGAAATGATTCAAAAACATTTTTTAACTTAAATTAGATACTAATTTGGTTATTTGGTTAGGAATCAAGGTTCAATCGATCAACCTATAACTCACAACTCATGAATCAAAATTCTAATGCTTTAAACCAAATTTTGAATGAACTAACTAACCAACTAAGTCCTAAATGACCTCAAAGTAACCACCAAACAACATCATTACTTATAAAATCATTTTTCTAAGATCTCACTTGTTAAAAACTCAGCATATTAACTACTTATCATCACAACATTAGATTTAAGGTTAATTAAGGTTCTAGAAAAGTTTAAAATGATCTAAAAACATACCTCAAACATTTATTATCTATGTAAAGCCCCTCCGCTAGAAATTTACCTATCAACACCTCAATTTAGACTAAAAACTAGTCTAACAACACTCTTCATTTACTACTTTCAACTTTACATTAGATTTGAACCTATAGAACTTCAAAACAACATAAACCAAAAGTTCACACCAATATGAAATCACAAACATACACCAAAATATTCATAAATAGGAAATTATGCACTGGTCAATATACAACATCACATAATTAACAAGCATTTCAATTAATATCATATTCAACCAAGCATAAATTTCACTATCTATCAAAAACAAATTCATGCTTCTCATACAAAAATTAAAGCAAATATTAGCTTCCCTTACTCGACAGGAGACCAAACCGCTTAGAAAACCTAAAATAGTTCCAATGTAGAGAAATTCCTATTTGTTTCTACGAATCACAGAAACACGATCGGCGTACACCGTTAGGACCACTAATTAATAGAGAATCTTGTAAAAAACTTAGATGATACATGCAACAACAAATGATACGCATGCAAAGGAGAAGAAAATAGACTAAGAAAAAATAGCATAAATCAATTTATTTTATTGTAGAAACTTATCGGTTAGACTTGAAGATATTACTACGAGGATCATTCAAGCAGTCTCCGATTTTCAAACAGATGAATAGATGATGAAAACCCTTAAAGAGAAGTATTAGAACTCTAGAAAAGTGATTTTTTAGAGAAATTGTGTTTTAAAAACAACGAAACTCGCTACTGTTAAATTATATTAATTTAAGATTGGTTCATGTAATTTAAAGTATAACTTTGATGTACAGATTATAATGTGATGATTATTAGAATATAAAGTATTAACGTTATAGGGATTATTTTAGAGTTATTAAAATTAATCCCTTTCTTCTCACTTCAATAAAGGGCATTTTGGTATTTTTTTAGAGTTGATTAAATATCATAAAAGAGGAAAAAGGTTTTACGACTGTTGACATGTTAAGTTTCTGAAAAGAGAGAAAGACAAGCTACGTTCTCTGAAAAGAAAAGAAACTGTGACTTTGACAAAGAAAAACATCCTTGGCAATTTTTATATCATTAAGAAAGCATTAAAGAGGAGTAAGAGAAGGAAAAACATTTGACACGAAGGAACTATACAATGGATCCACGTAAGTTCTTTTCTACTGTGTATGAGAGAATAGTGAGTATCATGAAAATTCAAGATCCTGTGTGTGTTTTTCATTCAATTGAAAATTAAAAAATTGCTTACAAGTGGTATCAGAGACAGGTTCTGAATTTTATGATTCTCCATGAATGATAATTTTTTCAATTTTTTGAAACCCTAATTTTTTGAATTATAAAATTTAAGGATTTTAAATTTTCAGATGTTTAATTATTTTTTTATTGGCATCAAAAGAAATTAGAAGCCGTATGAATTTAAATTTTATGATATCAATTGTTTTATTGGCGAAAGAAAATCAATTCAATGTAACGTGAATTTCATCCTGGAAGCAGCAAGTTATTTTTTTTTTATTTGATTATCACATTAATGTGATTTTGATATCTGATAACATTAAAATTCATTAAAGTTGCTTTATGCCAAAATTGAAATCCCGTGCACAGTAACCAAATTAAATCCTGCATGATCAAAATTCAATTCCTTGAATTTAACCCCTGAAGCCGCATATAAATCTTTTAATTTGGTTGTTACCATAAAGCAACTTTGTTGCGGTACTGTTCTCACACTAAAGTATTTTACTGTTGTGCTTATGTTAAATGTTTAACATTGTTGTGCATTGAATGGAAATTAAATGTGAATTAAAAGTTTAAAGGTTTTTAATTGCTTTTAATTTGAAAAGTGCATCTAGTGACATGCATGGTATATTTTTTTTTATGAATTATATGTAATTGTTTATTAATCTTGGACGAAGGAAATTCAATTAAGTTGAATTTCGAGCGATTATAATTCTAATCAAAATTAAAAGTTTTAGTAATTTCGCTGTTCTTTTAAATTGTTTATGTTATTGTGAAAATTATTCATAAAATAAAGGATGTTAAATTATGAATATATATAGTTATTAGTCATTGATATAAGGATGTTATGGATTACCAAAGGTGAATCATTGTTTAGAATTGATGACATTAAAGTGAGACATTTCATGTACTTTGTAAATATATTTGTATATCCAAAGATAGCATACATATAGACTTAAGTATTATTGATTGTTTATTAAAGTATATATGAAATTTGTGAGTTTAAGAATCACCCAAAGGTGAACTTAAATGAATGACTTAAATTATTACTTATCAGTTTAAGTGTCACCCAAAGGTGAACTTGAATGTATGACTAATGTAGTAATTTGTTTGAATCCATTAATTTTATCAAAGCATTAATGTATGAGCTTGTGTATTATTTCCAGCTTACATGAATTTATCAGGTTTGAGCAACAATGTGATCAAGTTTAATGGGCTCAATTATGCTGATTGGTCAGAACAAATTCAATTCCAACTGGGTGTGTTAGACTTGGATATGGCAATTATGATGGATGAAATGCCCGCAGCCATTACAGAGACCAGTACAAGTGATGAAAAGTATCTTTATGAGGCTTGGCATAGGTCTAATAGGCTGTCACTAAACTTGGTGCGCATGTCTATGACAGAAAATGTAAAGCCTTCTATGCCTAAAACGGAAAACGCAAAGGAATTCATGAAAATGATCAAGAAGTACTCACAATCAGACATAAATGACAAGGCTATTGTGGGAACTCTTATGAGTGAGCTGACTACCAAAAAGTTTGACTGGTCATAACCCATACATGAACATGTAACTGGAATGGCTAATATAGTAGCAAGATTGAAGTCAATGTGAATGAGTCTTTTCTAGTACAGTTTATCATGAACTCTCTTCCTCCTGAATTTGGCCAGTTCCAAGTGAACTATAACACTCTTAAGGATAAATGGAACTTTCAAGAAATTAAAGCCATGTTGGTACAAAAGGAAGGGAGATTGTAGAAAATGAAAGATCATTCTATCCATCTCACAACTCATGAAGGTGTTAGCTTCAGTAAAGTCAAATAAGGAAAGAAGAACAAGATGGACAAAGCCCCAATGAAAGTGAATAAGGGCAATATCCAAAAGGACCAGGAATGTTTCGTTTGCAAGAAAGTAGGTCACTTCAAGAAAGATTGTCCGAAAAGAAAATCTTGGTTTGAAAAGAAAGGTACTTTTTATGTTTTTGTAAGTTTTGAAGCAAATATAATTGAAGTGCCTAATAATACCTGGTGGTTGGATTCTGGAGCTACTACTCATGTTTATAATATTATGCAGGGATTCCTTTCAATCCAACCCATAAAAGGAACTGAAAAGTATTTATATATGGAGAACAGAATGAAGGCACGAATAGAAGGAATTGGGACTTACAAATTGATTCTAAACACTGGTTATTGTCTGAATCTTGAAAAGTGTCTCTATGTTCCTGGTTGTGCTAGGAATTTAATTTCTGTTGCAAAGTTGGATTATTTAGGTTTTAACTTTAAGATTGAAAATGATATTTTTCATTTGTATAAACTTTCGTACTATTATGGTTCTGGTACATTATTGGATGATTTATATCGTTTAAATCTTGATGTTAATTTTTCTGAATCCTTGTTTAATGTTGAACATGTTGTTGATAGAAATTGTGGTGTAGGAAAAGAATGTTCTGCTTTCTTATGGCATAAAAGATTGGGTCACATATCCAAAGAAAGGATGTTGAGGTTAGTGAAAAATGAAATTTTACCTCAATTAGATTTTGATGACTGGGATGTATGTATTGATTGTATTAAGGGTAAACAAACAAAACACATATCAAAATATCCTGCCACAAGAATCAGTCAACTTCTTGAGTTAATACATGTTGATATTTGTGGTCCTTTTGACATTAAATCTTGGAGTGATGAAAAATATTTTATCTCCTTTATTGATGACTTCTCACGTTATTGTTATATATATTTATTGCATGAAAAATCTCAATCAGTGATCGTCCTTGAGGTGTTCATAAATGAGGTGGAAAGTTAATTAGATAGAAAAGTAAAAGTGGTGAGATCTGATAAAGGTGGTGAATATTATGGTAAAACTGATGAGAGTGGATAATGTCAAGGTCCATTGCAAAGTTTCTTGAAAGTCGGGGTATATGTGCACAATATACAATGCCCGGTACACCACAACAAAATGGTGTAGCAGAAAGGCGGAATCGTACTCTTATGGATATGGTTAGGAGTATGTTAAGTCATAATAATATTCCTTTATCTTTATGGATGTATTCATTAAAGATTGTTGTATATCTGCTTAACAGGGTTCCTAGCAAAGCAGTTTCTAAAACTCCTTATGAACTATGAACTGGAAGGAAACCTAGTTTGAGACATCTTCATGTTTGGGGTTGTCCGGCAGAGGTAAAGTTGTATAATCCACACGAAAAGAAGCTTGATGCAAGAACCATTAGTGGTTACTTCATCGGTTATCCTGAAAAATCAAAGGGATATAGATTTTATTGCCCTAACCATAGTACAAGAATAGTTGAGTCTGGAAATTCTCGGTTCATTGAAAATGGTCAATTTAGTGGGAGTGAGGAATCACAAATAGTGGACATTCAAGAGAATACTGATAGTATTTCTACATATAATGTCTCTTCTGAAGTTGTTATCCCTCTTGTTGTATCACAGTCACACAATAAGCAGAGACAAGAAGTTAATGTTCCAATCCCACAAAATGAACATATAAATGTTGAGCCAATTGACAATGATCAAGTCACAAATGAACAAGTCATAAATGAGCAATTGATAGAGGAACCACAAGAAGCAACATTAAGAAGGTCTGTAAGGCAGAAAAGACCTGATATTTCGAATGATTATGTGGTTTACTCTGTTGAACATGAATGTGACTTAAGCATTGATGAGGATCCAGTCTCTTTCAGACAAGCCATGGAAAGTAATAATTCAGAGATTTGGTTGAATGCTATGAAAGAAGAATTGAAATCAATGGATGACAATAAAGTATGGGATCTAGTTGAATTGTTTAAGGGTTCAAAAAGAGTTAGTTGTAAATGAGTCTTTAAGACTAAACATGACTCAAAAGGCAATATTGAAAGGTATAAAGCTAGATTAGTCGCCAAAGTTTTCACTCAAAAGGATGGCATTGACTACAAAGAGACCTTATTTCCTGTTTCTAAGAAGGACTCTTTGAGAATTTTTTTGGCTTTGGTGGCTCATTGTGATTTAGAGCTTCACCAAATGGATGTAAAGACCGCTTTTCTTAATGGTGACTTAGAAGAGGAAGTTTATATGGACTAACTAGAAGGTTTCACAATAACAGGAAAAGAAAATTTGGTGTGTAAATTGAAGAAATCAATATATGGACTGAAACAAGCTTCTCGACAATGGTATCTAAAATTTAATGATACCATAACTTCATATGGTTTTGTAGAGAACACTGTTGACCGGTGTATATATATAAAGATCAGTGGAAGTAAGTTTGTTATATTAGTTCTATATGTTGACGACATTCTTCTTGCTGCTAATGATGTTGGTATGTTACATGATTTAAAGAAGTTTCTCTCTAGAAACTTTGAAATGAAAGATATGAATGAGGCATCTTAAGTGATAGGAATAGAAATATTTCGTGATAGATCACAAGGATTGTTAAGTTTGTCTCAAAAAGGCCATATTAACAAAGTGTTAGAGAGATTTAGAATGGAAAAATGCTCTCCTGGAGTAGTTCCAATTCAAAAAGGGGACAAGTTTAGTCAAATGCAATGTCCCAAGAATGATTTGAAACGAAAGGCCATGGAGTCCATTCCTTATGCGTCAGTAGTTGGGAGTTTGATGTATGCTCAAACTTGTACTCGGCCAGATATCAGTTTTGCTGTTGGAATGTTAGGCCGATATCAAAGTAATCCCGGAATGGATCACTGGAAAGCTGCAAAGAAAGTTCTTAGGTACTTACAAGGTACCAAAGAATACATGCTCACCTACAGAAGGTCAGATCATCTTGAGGTGATTGGCTACTTGGATTCAGACTATGCTGGATGTATGGATTCAAGAAAATCCACATTTGGGTATTGTCAATACCAAATTTCGTCCGGATCGTTTTTGGCTTTACTATAATCTATTATTTATTTCTTTGTATCTTTATTTTTGTTCTCGTTTTTGTCTTGTATTTATTTATTGTTACTTGTTTATTTGTTTGTTATTATTATTTATTATTATTTGTTTTTTTTTTTTTTGTTTTTATTTATTATTATCGTCATTTTTGTTTTATCTATTTTTATATGTTATCTTATTTTTCTCCATATATATGTATATATATTTTTCTTACGTTATTTTTATTTTAAAATTTTACTATTTAGTTATTGCTTTTATTTTTTATTCTATTTTCATTTTAGTATTAAGTAAAGGAAAAATATAAGAAAAAGATTTGAAAAAAGAAAGGGAGGTTGGCTGGAACGTGGGGAACAGAAAAGCAAAACCGTTTCTGCAGAGTGCGCGGGGGTGGCAGAGACGTTTTGGAGCCATGGCACACACCCGATTTGGTACGGAATGGCAGGGTGGCACAGAAAGCAGAGAAAAGCGTAGAGAAAGGGGAATTTTGAGGAGAGAAATCCATTTTTGCTGGGGGTACTGGACAGAAAAGGGAGGAGAGTTTGGAGGAAGCAAAAAGAGGAGGATTTCAGACAGCTTCTGGGGTTTTCATCTCCGATCATCATCCAGCCGTAGGGGATCCACCATTTGACAAAGGCCAGCGGATACACGTAGCTAGCAGCAGCCAGTAGAGCTCCGAGAGGTAAGCACCTTGCTCACTTCACTTGTGTGGTCATATACGCTTACTGCATTATACTGCCTTTTATGCTTATTTCGTTTTGCTTGAGTATGTCTGTGGTGAGTCTTCCACATTCTCCTTCCTAGATTCTTATTGCACACTTTCATCCCTTCCCTCTTCGTTTTCACCTCCAACTCTGGATCTCCAGAACCTGGACTTCAAACTCCATTCTCAGTCACCCAATCTTCATCCATCATCCACCCTCACTGAAGAGAGGGACCGCTCTCTCCATTCCCATATCTTCACCCCTTTCATCTTCATCCCTTTCGAACACCCCAACAAACATAACCCATCATCCACTACACCTATCACCGCTCAAAAAAACACCGTTGATGCCGCCATTCATTCGTCAGATACTCCCTTCACCATCCAAATTCACCCATGGCCATATCTTGACACTCACGGCTACCACCAACACCCTTCCAGTCACCTTCTCCTTCCACTCCCATTTTTCATTGACCGGGGACTAAGCCTTCAAGCCTCCCTTCATTTCCAATCATCATCACCAGCAAAGGATTTGAACCCCTGAAGCTCGAAAGAACATTCAATAATCATCTCTCAACAAAATTGATCTCTTTCTATCCTCATGACCATCATTTTCACTCGCCCATTGAATCGTCTCCCTCAATATCCATTCATCTTTCATTTTGTCCTCCATCTGGTTCAATACCTGAAAAACAGAGAAGAACTCACTCGGTTTCTAACCTCAACCATGTTTCCCATCACTTAAACTCATCTCAGCACCCAAAACAGAAATTAGATATCAGAGGAGTATGGGAATAATCGTCGGCTGCAAGTTCTAATCTCAAACGGAGGAGGAGAGATTTCGCCTCGACCGGCGACGGCTCCGGTGGCTCGCAGCTGCCAGTCGGATGGAGGATGGGCGTGCAGCGGGGGCTGGAAGCAGTAACGCCGTGGCCGCCGTTTGGTTTCGAGAACACTTGCTGTCGCCGGCGGTGTCAGGACTGGTGGAAGTCGTCGGAGCTGCGGTCAGTTCTGACTAAGGCGTGAGCACACCGACAGCGAGTGGAGAGCGACCTTGGATCTCTGGAGCTGAGTATGAGTGTTGGGAATGAAAGGGGAAAGCTGAACCCCTAGGGGATTCTAGGTCAGAAAGGCCACCCTGGGCCGGTGCTAGGCCAAGCCCAAAGGTGAACGTTCGTTTTTCAACCTTTTCGAACGCTCGTTAGTCCAACTTTTCGAACGCTCGTCTTTCAACCTTTTCGAACGCTCGTTACTCCCTCTTTTCTCACGTTCGTCTTTCAACCTTTTCGAACGCTCGTTACTCCCTCTTTTCGAACGCTCGTAGACAAGGAGCGCTCGTCATTCGGCCCCCTTTCCCGGCGTCCGTTCGCCAATTCATCAACGAACGCTCGTCCCAACGAGCGTTCGTCATTCAGCCCGTTTCCCAGTGTCCGTTCGCCAATTCATCAACGAACGCTCGTCCCAACGAGCGTTCGTCATTCAGCCCGTTTCCCAGTGTCCGTTCGCCAATTCATCAACGAACGCTCGTCCCCAATGAGCGTTCGTCATTCAGTCTGTTTCCCAGCGTCCGTCCTCCATTTCTCCAACTAACGCTCGTCCCATGACGAGCGTTCGTCATTCATCCCGCTTCCCAGCGTCCGCTCACCAGTTCCCACCGAACGCTCGAGCGCTCGTCATTCAGCCCTTTCCCAACGAACGTTCCTCCCCAACGAACGCTCGTCCAGCGAGCGCTCGTCATTCAACGCCAACAACGAACGCTCGTCCCAGCGAGCGCTCGTCATTCAACTCCAAACCGAACGCTCGTCCCCAACGAGCGCTCATCATTCAACCCTTTCCCAACGAACGTTCAACTCCAAACCGAACGCTCGTCCCCAACGAGCGCTCGTCATTCAACGCCAACAATGAACGCTCGTCCCAGCGAGCGCTCGTCATTCAACTCCAAACCGAACGCTCGTCATTCAAATCCAAACCGAACGCTCGTCCCCAATGCTCGTTCCTCCTCCTCATTCTCAACGAACGTTCGTTAATCCCCGAAACGAACGCTCGTTATTTCACTTCGTTCCCAACGTCCGTTTATATTTCCCCCAACGCTCGTTATTTAACTTCATTTCCAACGTCCGTTCATAATTCCCCCAACGCTCGTTATTTTTATTCGTTTGTTTTTCTTATTTCATTTTATTCTATTTCATTTATTTTGTCTATCTTATTTCATTTGTTTTATTTATTTCTTTTATTTTTATTTTATTTATTATTTTATTTTCTTCTATCTACTCATTCTACATATTTACTTATCCTAAAATATATATTTAATAATGCAATATTTACAATTTAAATAAAGTAATTTATCAAAATACGTTTTAAGGGTTTAGGCACATGTGTGATCGCACGCATCGTCCTTGCGCTGAAAACCTTTTCTCTTTCTTAATTAAAATTACAAAAAATACGTTTTAAGGGTTTAGGCACATGTGTGATCGCACGCATCGTCCTTGTGCTGAAAACCTTTTCTCTTTCTTAATTGAAATTACAAAAAAAATGTTTTAAGGGTTTAGGCACATGTGTGATCGCACGCATCGTCCTTGTGCTAAAAACCTTTTCGCTTTCTTAATTAAAATTACAAAAAAATGTGTTTTAAAGGTTTAGGCACATGTGTGATCGCACGCATCGTCCTTGTGCTAAAAAACCTTTTCTTTTCCTTAATTAAAATTACAAAAAAATATGTTTTAAAGGTTTAGGCACATGTGTGATCGCACGCATCGTCCTTGTGCTAAAAACCTTTTCTTTTCCTTAGGTAAAATTAACCAAAAAATATGTTTTAAAAGGTTTATGCACACGTGTGATCGCACGCATCGTCCTTGTGCTAACAACCTTTTCTCTTTCTTAAACAAAATACAAAAAAAAAAAGGTATAAAATCTTCAAAAAACTCGAAAACATCAACAATTTTAAACAACAAATAGTCTTGCTACCCAGAACTACGTGATCCTTGATTCTCCATCAAAAGTGGAGATACGTAGGAGCAAGGCTAGCCCTTGTCAGGTTCACTTTCCCAAAAATCCAAATTTATCCATAATCGTTTTCCAAACAAAATTTTCTAAACAATTTTCAAACAAATTTTCAAGCAGTTTTCTAAAAGAACTACGTAACCCTGATTTCTCATTTTGAATGAGAATACGTAGGAGCAAGGTCAATCCTTGTCGGGCCCAAAAAAATAAAAAAATATGTTTTGTTTATTTTAGAATTTTATTTTAGGGGATAGTTAAACATTTTGAAAATCACATCATATTCGTGCATTTAGTTAAAGGTACTGCCTTAGGGCAGGCGTTGTGGGGTGCTAACACCTTCCCCACGCGTAACCGACTCCCGAACCCAATCTTTGGTTTTCGTGGACCGTGCTTTATCGTTTTATGGTTTTTCCGTAGTTTTCCAAAATAAACTATGGTGGCGACTCCAAATCTCTTTTCAAAACCCGTTTCTCTTTTTTGGGATAGTCGTCCCGTCGCGATTCCGGTTGCGACAGATGGCGACTCCACTGGGGAGATAAGAGAGTCAAGCCATTTAATTAGATGCTCGATTCTGATGTGGTTTTGCTTTATGTTTTCCTTCCCATTTTCTTTATCTATGTTTGATATTTTGAATAATTGCATGAGTTGCTTGGGTTGTCCTATATTGAACCCTAGGGTAGAAAACATGTTCATACCTGCTTGGGAAATTTTCTGGTTGTTTTGCAGGTGAGGGTTTGGGTATGCATTGCATTCTCCCTTCACACACACACTTTGTGCATATCATGAGTGGGGCCCTATACCCGGGTCTGAGCGCAACTTAGAATTAGAGGAGTTGTGTAGCGGTGTCATTCTGGGATGTACTTCCTGTCTGGCTATCGTGAGAACTCCAGCTAGAGTTTGTTCTCTTCACTTGTGTCTCCTCATCTAGTTGATTACTCGACTGTTGTGGAGATGCTATGAAGGGGGCCATAGCTCTAGTGACCATTGACCTCTAGGTTCAGGAGACCATCCTTGTGAGATTGCATATACTTGACCTTGGATCTAAGCCATTGAACCTTTATTAGGGCACAAAGGGAGAAGCGTGTATTCTTATAATCCTCACGTTGTTCGTTCTCTTTCGAAAATTATGTTATTGCATTTTCATGCCATGCATGCATTTGATTCGTCGTGTTGTTTTATTATCATGCATCATATTCATGCATCATTTAGTAACATGTTGGTTTTAGGGGAAATCACAGGTATACTCTTGACTTCACACGAGATGGATATTGGCACCAGATCTGATGCTACACTGCATACCAACTCCGCCATTTTAAGAAAGAAGTCTAGCCTAATGACACATGTTGGAAATTTGACCGGGTTGATAAATTTAGGCCGAAGACTCAAGACCATACAGAGAGAAGCCTTCGGGAGGAAATATGGGAATTTGTTGAGTTTAATGGAGGTGAAAGTACAGTTGCCCGCTATTACAGCTCTAGCTCAGTATTATGATTCTCCCCTGAGATGTTTTACCTTCCAGGACTTCCAGCTGGCACCAACTGTAGAAGAATTTGAGCATATTCTGGGCTTGCCATTAGAGGGTACCAAGCCATATCAGCACTTGGAGCATCATGCCTCTGTTTCTACCCTTGCTGTTATAATGAAATTACAGCCCAATGAATTGGAGAATCGGTTGATAACGAGACATCAAATTCGAGGGCTGACACAAGGTTACCTTGAACAATATTTGCACGACCTGGGCGATAGGGAAGAATGGGAGACCTTCATGGATGTACTAGCCCTCACTGTGTTTGGCATTGTCTTGTTTCCCAAGCTGGAAGACTTTGTAGATTACACTGCTATTGATGTCTTCGTGGCAAAAAAGACGAGATCAGAAAACCCCGTAACAGCAGTCCTCGCAGATGTGTATGGGACTATGAGTTTTTGCCAGGAGAGAAAAGGGAAGAGGATTCTTTGTTGTTTGCCGGCGTTATATGCGTGGATGACGGCACGAGTATTTAAGGGGGTAGTCGATGTTAGAAGTTCACCTGAGAATCTGTCGCATCAAGGAGGTAATGGGTGGGCTCTTTTCTTTGCCGGTTTGAGAGAGGGAAACGTAAAATGGCGCCTTCCTTGGCTTGAGACTAAACCATCTATCCAACATTGTGGCAACTTCCCTAACATACCTCTCATAGGCGCTAGGTATTGTATTAACTACAACCCTATTTTGGTCCAAAGACAGTTCGGATATCCTATGAAGGGAGCGCCTTCACCAGATTATCTCACAGCCTTCTTCATCTACTATGAGGACGGACATTGTACTGAAATGTTGAGGAGAGTCAGAAGTGCCTGGGAAAATGTGGTGCGAACAGAGAAGGACCTGAGGAGTGGAGTGATGGATAGCAGGGTTAGTTACCATACCTGGATTCTGGAGAGGGTAAGAGAAGTCAAGTTGCCTTTCAAGCCCATCAATGATCCATCGGCGAGTGAAGGGACATTCCAAGCCCCAGAAAGTGAAGAGGTGAAACAGTTGAAGGTTGAGGTGGAGAAATTGAGGGTGAGGAATGCTAGGTTGGAAAATGAATTACAGAAAGTTCGCAATGATTTTGTGGATATGAGGAATGATAACGAAGAAAAGTCACGGGCTTATGAAAACATTGTCAAAAGCCAGAAGGCAGAGAGAGATTATACATTCCGAGTAAAACAGGATCTTGCGGCCGCAAGTAAGGAGTTATCCATGAGGGTGAATGAGAAGAATGTGGCTCTAGAAGAGGGCAGACAGTGGAAACAACTCTATGAAGAAGCCAAGAGGGATAAGAGGGAAGCCCTAAAAAGACTAAGGGAAGCGCAAGTCCAAGTACAAGAATCGGGGCATCAAATGAAGGAAATGGCTACATCATTTGAAGCGGAGTTGAATCAGGAGCGCTGGAAGCTGGCAGAGGCTGAAGGGGAATATCGAGCCATGCTAAAGCAGATGGAGGATTACATCGAGGAGCAGGAGGAGCGATGGAGGTCGATGGATTTTGAAGAAAGGCATCAGGCCTTGATAAAGCGAATGAAAGAGCACATCGCAGAGCAAGAAACGGCCGTAAAGCATTGGAAGGAAAGCTTCTCTCAGTTGGCTGCTTTGGCAAATGGGGCAATTGAAGACATCCCCAGAATGGTGTCGGAAGCTGAAGCGAGTACCCACTTTTATAGCCCACCAGTAGAGATAGAGCTTTTTATTAATCACTGTAAACAGTTGATAGACGAGATGAAATCCCTCATCACTCGGGATAGGAATTGATGTATTTTGAGATCTTTATGATTTGTTTCCTGTAAGAAATGTAATGAACTTGTTTCCCTTTAAATGAAAGGTGTGGGATGTTGTTTAGCATCTGCTTGTGTTAATTTCCATCAGTAATGTCATTACAATCTTGTGATTTCCCCCTATTACTAGCATGCATCATCTTTTCTTTTGTTCAGCATGTTTCATTTCCATTTAATTAATTAAAATAATAAAGCAGTACGCGTGAGAAAAAACGACGACCAAATTTCCACGACACCCCTACCGGACCCGGGCAAACTCAAAAGCCATGGCAAGCTGGGAGGAGTCACAAGAGTCTCTCAAAACGGATGTTGGCCAGTTGAAGGACCAGATCGGCCAGATCTTGGCGACGCTTGAATCCATGAAGACTGCTGGAGAGTCTTCATCTACGCATGTTGGGGGGAATGCTCACCCTTATCCTCCAATGTTCAACGCGGCGAGCCACTCTGTTCCTTTCCCACTGTATGGTTTACCTCCGGGTTACGCTCCTCCTGTAGGAGAGTACTCAGAAGTTGAGCACGCTTCATTCTCGTTCCCCGCGACTGTCAATATACCACCAACCACCGGCACTCAGGGACCTGTCTTAGTGTCGGCTCCCATGGTGGGCACGGGAATGAATGAGACCAACACAACTGATGGAATTCGGGTGACCCCAGTACCGCCTGTGGTTGCTAGGGAGGATTTTTCAGCCGAAGCTGCACCACACGCCACGGTGGTTGGGGGATTCGGTAGCCTCGTTGGAGCTACGGGTAGGTTGGAAAGTCTGGAGGCGAGGTTGAGAGCTGTTGAGGGAGTTGAGAGCTACGGGTTTGGAGATGCGGCCCGATTGAGTTTGGTTCCGGGCTTGAAAATCCCGCCTAAGTTCAAGGCGCCGGAGTTTGAAAAATATAGGGGTAACACTTGCCCTAAAAGCCATGTGACCATGTACTGCAGAAAGATGGCTGCGTATGCTCATGATGAGCAGCTACTCATCCACGTTTTCCAGGAAAGTTTGGCTGGGGTGGCATTGAACTGGTACACCCACCTGGAGCCATACCGAATTCGTTGTTGGGCGGATCTAGCTGACGCCTTCGTAAAACAATATGTATACAATACTCATGTTGCTCCAGACCGTCTGCAGCTGCAGAATATGACAAAAAAGGACAATGAAACTTTCAAAGAGTATGCCCAACGATGGAGAGAGTTGGCTGCGCAAGTTGAGCCGCCGTTATTTGATAAGGAGATGGTGTCGATGTTCGTAAACACACTCCAGCCGCCGTTTTATGAGCATATGGTTGGAAATGTATCTGTCAATTTTGCTGACACCATCATCATTGGTGAGAGGATAGAAATTGGATTGAAAAACGGGAAGATAGCCTATGGCCCACCTACAGCTACAAACTACAAAAAGCCCAGTTTCAATCAGGGGAAGAAAAAAGAGGGGGAGGTACATGCTGCGTCGGTAATGCCTGCGTGGAGAGGACGAGCTCCCAATCCTAATTATCGACCATACTTAAACCCACCTCCTTATGCTGCTAACACCACGTTTGTTCACCAAGCTAGGCCTCAACAACAACAAGCGTATTATCCACCGCAGCGTATCCCAACCGAAGCTGCAAGACCGGTCGCAAACATGGGCCCAAATCTGAATGTGGGTCACAACAACAACCCAAGGGGAAATCAATTTGTTAGGTTCACCCCAATCCCTATGACCTACACTGAATTGTTACCTAACCTAGTCAAAAAGGGTCTGGTCGCCATTTGTCCGATGAAGCCTGTACAGCCGCCGTATCCTAGGGGTTATGACGCGAATGCCAGGTGTAGTTATCATGCAGGAGGCGTTGGCCACTCGACCGAAGGATGTATGGCTCTCAAATACAAAGTTCAGGCTCTGATAGATTCGGGTTGGTTAAAGTTTCAAGAGGACCAGCCCAACGTCAATACTAACCCATTGTCCGGGCACGGGAGTTCCTCGACGAACGCCGTCGAGGTTGGAAACCAGGATCTGATAAGAGATGTGGGCGAAATCCGAAGTTCTAGGAGGTTTATCTTTGAAGCTTTGTTGAAGAAGGGCCTAGTGAAGGGCGATTATGATCTGGGTATAACGTGCGCACTCCATCCGGAGGCCGGGCACTCTATTGAGGAATGTATGGAATTCGAGATTTTTCTACAAGACTTACTTGATAGAAATCTGATGCAAGTGTGCCGCAAGGTCAGAGAGGAGGAAGTATTTGCACAAATTGGTGGAGAATCTGATGTGACTCTACCCGAACCTTTGGTGATCCATTTTACTAGGACCACCCCTGCACTGGTAACTGAAGGAAATCCGTCTGTGGTCATCCGAGTGCCAACTCCTTTCCCTTATAAGAACGAGAAAGTCGTCCCATGGAGATATGGGGCAACTGCATTAGATGAGGGAGAATATGCAAATCTGACTGTGGAAAACATATCAGGCATTGGTGGGATGACCAGAAGTGGTCGAATCTTTACACCACCAGAATTGGCGAGAGAAAGAACCAATGATAGGGAAGCAACAATGGCTGCAAAAGCAAAGGAGTTCTTGAGGGGGAAGAACGTGGAAGCCGAGGAGACCCCCGACACAGAGGAGAAGAGGGAAATATCTGAAGAAGAAGTTGGTGAATTCCTAAAGTTCATACAACAGAGTGAGTACAAAGTGGTGGAACAGTTGAATCGCATGCCTGCCCGGATCTCCTTGCTAGAATTACTCATGCACTCTGCCTCGCACCGAAAGTTGTTGATGAAGATACTCAGTGAGGCTCATGTAGAACAAGGTATTTCTCTGAACAAGTTCGAGGGCATTGTTGGCAACATCGTTGCTAATAATTACCTCACCTTCACTGATGAAGAGATACCTGTTGAGGGGAGAGGTCATAACAAAGCCCTTCATGTCTCTGTAAAATGTTTAGATCACGTTATAGCGCGTGTCTTGGTGGACAATGGCTCCTCTCTGAACGTCATGCCAAAATCGACATTGGAGAAGCTCCCCTGTGATGGAATGCATATGAAGCCGAGCTCTATGATTGTGAGGGCATTTGACGGCAGTAAAAGGGTAGTGATGGGAGAAATTGAATTGCCCGTTCAAGTCGGTCCTTGTGTCTTTCAAGTGACCTTTCAAGTTATGGATATCCTCCCGGCTTATAGCTGTTTGTTGGGTCGCCCGTGGATCCATTCTGCAGGAGTTGTGCCTTCCACACTACACCAAAAGCTGAAATATGTTATGGGAGATAAGCTGGTGATAGTATCAGGAGAGGAGGACCTCCTTGTGAGCGGACCATCATCCTCCCGTTATATTGAAGTAGCCGAGGAAGCTCTCGAGGCAACTTTCCAATCTCTGGAGATCGTGGGAAACACTTACGTGGAGCCATTCGCGATCAGTCCACATCTGTCGCGTGCTTCTATCATGATGGCCAAAGTCATGTTAAAAGAAGGTTACATGCCTGGTAGAGGTTTGGGAAGGTATGGACAGGGGCGAGCATTCCCTCTGGAGGTCGTCGAGAAAGAGAATAGGTATGGCCTGGGATACAAGCCCACCAAGGAGGATAGGAGAAGGCTGATAGAAGAAAGGAGGGAGCGCAGTCTGGCTCGGATGGAAAGACGGGAGCCCAAAGTGGGAAGAATTCGTATCTGTGACCTCAAGGAGAGCTTTCGCAGTGCTGGTTGGGTTAACACTGGCCACATAGCAGCTGTGGGAGATGAAGATGGATCGGAAGGTTCCAGTTTCGTGTGGGCCTGCTCCCCGGATGCACGACTCGACAACTGGGAGATGCTGGATTTGCCCGTGATGCTTAATTTGAATAAGATGTAATAACTTTAATTAATCCTATAGCTTTACCCGGGGCTTTAGGATTCATGACTTACGGGTTGACGCTTTTAGTTTGTTATGCTCAGCGCGATAATCAAAGTGTGTTTGTTTGTGTTTTATCATCATTTTGCATTCCTCGTCGTTTTTCGTTTATTTATTTCCTTTTCATAAACTCAAATAATGCAGATATGACAATGAATGTTTTGAAAGTAATTATGTTGATATTCCTGATTTTGGGCGCCCCGTCAATAATACGGAAGATGATTGTGATGATGACCCGGAACCCCCTCCTGAACTGTTGAGACTAGTGGAACAAGAGTGTAAGGAGATGAAACCTCACCAGGAAGATGTTGAAGTACTCAATTTAGGGAATGGGGATGAGGTAAAAGAGGTGAAGATCGGTACAGCCATGAAAGCAAAAGTGAAAGAAAAACTGTGTGACTTATTGAGGGAGTTCAGGGATGTGTTTGCTTGGTCTTACAATGACATGCCAGGCCTCGATACAGATATTGTACAACACAAGCTCCCGCTCAAGCCGAATTGCCCACCGGTAAAGCAAAAGCTAAGAAGGATGAAACCGGAAATGTCCTTGAAGATCAAGGAGGAGGTACAGAAGCAATTCGATGCAGGGTTTCTAGCTGTGGCGAGATACCCAGAATGGGTAGCAAACATTGTACCGGTGCCTAAGAAGGATGGTAAAGTTCGGATGTGTGTCGATTATCGAGATTTGAATCGCGCAAGCCCAAAGGACAATTTCCCATTACCACACATCGACACCCTGGTTGATAATACAGCCAAGTATTCACTGTTTTCGTTCATGGATGGTTTTTCGGGGTATAACCAGATCAAGATGGCGCCAGAAGATATGGAAAAGACTACTTTTATTACATTGTGGGGCACATTTTGTTATAAAGTGATGTCTTTTGGACTCAAGAATGCTGGGGCAACATATCAAAGGGCGATGGTGGCACTTTTCCATGATATGATGCACAAGGAGATTGAAGTTTATGTGGACGACATGATCGCGAAGTCCGAATCAGAAGAGGAACACGTCCTCAACTTGAGAAAGTTATTCGAGAGATTGAGGAAGTATAAGCTTAGACTGAATCCTGCCAAATGTACATTTGGAGTGAAATCCGGGAAATTGTTGGGCTTTATTGTCAGCCAGAGGGGCATAGAGGTGGATCCAGATAAAGTGCGAGCGATAATGGAAATGCCTGCGCCTAAAACGGAAAAAGAAGTTCGAGGGTTTTTGGGTAGATTGAATTACATTGCTAGATTCATCTCCCACTTAACTGCTACTTGTGAACCACTATTCAAGTTGTTACGAAAGAATCAGGCTGTGGTGTGGAATGAGGATTGTCAGGCCGCTTTTGAGAGAGTCAAACAATACTTACAAAACCCTCCTGTATTACGTCCACCAGAACCAGGAAGGCCACTCATTTTGTATTTGACTGTATTGGACAAGTCAATGGGTTGTGTATTGGGTCAGCATGATGAGGATGGCAAAAGAGAGCACGCTATATATTACTTGAGCAAGAAGTTCACAGACTGCGAACAACGATATTCATCGTTAGAGCGGACTTGCTGCGCATTGGCGTGGGCCGCTCATCGTTTAAGGCAGTACATGTTGAGTCTTTCCACATGGTTGATATCCAAGATGGATCCTATCAAGTATATTTTTGAAAAGCCTGCTCTTACGGGAAGGATAGCTCGATGGCAGATGCTATTGTCAGAGTACGACATCGTATATGTCACTCAAAAATCTGTCAAGGGTAGCGCACTAGCAGAATACCTGGCTCATCAACCCCTTTGTGATTATCAACCAATGCAACCTGAATTTCCTGATGAGGATATCATGGCTCTATTCGAAGAGAACAAAGAAGACCGAAACGAAAAAGCGTGGACGGTGTTATTCGACGGAGCCTCGAATGTGATGGGACATGGAATAGGGGCAGTGCTTATCTCCCCAGAGCGTCAGTATATACCAATGACGGCAAGGTTGTGTTTTAGCTGCACAAATAACATCGCTGAATATGAAGCCTGTGCCATGGGTATTCGAGCAGCAATTGAGTCTAAGGCAAAAATTCTGGATGTGTATGGAGATTCGGCTTTGGTCATCCATCAACTGAAAGGAGAATGGGAAACTAGGGATACAAAATTAATTCCCTACCAAGCTTACATCAGGGGATTAATGGAGTATTTCGATTCCATCACATTTAACTATATACCTCGAGAAGATAATCAATTGGCAGACTCACTGGCCACCTTGTCGTCAATGTTTGAGGTTGATCAAGATGCGGAATTACCAAAAATCAAAATGAAAAGCCATGCAGAGCCCGCATATTGCCACTTCATCGAGGAGGAGTTAGACGGTAAGCCTTGGTACTTTGATATCAAGCGTTATCTTAAAACCCGAGAATACCCTGAGGATGCGTCTGAAAACGATAAAAGAGCACTAAGAAGGTTGGCCGGCAGTTTCATCTTAAGTGGGGATGTTTTATACAAGAGAAACCATGACATGGTCCTCCTCAGATGTGTGGATGCGAAGGAAGCCGAGTTGATATTGAAAGAAGTGCACGAAGGTACATTTGGTACACACATGAATGGACATTCGATGGCTAGGAAGATCTTAAGAGCTGGTTACTTCTGGTTGACCATGGAAAACGATTGTTGCATACACGTGAGGAAGTGTGAGAAATGTCAGATATATGCAGATAATATCAATGTGCCGCCCACTACTCTGAACGTGTTGTCTGCACCATGGCCATTTTCGATGTGGGGAATAGATGTCATCGGAGCTATAGAACCAAAAGCGTCAAATGGACATCGCTTCATACTAGTCGCAATCGACTATTTCACCAAGTGGGTTGAGGCTGCTTCGTATGCCAACGTGACTAGAAAGGTTGTGGTTAGATTCATAAGGAAGGAGTTGATCTGTAGGTATGGGCTACCTAACAAGATCATCACTGATAACGCTACCAACCTGAACAATCAGATGATGGCGGAGTTATGTGAGGAATTCAAAATTCACCACCATAATTCCTCTCCTTATCGTCCAAAGATGAATGGGGCAGTAGAGGCTGCTAACAAGAACATCAAGAAGATTGTGCAGAAGATGGTGGTCACCTACAAGGACTGGCACGAAATGCTTCCTTTCGCTCTGCACGGATACCGCACATCAGTACGAACATCAACTGGGGCCACGCCGTTCTCGCTAGTGTATGGGATGGAAGCGGTACTTCCATTTGAGGTCGAAATTCCCTCCTTACGCGTGTTAATGGAAACTAAGTTAGAGGAAGCTGAGTGGGTTCAAACCCGATTCGACCAACTCAACCTTATCGAAGAGAAAAGGTTAACAGCAGTGTGTCATGGACAGCTGTATCAAAGAAGAATGAAAAAGGCGTTTGACAAAAGGGTGCACCCAAGAGAGTTTCATGAGGGCGAACTGGTGTTGAAGAGGATTTTGCCCATCCAAAAAGATCATCGAGGCAAGTGGACCCCAAACTATGAAGGGCCGTTTGTGGTGAAGAAAGCATTCTCTGGTGGGGCACTAATTCTCACAAGGATGGATGGGGAGGAATTACCGTTACCGGTTAATTCTGATGCGGTCAAAAAGTTCTATGTATGATGATTCCGTGATAAGGGTTGCCGTTAGCGAATATTAACATTGCCTTTTAAAATTGTTGTAATCTGTGTTATTTCATTCAATAAATACCGCATATTAATTTTTGTTCATACTTTCTGAAATTATTGCATGTCGCGCTGAGCTGTTTAGGTAAATAAAGAGGAATGAAAACGAAAATAATTGAACGAATGTCAATAAAAGCATCACGGGTATTCAGTCGGCTTAGCTCGGTCCTGGTGGGTGTCGTAAAAAAGTAAAAAAAATAAATAATAATAAAAAAAAAAAATAAAAAAAAAGGAAAGCAAAAGAAAGGACACATGTTGAATTCGTTGTCAATGAGGTTGTCAAGGGCGTAGTGTTTTCGAAAAGCAAAAGCAAAATAAATTTTGAAAATACCAAAGTTGGGTCTTCTCCTGATGCAAGGTTTCGGGGGTAACCATCGTTCTTTTCCGGCTAGAGCATCTGCATTCATACTACTTGAACCCGCAACCTTTTCATTTCCCATTAGAACAAGGGGTTGTCATGAATACAATACTGGGGCAGTGTTCATCATGGTACACATCCCCAACGATCTGTTGATTGGGAGATAAAAAAATAAAAAATAAAACAAAAAAAGAAAGAAAAAAACAATGAAGTCGATGTGTCAACCACTACCGAGTTTTATTCCAGGGCTAAGGCCGCGAGAAAGTAAGGTAAGCAAAGATTCAGAGTGACGTGTGGCCATTTTTTCTTTATCCAAACGTTAAAAGAAGTTTATCCAATTGCACCCCTTTTGAGCCATAAATTATATTTGTTTTCATCACCCCCGACAAGAATCATTAGCACATCGATGTCAACCTAAAGGGTACATCAAGGGCATCCGAAATCAAGGAGGGGATTTCTAAAAAAAAAAAATGAAGAAGGAAAAAGAAATAAAAAATATATAAAGTCTCAAAGAAGTACACAACAGAGACAACGAAGCAAGCGACCCAAAAGGGGAAGAAAAGAAAGAAAAAAAACAGCAATGAAAATAAAAGGATGCCCGAAGTTTCAGATCTTTAAGGATAGTTGGCTCGATACCTTGCAAATGATTCTTGTTGAAACAATTTAACCGCCAAACACTTATTTGAGCCTTCATTATCCATTTCTTTCAAAACCCTTTGACCTTTGGCCACGGTACAAGCCAATAAAAGTCCACGCTGACTGAAGACTGTTTGTCCTAATCTTTCTCACGATTTTAACCCTGAAACGAAACGATGTGGTGAATGACACAATCACTCAAAAGAACAAAAAAAAAAGAAGGAAAGAAAATGAAACAAAAAAAAAGAAAAAAAAGACAAAAAATGTGAAGTCTCCCCGTCAATCAAGAATCGCCAAATTGGGGCAATCCTTCCTACCTGAACCTTTCAATTCTCCAAATCGAGTTTACTATACGCAACAAAGTTGGGGCAGCCCTTGCGGGTCATGCGTGTGTAGATACTAATAACACCTCCCAAAGTAAGAAAAATTCAAATGCCAACCTTACCCACAGGTAGTCATTCAACCATCTGCCTTTCGTACTCATCTCCCGCACCCTTTTCAGGTTCAAGCTAGTGCTAGAGGGAATTTGAACCCCTAGTTACGTTCGCTTCCTTGCATCAAAGAACCCACTGCTCCTTGCCATTATTTTGACTGAATGCATTTCGAACGTACATCGCGTTTGACGTCAACATCGACAACGGATTCCATGCATAGAATTTTCTAAAAAAAAAAAAAAAAAAAAAAAAAAAAAAAAAAAAAAAAAAGGGTGTAAGAAAGAGAAAGCGAGAGCAAAAGAAGGGAACGAAACCAATGGCTCATATGCATTCATGCACCATCATAACATAACATCATTTCATAGAAAGCAAAGAAAATTGTTCAAAAATCCGTAAAGGGAAAATGAAGTGGTGAAAAAGGTTAGCAGACCTTTATATCTAAATCTCTCTAATGTTTTACTCAGTATTTACCAATGTTTCTTCAAAAAAAATCTGAATCCCAGAGTTGTTTCTACGATAGCTCACCTCAAGGCACTCGTCGAGCCTATTGATCCTCATTTCATTCATCCATAGGGTTTGTACACCCTCCACGAGGTTAGTACACCTCATAGCATTCATCCACAGGGTTTGTACACCCTCCACGAGGTTAGTACACCTCATATCATTCATACATAGGGTTTGTACACCCTCCAAGAGGTTAGTACACCTCACATCATTCATCCATAGGGTTTGTACACCCTCCACGAGGTTAGTACACCTCACATCATTCATCCACAGGGTTTGTACACCCTCCACGAGGTTAGTACACCTCATATCATTCATACATAGGGTTTGTACACCCTCCACGAGGTTAGTACACCTCACATCATTCATCCACAGGGTTTGTACACCCTCCAAGAGGTTAGTACACCTCACATCATTCATCCATAGGGTTTGTACACCCTCCACGAGGTTAGTACACCTCACATCATTCATCCACAGGGTTTGTACACCCTCCAAGAGGTTAGTACACCTCACATCATTCATCCATAGGGTTTGTACACCCTCCACGAGGTTAGTACACCTCACATCATTCATCCACAGGGTTTGTACACCCTCCACGAGGTTAGTACACCTCATAT
This sequence comes from Vigna umbellata, assembly GCF_029865625.1. NCBI lineage: Eukaryota > Viridiplantae > Streptophyta > Magnoliopsida > Fabales > Fabaceae > Vigna > Vigna umbellata. Next base: position 36,062,072 of record NC_142166.1, read on the forward strand.
CATTCATACATAGGGTTTGTACACCCTCCAAGAGGTTAGTACACCTCACATCATTTGTTCAGGGTTTGTACACCCTCCACGAGGTTAGTACACCTCGTATCATTCATTCCACAGGGTTTGTACACCCTCCAAGAGGTTAGTACACCTCACATCATTCATCCACAGGGTTTGTACACCCTCCACGAGGTTAGTACACCTCGTATCATTCATTCCACAGGGTTTGTACACCCTCCAAGAGGTTAGTACACCTCACATCAGTCATCCATAGGGTTAGTACACCTCATATCATTCATCCATAGGGTTTGTACACCCTCCACGAGGTTAGTACACCTCACATCATTCATCTATAGGGTTTGTACACCCTCCACGAGGTTAGTACACCTCATATCATTCATCCATAGGGTTGGTACACCCTCCACAATGTCTACACATCCCAATCCTCTTAGCCTTGTTCATTTTGTTTAGATTTCCCTGTTTATTTCTCTCTCATCCTGTTTGAAATTCAGACGAAATTAGTATTTCTATCTTTACTTATCTTTTACTCTGATAATATAAAAACGTCGTTTGTCATATTATCTAGTAAAATCTAAGTAAAGAGGGGCAGCTGTCAATACCAAATTTCGTCCGGATCGTTTTTGGCTTTACTATAATCTATTATTTATTTCTTTGTATCTTTATTTTTGTTCTCGTTTTTGTCTTGTATTTATTTATTGTTACTTGTTTATTTGTTTGTTATTATTATTTATTATTATTTGTTTTTTTTTTTTGTTTTTATTTATTATTATCGTCATTTTTGTTTTATCTATTTTTATATGTTATCTTATTTTTCTCCATATATATGTATATATATTTTTCTTACGTTATTTTTATTTTAAAATTTTACTATTTAGTTATTGCTTTTATTTTTTATTCTATTTTCATTTTAGTATTAAGTAAAGGAAAAATATAAGAAAAAGATTTGAAAAAAGAAAGGGAGGTTGGCTGGAACGTGGGGAACAGAAAAGCAAAACCGTTTCTGCAGAGTGCGCGGGGGTGGCAGAGACGTTTTGGAGCCATGGCACACACCCGATTTGGTACGGAATGGCAGGGTGGCACAGAAAGCAGAGAAAAGCGTAGAGAAAGGGGAATTTTGAGGAGAGAAATCCATTTTTGCTGGGGGTACTGGACAGAAAAGGGAGGAGAGTTTGGAGGAAGCAAAAAGAGGAGGATTTCAGACAGCTTCTGGGGTTTTCATCTCCGATCATCATCCAGCCGTAGGGGATCCACCATTTGACAAAGGCCAGCGGATACACGTAGCTAGCAGCAGCCAGTAGAGCTCCGAGAGGTAAGCACCTTGCTCACTTCACTTGTGTGGTCATATACGCTTACTGCATTATACTGCCTTTTATGCTTATTTCGTTTTGCTTGAGTATGTCTGTGGTGAGTCTTCCACATTCTCCTTCCTAGATTCTTATTGCACACTTTCATCCCTTCCCTCTTCGTTTTCACCTCCAACTCTGGATCTCCAGAACCTGGACTTCAAACTCCATTCTCAGTCACCCAATCTTCATCCATCATCCACCCTCACTGAAGAGAGGGACCGCTCTCTCCATTCCCATATCTTCACCCCTTTCATCTTCATCCCTTTCGAACACCCCAACAAACATAACCCATCATCCACTACACCTATCACCGCTCAAAAAAACACCGTTGATGCCGCCATTCATTCGTCAGATACTCCCTTCACCATCCAAATTCACCCATGGCCATATCTTGACACTCACGGCTACCACCAACACCCTTCCAGTCACCTTCTCCTTCCACTCCCATTTTTCATTGACCGGGGACTAAGCCTTCAAGCCTCCCTTCATTTCCAATCATCATCACCAGCAAAGGATTTGAACCCCTGAAGCTCGAAAGAACATTCAATAATCATCTCTCAACAAAATTGATCTCTTTCTATCCTCATGACCATCATTTTCACTCGCCCATTGAATCGTCTCCCTCAATATCCATTCATCTTTCATTTTGTCCTCCATCTGGTTCAATACCTGAAAAACAGAGAAGAACTCACTCGGTTTCTAACCTCAACCATGTTTCCCATCACTTAAACTCATCTCAGCACCCAAAACAGAAAATAGATATCAGAGGAGTATGGGAATAATCGTCGGCTGCAAGTTCTAATCTCAAACGGAGGAGGAGAGATTTCGCCTCGACCGGCGACGGCTCCGGTGGCTCGCAGCTGCCAGTCGGATGGAGGATGGGCGTGCAGCGGGGGCTGGAAGCAGTAACGCCGTGGCCGCCGTTTGGTTTCGAGAACACTTGCTGTCGCCGGCGGTGTCAGGACTGGTGGAAGTCGTCGGAGCTGCGGTCAGTTCTGACTAAGGCGTGAGCACACCGACAGCGAGTGGAGAGCGACCTTGGATCTCTGGAGCTGAGTATGAGTGTTGGGAATGAAAGGGGAAAGCTGAACCCCTAGGGGATTCTAGGTCAGAAAGGCCACCCTGGGCCGGTGCTAGGCCAAGCCCAAAGGTGAACGTTCGTTTTTCAACCTTTTCGAACGCTCGTTAGTCCAACTTTTCGAACGCTCGTCTTTCAACCTTTTCGAACGCTCGTTACTCCCTCTTTTCTCACGTTCGTCTTTCAACCTTTTCGAACGCTCGTTACTCCCTCTTTTCGAACGCTCGTAGACAAGGAGCGCTCGTCATTCGGCCCCCTTTCCCGGCGTCCGTTCGCCAATTCATCAACGAACGCTCGTCCCAACGAGCGTTCGTCATTCAGCCCGTTTCCCAGTGTCCGTTCGCCAATTCATCAACGAACGCTCGTCCCAACGAGCGTTCGTCATTCAGCCCGTTTCCCAGTGTCCGTTCGCCAATTCATCAACGAACGCTCGTCCCCAATGAGCGTTCGTCATTCAGTCTGTTTCCCAGCGTCCGTCCTCCATTTCTCCAACTAACGCTCGTCCCATGACGAGCGTTCGTCATTCATCCCGCTTCCCAGCGTCCGCTCACCAGTTCCCACCGAACGCTCGAGCGCTCGTCATTCAGCCCTTTCCCAACGAACGTTCCTCCCCAACGAACGCTCGTCCAGCGAGCGCTCGTCATTCAACGCCAACAACGAACGCTCGTCCCAGCGAGCGCTCGTCATTCAACTCCAAACCGAACGCTCGTCCCCAACGAGCGCTCATCATTCAACCCTTTCCCAACGAACGTTCAACTCCAAACCGAACGCTCGTCCCCAACGAGCGCTCGTCATTCAACGCCAACAATGAACGCTCGTCCCAGCGAGCGCTCGTCATTCAACTCCAAACCGAACGCTCGTCATTCAAATCCAAACCGAACGCTCGTCCCCAATGCTCGTTCCTCCTCCTCATTCTCAACGAACGTTCGTTAATCCCCGAAACGAACGCTCGTTATTTCACTTCGTTCCCAACGTCCGTTTATATTTCCCCCAACGCTCGTTATTTAACTTCATTTCCAACGTCCGTTCATAATTCCCCCAACGCTCGTTATTTTTATTCGTTTGTTTTTCTTATTTCATTTTATTCTATTTCATTTATTTTGTCTATCTTATTTCATTTGTTTTATTTATTTCTTTTATTTTTATTTTATTTATTATTTTATTTTCTTCTATCTACTCATTCTACATATTTACTTATCCTAAAATATATATTTAATAATGCAATATTTACAATTTAAATAAAGTAATTTATCAAAATACGTTTTAAGGGTTTAGGCACATGTGTGATCGCACGCATCGTCCTTGCGCTGAAAACCTTTTCTCTTTCTTAATTAAAATTACAAAAAATACGTTTTAAGGGTTTAGGCACATGTGTGATCGCACGCATCGTCCTTGTGCTGAAAACCTTTTCTCTTTCTTAATTGAAATTACAAAAAAAATGTTTTAAGGGTTTAGGCACATGTGTGATCGCACGCATCGTCCTTGTGCTAAAAACCTTTTCGCTTTCTTAATTAAAATTACAAAAAAATGTGTTTTAAAGGTTTAGGCACATGTGTGATCGCACGCATCGTCCTTGTGCTAAAAAACCTTTTCTTTTCCTTAATTAAAATTACAAAAAAATATGTTTTAAAGGTTTAGGCACATGTGTGATCGCACGCATCGTCCTTGTGCTAAAAACCTTTTCTTTTCCTTAGGTAAAATTAACCAAAAAATATGTTTTAAAAGGTTTATGCACACGTGTGATCGCACGCATCGTCCTTGTGCTAACAACCTTTTCTCTTTCTTAAACAAAATACAAAAAAAAAAAGGTATAAAATCTTCAAAAAACTCGAAAACATCAACAATTTTAAACAACAAATAGTCTTGCTACCCAGAACTACGTGATCCTTGATTCTCCATCAAAAGTGGAGATACGTAGGAGCAAGGCTAGCCCTTGTCAGGTTCACTTCCCCAAAAATCCAAATTTATCCATAATCGTTTTCCAAACAAAATTTTCTAAACAATTTTCAAACAAATTTTCAAGCAGTTTTCTAAAAGAACTACGTAACCCTGATTTCTCATTTTGAATGAGAATACGTAGGAGCAAGGTCAATCCTTGTCGGGCCCAAAAAAATAAAAAAATATGTTTTGTTTATTTTAGAATTTTATTTTAGGGGATAGTTAAACATTTTGAAAATCACATCATATTCGTGCATTTAGTTAAAGGTACTGCCTTAGGGCAGGCGTTGTGGGGTGCTAACACCTTCCCCACGCGTAACCGACTCCCGAACCCAATCTTTGGTTTTCGTGGACCGTGCTTTATCGTTTTATGGTTTTTCCGTAGTTTTCCAAAATAAACTATGGTGGCGACTCCAAATCTCTTTTCAAAACCCGTTTCTCTTTTTTGGGATCGTCGTCCCGTCGCGATTCCGGTTGCGACAGGTATGTTTATCTATTAGCTGGAGGAGCAATTTCTTGGAAAAGTGTAAAACAATCAATCATTTCTACTTCCACCATGGAGGCTGAATTCGTGGCATGCTTTGAGGCCATGGTTCATGCTTTGTGGTTGCGGAACTTTGTATCAAGGCTTGGCATTATTGACAATATTGCTAGACCAATAAGGATTTATTGTGATAATTCCGCAGTTGTCTTCTTCTCTAAAAATGACAAGTACTCAAAGGGTGTTAAACACATGGATTTGAAATACTTGTCGGTCAAAGAAGAAGTACAGAAACATAGAGTGTTAATTGAGCATATTGGTACGGATTTGATGATAGCAGATTCGTTAACTAAAGGACTACCGCCCAAAACTTTTATTGGCCATGTTGAAAGTATGGGCATTATGGATAAGTCAATATTAACATGATGATGTTATCTATCTATATGGATATGTATAGTTATATGCTTGTACTGTCATGACACTTGTGAATTCAATTAAAGTTATGTTTCTCTTTATTCTGTTGTTATCCATATTAAGTTATATACATGTATTATTGATTGTGGTAACATGTTATATCTCTTTTAGATACATGAAAGTTATAAGATTGATTAAAGTTATGTTGAGTTGTTTTGATTATGTGATACATGGAAGGAATCTTGTCGTTTATGACTTTTGCCCGCCAGGATTTGATCATTTCAATTCATATAAGGATGATGACTTGATAATTCTAATGAATGGTGCGAACTTAAAGTCTAGTTTTAGATCTTCAAGTCATCACATGAACCAAGTGGGAGAATGTTAAATTATATTGTAATATAATAATCAATTATATCCTAATGTCATATCTTATTTAACATCATTATCTGGAAAAAAAATCAATTATTTTAAAAAAAATGAAATCAAAATTTTCAAATAATTAAGATAATTTAGAATGGTAATAAAAAAGTATACATGTAAATTGACAATAGTAATAAAAATATATCTGACAAGTTGTATCAAGAATAAACGTTTAATTTGGTCTATCATATAAAGTATATATGATGATATAACTTCATCTTGTTGATCATATACAACCTGATAACTTTCATTGGAGAATAAATGCAATGTCATTTACCTCTACACTTTGTCTGTTAAATAGATATGATATTCACGATGTTACCGTGTTAATATGCATATAGATCCAAGCCAAAAGTTTGTTTTTACCTTTACAACAAACTAGAAATAGGATTTAATTTAAAATATATCACAAAACAAGTGATAAATGTTTAAAATACGTAAATTTTCATATGACTTTAACATAAGTGTATGAATTGTTCATATTTTAGAAATAAACAATTCTCTTTAGTTTAAAAAGACAAAATAAGGTACGGAAAATTAAAATTTCTAAAATGTAATGATATTTTGGTGAATTTTAGAGAGAAACATAAATGATGTAGTTGAGTTACAACTATTAACGATGAACACTTAAAACAACAAAAAAAAAATATGAATTTTGACCTTACAACTAAGCGATGTAGAATAATGTTGAGCCACAAAATAAAACCCCTTGCATAAGAAAACATAAAACACCAAGTAAAGGGGTTAAGTTACCAATGACATCCTCAAAAGAAGGAAAACTCAAATGTTGGTCATCAAAATAGAGGGCTGAGCTGAAAGAAAATTCATCATGGGAGAAAACCTATGTTGTTATCACCAAAAAATGAAGTTGAGCATTGCCCAAAATTATCTATAAATACAAGGTCTTGCCTCTGATTTTTTTCATCTCATTTTAGCTAATGTAGGCACTCTCTTTGTATTGAAGTAGAATATCTTAGTTAGAGGCATAAGGGAGGTACAACAAACTCCTAGAGTTTAACATTTCCTATGTTGATGTTGGGTGTAGTTGATTCTAATTCTTTGTAGTGCTTCCTCTTTCCTGTTTATGTGTATGCTTTTATTCAACTATTTATGGTTTGATTTATGCTTTTTGTTTGGGTGAATTAACTAGTCATATTATTTTACTGATTTGGATTGAGTTGAAAAAGTCATTTTAAATTGTGGTTTAATCAAAACATCTCATTCTTATTAGAGGTTAGTACATGCTGTAAAGCTTTGACTATGTATAAAAGCATGCACTTAAGATAATGATTCATTCAACTATAAGTGGAGTAGAGAAATCCACTGAGTGGAAAGTTCTTAAGTTTTAAAATATAGGAATGTGTCTAAAATTATCTTAAAGTACTTCTTAGACATTGAATAAATTACATACTAAATATAAAAGATAAACAATAATATAGTAGAAAAATAATAAATGAAATTCAACCTCAATATATATTTATTATAATATTTTTCAAATCTTTATAAAGCCATGTTTTTATAATCATCACAAATTTACAAACAGTTTTCCGTTGAAATTAATTCATAATTAAATATTAGATAATCTTAATAAATCCTTATGAATATTACACTAATTTAATACTAGTACATACTCGATACATTTGTTGATTTTTTTTTTATAAAATGAAATAAAATATGAATTGAAATATTGGTTAAAATTAATTTAAAATGAAATGTGTGTGATTAGTTAAAAAAATGGTTTTAATCCATGAAATTAATTTAAAATAAAATGTCAGAAAATAATTTTAATAAAATGAAATAAAATCTAAATTGAAGTAACTGTAAAAGATTTAAACAACAATATGTAAAAATTTTGTTGATAGATCATATTACACATACAAATAGTTAAATTACAATAATTTAAATGAAATAAAATAAAAAGAACAATCATATCTATCATTTGAGAGAATCATCAAACTTTTGTTCCAAAGTGTTAATTCTTTCATTCATCCTCTCAAACTAACTAATCCTTCCTACCACTCCAAATTTGTGAAAACATTTAAGCATCATGGTGGACTGAGGGTTATGGTCTATTGTTGTCAATACAATTGTTAGGTATTGATCTTAAGGATCTTGTTCTTAAGGTTTTTGTTCACCATCTTTATTCATCCTATCATGTTGTAAGACATGGTTAACATTAACGACATATAATTTGTTTAAGTTTTCTTTTTTTTGTGTGTGACAAAAATAGTGTGCTTGCCCTACTAGTCTACTTAGACTTTTCATTGATAGACAAGTCTCCCTAATAATGAGTCATGACGAGGATAATAATAATATTATATGGTAGAAATTCTTAATCCTATTTAATTATATATTGCATGATGTAATTAATTAATTAATCAATATATTATTTTTCATAACGTATTACATAAGAATGTCTTTCTCCAATAATTATATAAATTTAGTTACTACTGAATTAAAAATATATGCATGTAAAAGTTTCTTATTAATATTCAAACGACTTACATTCTTAACATATTAATTATGCATTTTTGGTCTAATAATGAAACTTAATGTCATATCACATCATATATAAACTTTTTGCAATGTTTGTAAATTACAATTTTTAATCTTGTTTGAGATTAGTTATAACAAATTAATTAACATGTTTCATTTTAATATGTAATTAATATCATTACAAAGATTACCAAGTGTTTCGGGTATAGGGTGGAAGTCTCTTACTCAAAGCAATACAAGTCGTCTTGATGACGGAAGAGCTTCTTAGTGGTCCTCTATCCTTCAAGTTGTATTCGCTCTCCCTCCTTCTCGTCAAAGTCGTGCAGGCGGGTACCTCTCAAAGGCACTCCGACGTTCAAGTTAGTAATATAACCAATCGGTTAGCAAAGCAAGTTAGGCATATAATGTGCATCGTGATCCTAAAGTCATACCTGAGACCTTTATTTATACTAGTTGGTGATAGATCTTTACCTTTCGTTGGCCTAATGACGATCCAATCACACCTTAATCTGCATTAGAGGCTTAATGAATCATTACCGCTGGACACGGCCTGAGAGGACGGCCAAGGGAGGACGACCACGGGAGGACGACCAGTGGAGGACAGCAACGGGAGGACGACCACGGGAGGACGGCCTCGGGAGGACGACCATGGGAGGATGGCCACAGGAGGACGGCCACTGGAGGACGTCAGCGGGAGGACGACCTCGGGAGGATAGCCACTAGAGGACAACAACGGGAGGACGACCACGAGAGGACGGCCAGGGGAGGACGACCTCGGGAGGACGGCCCCGTGAGGATCGTACGATACACAAGCCCCCCAAGCTCGAGCATGATGTTATTCTGCGAAGGGGTTCTATACATGACCTTTTTTATAAGGACAGGTTCTCCGGTTGGCCTTTTGTCTCTATGTCCTCTTTGTTCGTTGATCATGATGGAAAAACGGGTCTTGCCTTTATCGGCTGAGCTAGATAAGCTACTGATCCTTCGATGAAGCTGGCCGGGATTCCTTTGGTGAACATCCACGGTCGCCGACCTTCGGTGAGGCTAGCCGGGATTCCTTTGAGGCCAAGGTATGACTCAGCAGTTGAGGCCGGATGGCCGGATGATTTATGCCAAATTTGGCTAAATACCTGTGAGGCCGGATGGCCGAGCAGTTGAGGTCGGATGGTTGATGCCAAATTTGGCTAAGCACCTGCGAGGCTGGATGGCCTGATGCTTGATGCCAAATTTGACTAAGTACTTGTGAGGCTGGATGACTGAGCAGTTGAGGTCGGATGGCTGGATGCTTGATGTAAGATCCTTGAAAATATTTGTATGTTAAAATGTAAGATCCATGAAAAAAAAAAATCTTTATAATTGTAAATTTTAACATTTTATTAGTAATAATAATTTTAATGGATAGAAAAATGTAAATTTTTGGATATAAAGTTATAGTAATTTTGGAGGGAGAGCTTCAAATTTTTGATAACTTATTTAGGATTTTTTTAGAAATGTGAATAGTGAATAGTGAATAGTAAATAGTAAATAGTGAATAGTGAATAGTGAATAGTTAAAAAAAAATATTAAAATAAATTATGGAAGAGAACACTCCACGTAGAATTAATCATTCAGAGATAAGAATGGTGAATAAAAAATAATTTTTGAATAGTAAAAATGAATAGTAAAAGTGAATAGTAAAAATGAATAGTAAAAATGAATAGTAAAATTTTTGGCTATAAATAGCCAAGGGGGGGAGGCTGAAGATTTACACCAAAATTCTAGAGAAATTGTGAGAGAAGAGAGTTAGAGGAAATTCTAGTTAAAGAGGGGAAATTCTGGAAGTTTCCGGAGAACGGTTTGAGAAGAGGAAACTAAGTCTGGAATAGAGGTAAGGGAAGCTAACTTTGAGTATTTCTTTTTGTATTATCTTGAGTCTTGAATATGCTATATTTTTCTTTTGTCTGATTTTAAATCTTAAATATGGAGTATTTTGTTTCTGTATGATTTTGAATTTTAAATGAGAATATGTTTTTTTTGTGTGTTAATATCCAAGTGTGATAATTGTAAAATGTGATATTGATTATGTTATGTCAATTGTATGTTATTAGTGGTTTATATTTTTATTTTGGAAGGATTAGAAATTGTCTAACCGGCTCTGCCAGATTCAATTTCTTGTTTCCCCAAACATTTTATTGTTTTCCTTATTTATTTTTATTGTATTTTGGAAGGATTAGAAATTGTCTAACCGGCTCTGCCAGATTCAATTTCTTGATTCCCCAAACTTTTTTTTATTTCCTTCCGTATTTATTTTATTACATTTTTGGAAGGATTAGAAGTTGTCTAACCGGCTCTGCCAGATTCAACTTCTTGTTTTCCCCAAACTATTTATTTCTTTACTTATTTATTTTATTGCATTTTTGGAAGGATTAGAAGTTGTCTAACCGGCTCTGCCAGATTCAACTTCTTATTTCCCCAGACATGTATTGTTCTTGTTATTTAATTATATTGTATTGATGGATGGATTAGAAGTTGTCTAACCGGCTCTGCCAGATTCAACTTCTTGTTTCCCCATGAATTTTTATATTAAGATTATTTTTATGATTGTCAAATATTGTATTCTTCTATGACCATTTATAGTAATGTTTTATTATTGTTAATTGTTTATAATTATCTTGTATGAATTCTATTATGGATGTTTATTGTGATGATTTTATTGAATGAGTTTGTTGGCTGAAATTAATCTTGTTGGAAGGTTTGGAATAAGGGTTCTATAATAGCTTGTATATGGGTATTAAATATATATACAGTGTTTGAGGTTGTTGTGAGAGGAAGTAAAATTAGGCATTTTAAGATTTAGAGCATAAGAAAACAAGGTAGATAAATTAAATAAATAAATTGTTAATTATTGAAGGCCTCCCTTTGTTGGTAGGATAGAGGAACCTTAAAAACCTGAGTTGGCACATCCCTGATCATAGAGCAGCCCTGGCCTGGTCCAGTCAGTTGTGACTAGTCATATGTGCTGGCGTCGAAGGTGAGTTTGATGCGTTCAGACATCTGGGTCCTCTCCGGTGACCAATTGGGGTAAAGAAAAATCTCTACTAGGATGAAAATAAAATAAAACAAGTTGATTGTAGATGCATAATATTATCATGGTAAAAATTTCATATATATTTTATTTATCATTACATTGAGCCCAGACTTTAATATGTAGTTCCTAAGATATGTTGATGTATTTTGGTTGATCCATGATCTTTGTTTGGTGAAAATATGTTGAGTTATACTCGTTATGGGCAAAATGAGTTTATAATATGAAGCATGATATCTGTCAATGTGTTTAATTTATCGATACCAAAACGGGTTATTATGAATTCATGATTAAAGAATGAACATGATTGAGTTAGGTGGATAAGAGGGTATGAATTGTTGGTTTTTATGAAATGTTGGAGTGGATATGAGAAATCATTACTTATGAAATGATGTTTACTACCGGAAGTAGTATGTTCGAGTTATACCATGAGAGTTTGGTATGAGCAAAGTAACACCTGAGATTTATGGAAGCAGGCAGAGAGGGGTCTGACCATAAGGCTTCAGAAAGTAAGACATAGTATGTAAGTGAGGCTTAAGGAAGCAGGCAGAGAGCGGTCTGACCATAAGGCTTCATGAGTAAGCATGGTACACTTGTAAGATTTATGGAAATGAGAAAGATGATTTTGATAATGATGAATTAATGACATCGGAATAATGATATTTTATCAATTGCAGAAATACCTGATTTTAATATTTTTGTTACAAGTTTAATGATTTTATGATATGGTTGGCTTACCCTTATTTGTTTGTACTATGATCATATAACTCATGTTATATGTGATTAGATAATGTTGCAGATGCGGTTGAAAAAGCTTAGAGATGAGAGAGATGCGGGGAAAAACTTTCAGGGATTTTTGTAAAAAGAATAAATTTGTATTGGGAAGATTATGTTGTGTAAAATTTATAAGTTGAAATTTCAATGGTGAAGACTATATTGTTTAAAGTTTGTAAGTTTGGTATTGTACTTTGGAGTAATTGAAATAAAGTTTGATTGTTTATATGAGATATCAAATTAATTTAGTCTCTACTATCAGTAATACCCTTTAAAATATTCGGGTGTTACACTTGATGCCAAACTTGGCTAAGTATGTGTGACCGGATGACTGTGTAGTTGAGGCCGAATGGTTGATGCCAAATTTGGCTAAGCACTTGTGAGGCTCGATGGCCGAGCAGTTGAGGCCGGATAGCCGGATGCTTGATGCCAAATTTGGCTAAGTATGTAAGACCCATGAAAAATATTTACCTTAAAAGTAACAATTTTATTACTAGTAGTAATAAATTTCTTTGTGAATTGAAAATATAATTAATAAACTTATATAAATAAAATGTGATAAGTTAAACAAAAATTTACAGTAGCTTAGATGGTAAACATCTTTTAACACTTGGGACATGGGTTCAAACCTAGTAAAATACATTGCTCTAAAAAAATACATTTTTATAAAATAAATTAATTAATTAATAAAATAAAATAAATAAATAAATAAATAAAGGGAATGGGAAATAAGAAGTGGACAAGGGACTAGAGAAAACATAAGAAAGAAAGATTATGAAGAATCTAGAGTAGGAAGGATTTACTGTTAATGAAAAATATGTGTTTGTTATATATCTATCTATATTGAATTTTTGTGTTAATATTATATGTTGTTGTTTTGAATTTGTAAATAAGAAATTTGTTTAAAACTAGTTGAGGAATACTTTGGCTAAGGAAAGACTTGGTACTTAAGTTGTTCATTGTGACACACCTCTCTTTCCTGGAAGTCTACTCGACAAGTTCTTAACTTAAATCTTATTGAACAGATTATGTACTGTTAAATTATTGTGCAATATATCTTGTTGGAATGAAAATTTCTGATGAATTCATGTTATTGTGGTGGATATGGAATTATGAATTTGAGCATGGTATGAGTTGATGAATATGAACATGACATGAGTCTCGTGGAGAGATTCTGTAATGATATGGTATTAGTGTATATGTTGATGTTGAGGGACCTGTTGTTGGAGGTTATCATGATACTCTAATAATCATCCAGTCTCAAGTAGAGAATGATGAATTATGTTGTGAGAGGGGCAGGAGGTCCTGGTCTATGTGCCGGTTTTGGACATAGTGTTGAGGACTAACCTTGTGGATGGTATGGAGTATTTTGGAAGTGTATTTGTAAGAAGAAGTAGAAGTCATCACAAGTGCATAACCTCTCGTGACTGCTCATCAACGTATCATCCGAATGAGTGTCTATTGGGTATTGTGGAATGAGTGTCTATTGAGTATTGTGGGATGAGTGTTTATTGGGTATTGTGGGATGAGTGTCTATTGGGTATTGTGGGGTGAGTGTCTATTAGGGATTGTGGTATGATGGGATGAGTATCTATAGTGCGATTGTTGTATGATGGTATGAGGGTGTCTGACATTATTATTATATGATGTTTGTTGAGTGTATCAAAGTAATTATGCATGTTTTATAAATGATTTGTTGCATGTTAGCTCACCCTACTTGTTTGTGTTTGTGTTTGTGTGATGATCGTATAATTCGTTATACGGGAGCAGATGAAGGAATGTCGTCTGGTTCAGTGCCAATGAAGAAAGCGATAGAAGAATAAATTAGAAGAATTCGAGTTATATTTATGAGTTTGTAGTTGAAATCTGAGTTTAAAACATATATACATATCAACTATGAATTATCAAGTGTGAGATTATGGGATGTTACCTTAAATGTAATGCTACAATATATCAATTATGAATTATCAAGTGTGAGATTATGGGATGTTACAAAGTACCTATGAGGTCGGATGCCCGAGCAGTTGAAGCCGGATGGTCAGATGTTTGATGCCAAATTTGGCTAAGTATCTGTGAGGCCGGATGACCATTCAGTTGAGGTCGGATGGTTGATGCCCCCATTTGGCTAAGCACCTGTGAGACCGGATGGCCGAATAGTTGAGGTCAGATGGTCGGATGCTCGATTCCAAATTTGACTAAGTACTTGTGAGGCTGGATGCCCAAGCAGTTGAGGCTGGATGGTTGATGCCAAATTTGGCTAAGCACTTGTGAGGCCGGATGACCGGATGCTTGATGCCAAATTTGGCTAAGTACCTTTGAAGCCGGAAGGCCGAATGCTTGATGTCAAATTTGACTAAGTACCTCTAGGGCCGAATGACCAAGCAGTTGACGCCAGATGGCCGAGCAGTTGAGGCCGGATAGCTGAGCAGAGTAGGCCGGATGGCCGGATGCTTGATACCAAATTTGGCTAAGTGTTTGTGAGGCTGGATGGACGACCAGTTGAAGTCGGATGACCGGATGCTCGATGCCAAATTTGGTTAAGTACTTGTGAGGTCGAAAGGTTGACGTCCTTTAAAACATCATCACTAGTTCCTTATGGTTACAATGGGGGATACTAGCTCGACCCCACAGTGGGCGCCAAAATGTTTCAGGTATAGGGTAGATGGAAGTCCCTTACTCAAAGCAATACAAGTCGTCTTGAAGACCAAATGAGCTTCTTAGTGGTCCTCTATCCTCCAAGTTGTATTCGCTCTCCCTCTTTCTCGTCAAAGCCGTGCGGGCTGGTACCTGTCAAAGACACTCCGATGATCAAGTTAGTAATATAACCGATCGATAAGCTAAGCAAGCCATGCATATAATGTGCATCGTGATCCTAAAGTCATACCTAGGACCTTTATTTATACTAGTTAGTAATGGGCCTTTACCTTTCGCTGACCTAATGACAACCCAATCACACCTTAATCTGTATTAGGGACTTAATGAATCATTACCGCTAGACACGGCCTAAGAGGATGACCACGAGAAGACGACCATGGGAGAACGACCTCAAGAAAACAGTCACAAAAGAAGGACTACAGGAGAACGACCACGAGAGAACATCCACGGGAGGACGACCTCGGAAACGACTCCGAGAGACAAGTTATGTCAAAATAATAATGTCTAGATCTTTGTAGTATGCTGTTGTAATAGACACAAATTGTGACAACACTTCAAAATACAAAAATCCAAACAATTTCACTCACACACAATATGACATTTTGTGACAATTTAACCAAATGCTCTATTATAAGAAAGACTAATTTTTTAAATCATTACTGTTGTTAATTACACTAATACAACTCAACTAAAATGTAAAATTAAAATGATGAATTTCCTGTTTGCATTTTTTAGTAACATCTAGAAAAAAAACCATGAAGTGTGAGAGGTTTTTACCGTAGGTATGAGGATGATGAAAGAAATAATTAAAAGCATAAAGTAAGGTGTAAAGGAGTGGGTGGGCTGTGTTGTGAATTTGAGGGTTTGACCTGTCTCGTCAATTGTGGTAAGCCATATCACGCCCACAGCTAACGCCCCTCACGTGAGACTTTTGGAGTTACAGACAAAGTTACAAGAATTGGTCTGGTATGGTTTCTCAACTCCCACTCTCACCTAACATTTCAGTTCACCTTCCTCCAACACCATCAATCAAAAACCAAACACCACAAACCTCAAATCCCAATCATTAAAAACATCAAACAGTATCATTAATCCCACGTTCAATTCCCTTCCAAAACAAAATGGACAATTCCACCCAAGATTCTCTCTTGCGATCGGAGAACTCCGTCACCTATGAATCGCCATACCCAATTTACGCCATGGCTTTTTCACCCTCCCACCCCCACCGTCTCGCCCTTGGAAGCTTCATTGAAGAATACACCAACCGCGTCCACATCCTCTCCTTCCACCCTGAAACCCTCTCACTCTCCCCACACCCTTCCCTCTCCTTCGATCACCCTTACCCTCCAACCAAGCTAATGTTCCATCCTCGCAAACCTTCTCCCTCTTCCTCCACCGACCTTCTAGCCACCTCTGGCGACTATCTCCGCCTCTGGGACGTCCGCGAAAACTCCGTCGAGCCCCTCTCCCTCTTCAACAACAGCAAGACCAGCGAGTTCTGTGCCCCCCTCACCTCCTTCGACTGGAACGACATCGATCATAACCGCATCGGCACCTCCAGCATCGACACCACCTGCACCATCTGGGACATTGAGCGCACCGTCGTCGAGACGCAGCTCATCGCCCACGACAAGGAGGTCTACGACATCGCCTGGGGCGAGGCAAGAGTCTTCGCCTCCGTGTCCGCTGACGGCTCCGTGCGAATCTTCGATTTGCGTGACAAAGAACACTCCACCATCATCTACGAAAGCCCCCACCCTGATACCCCTTTGCTTCGTTTGGCTTGGAATAAGCAGGATCTCAGGTACATGGCTACCATTTTGATGGATAGTAATAAAGTTGTGATATTGGATATTAGGTCCCCCACTACTCCTGTGGCGGAATTAGAGAGGCATCGTGGTAGTGTGAATGCCATTGCTTGGGCTCCTCATAGCTCCACGCATATTTGTTCTGCTGGGGATGATACTCAGGCTCTTATCTGGGAATTGCCCACTCTGGCTGCTCCCACTGGGATTGATCCCATGTGCATGTATTCTGCTGGCTGTGAAATCAACCAGCTCCAATGGTCCGCTGCTCAGCCTGATTGGATTGCTATTGCTTTCGCCAACAAGGTGCAGCTTTTGAAGGTTTGAGGTGAGGTGAGAAACAAACATAGTTAACTTGGTTGTGTGATAGATAGGACTCTTTTGCCGAATGCTGCTGCAACTTGTCAGTTCTCACTTGTTTTCTTTGGGGTTTTTAGCTTGTGGATTACAGTATGAGTGAGTTAGTGTATACCAGTTAGCACAGACTAGTTTGCCTTCCTCTCTTGGGGGAAAAATCGATGTTTCACTTGTTATAGTTGTAAAATGTTGTATGTATTCCCATTTGATCGTTACTAAATTCAAGCACCTTGCTCCTGCTACGAATGGATCTGTGATTTTGAGCATCTGCTTTCACGCCTCCATCACTTTGCTTTGCTGATGCTGTTGTTTGTTATCACTTAGAGTGTCCTTGATAAACATTTATTCGTCTAACTGTAATAATCTCATTTCTTAGACCTCTGAATATTATGATGTTCGTAGACCACAATAAGATTATCAGTTTTTTGAACTAACTGCAACTCAATTATTGGTTTTGGCAATTCATTTGTGGCCCAGCCTAAAAGTCGTTGCTCATTAAGGATATCATTCTTAGTGAGGTCCGTCTGGTATTGCTGGGGGTTTGGTGTTAAATTCAGGCATTTGTCTGGAGCAATTTCAATGACAAATTCCTGTTTTTTTTTTTTTAATTATGACCCACTTGAACCTGTTGCTTTATTGAGCACTAGTGGTCTTCTACATTTATGTTTTGATCGTCCCTTCAAATCGTGTGGTTTGCTTGAGTTAGTCACATGATCTTAAGCTTCCCATCACCAAGGTTTTAAAGTCAATTCTTGGAGCTTAACTAGCTTTATACCTGCAGTCTATCACCCCCTTTCAAATTGGGTTGCAATTATTAATGTAAAAGGTGTGTGTGGGAGTTTATTTGATGTCAAGCTATTTTGACTTAGTTGATAACGCCGATAATAATAACATAATCCAATGCCATGCTCTTTTTTCCTGTTCCTATAACTGTTCTGATGTTACCTGTGGCATTTTGAAGTAAATGAATTTACTGTGTATCATTTCTAATACATGTCGAGTCCTGTTGGCTGATGATTCTGCTACTTGTAAATGATGGGATCGCTTATCAGTGGAGCTCATAATTAATTTGAAGTTGGATGTGTGTGATTTGTACTCATATATGCAATGCTTATCTTTTCGTTCAGAAGCAAACTTATAAACATTCGTGAACGCCTTCTCTGCATGTCCTAGTACTTTTGTTAGGATGTTTTTAAACGCTTTGCATTACTAAGAAGTGAGGCTGATTTTGGTTTTCCCCCACGGCAATGGTAAAATAAACTGAATTACTGGTTGGTAAAATTTTGGAATATTTGATTACTGCTATTGAATTCTGGTACAGGGCCAAGTAACTTCGTTGCCTTCATATTTTTCTAGTTGTAATCCAGTTTCTCGGAGTTGGGGACAATATTAAATTTGTTTGAGGTGTTTATGTTTTGACCGCAAATTTTTCTGAGGTTAAAGTGCTGGGGAGATGAATACATTTTCAAAAGAATCAAGTGTTGACCCACATGTCTCTGTGGTTTTTCCGTGGCCCATGACTTGACGTTTTTTATAGTCCTTTTTCTATGGAAGACAGGCCCTTTGGTTTAAAGTTTCTTGTACTCATAACTTCATTCCTCTAGGCGCCTTGTCTGTTGGAGAAAATTCCCTACATGTCGTACCAATTAAGATGAGTAGTAGTTTACTTTAACACAAATGAGAGTAGCTTTTTTTAGATCTATGACCAATTTCTTTCCCATAAGGCTCTAAAAATTGCATGAAACGGTACTTGTTACATTAGCCAACAGTGCCTGATGTTGTCCTTTAGTAAAACATGGTACATTCTGAGTTATTATTATCCTTAGACCTTGTTCACTTGAATGGATTTGGAAGAGTAATTGAATGAATTTGGAAGAGTAATTGAATGAATTTGAGAGGATTTGAAAATAATTTTTGTTGTTGTTTATTTGAGTGGATTTGGAGATAGGTGAGAGTGGATTTGGAAGTAAATTTTTTTAATTTGTCACATCAATCAAATCCTGTAGTAATTTTTACAAAACGTTGCTTCCAAATTCAATCTCACTTACCTCCAAATTCACTCAAATAAATAACAAAAAAATTTATCTTCAAATCCTCTCAAATTCACTTAATCACTCTCATCCAAATCCATTTAAGTGAACAAAGCGTAAATCTTTCGATATCTGCCGGCATTTCACCTCTTTCAAATAGGAATTGTTGACACGTGAGCTTTGGTTATCACTTGTTGGATAACCGCATACCTTTTCGAGCAGGTATCCTCCACCTCTGTCTCTACCTGTCGGTTTCTTGGTCTTGAATGCATTAACAAATGTTTACGAATTAGAAACTACTTCATTAAAAAGTCCTATAGATAACGGATGCTCCTCATCTCAGAAAACTGCTCCGAACTACTTATTATGTCTCTTAACTCAGCAATTCAAATGAGATCTCCTCGAGAGAATATCTCTTTCAAATCATTCTACACATCAATAGCAGCATGCATTATATGAATTATACTTTGATTGATCGAAGGTGACAACGAATGTCGGATTTAGGATTGAACGAGACATTGTTGCTTGCGTTTCTCCCATGCTTTATAATTACGTATGATACTCGAATCATGTCATGGATGGACCCATATTTATTCTTTGAAATCAAACAATCTTGTCAAAGTATTAATGGTTTCTCCACTGAATGGTGGTAGGATTTTGGTTCAATGCGCATAATAGAAACTGGTGGGATTTAGTGTTGTGTTTAGATTCACAGTCATGGATGCTCCACATGTATTCTAACAATGTCGTTGATTCCAATTCAAGGAATGGGAGAGAAAGAGAACTCTGATACCGTAAAAGCTTGAAGAGAAAGCGACAAAACACGTTCCAAGTAAACAAAAGTATATTCTTCCATCAAAGGAACGATACAGAGTAGCAGCAGCATACTTGTTTTTGTTGAATTCTCTTTGCTTTCTTCATCCAAATCATGTAAAAGGGTTAATGTATTCGCTTACTTTTCATTCTCTGCAACTCCAAATTTAATTAATAACAACCAGTTTGAAAGTAGTTTAAGAAATTTATTTAATCGATTTTCAAAAGTTGATAAAATTTTAACCAACTTTTGAAAATTGTTTAAGTTTTAACCAACTTTTGAAAATCGATAAAGTTTTAACTAACTTTCAAAAGTTAGTTAAGTAAAATTTTTAATCAATTTTTGGTTTTTGAAAATCGGTTAAGATTTTTCTTAAAATTTTTTTAGTTTACTTTTTGTTTTTATTTGATAAAAATAATAATAAAATATATTAAAAAAATTAAAAACAAAATTTAATATTTTATTAAAAAATAAATTAAAAAAGTTATTTATTTTAATTTAATAATAAAAAACTAAAAATAAAAAATTTAAGAAAACTATACTAATTATATTTAGAAATTTGGTTAACATATTCGATTTAAATATTAATGTATCAAAGGTTAATATATTTTTTTAAATTTTTTTCTTTTTAATTTTTTAATATGTTTTATTTATTTTTGTTTAATAAATAATATTTTTTAAATTAAAATGTTAATATATATTAAATTAATTAAACATTTATTAAATAAACAAATTTATTTTATTGTTAAATTTAAAAAAAAATTTAATTTAATTTTTTTTAATTTTTTTTTTCAATTTAAAATATTAAATTTTATTTTATAATTTTGTAATATGTTTTATTATTATTATTATTATTAAATAAAAAATAAATTAAGAAAAATTAGAAAAAAAATCTTACCCAACTTTTTAAAGCCCATTAAAAAATTTACTTAATCAACTTTTAAAAACTAGTTAAGATTTTATTGACTTTCAAAAGGCTAAGGTTTTAATTATTTTATTGATTTGTATATTTGAAACAGACCAATGATGAGCTACCATATAAGCTGTTATAAAAAAGTTGTCAAAAGAAATTGTTAAAAAAATATTTTTCATTATTTAACTGAGAATTGAAATGTTAATTGAGAAATATTTGAGGCAATGGTGAAGTGGGAAGTAATAATAAAAAGAAATAGAAGAAGAAAATGGTTGGGCCTGTGAAGATGCAGGGAGTAGTAGCAGTGGAGTCCAAGTAGAGAAAGAAAGTGGGACCATAAGAAATGAGAACCATAGAGAGAGTGGAGAGTGAATGAAGAAGAGGGAAGCCACGTGATGAGAAGAAAGCCCAAAGGCCCCAAACCACATAGGGAAGCAGAGGAACTAAAAACAAAAACAAATCAAAATATAAAAGAGAATAATAAGAAGAGGAATGAATATCTCTAATCCCATCCCCACCTCTTATTTTATTTTATTTTTCTTTCCACAAAACAACTTAATAAATCAAATTGACCAACACCAACCCAACCCCATTCACCCACAATGGACCTCACCCCTCACACGGCGCAACGCCCCCCAACCCCCCGCCGCGCTTGAGATGTTCCCACCGCCTCCTCAGCCACTCACCACCCTCCCCTCCCTGCCGGATCTCCTCCTCACGGCTCTATCCGTCTGCTTCCTCGTCTCCTCCTCCAAGCCCAACGTCGCTTCCACCCGCTGCCCCTTCCCGCGCCGCTTCCTCAAATTCCCCGCCATGTCCCTCACCGCAACACCTTCCAAAAGTACCGCCACTGCCCTCAACACCCTACCCCCGCGCCGCCACAACTTCGCGTCTCCGCAATCCCTCTCCGACTGGCTAAGACCCCGCCTCCCCTCCGAGTCCTTCGCCTCGTGGGGCGTCAAGCCCGGTACCAAAAACGTGCACAACCTCTGGCTCGAACTCTCCCAGGGAGAAACCTCCCTCGCCGATTCCACTCCTCCGGTTCGGACTGTCCACGTCGTTCTCGTCCGTGTCACCGCCAAACACGGCAAGGTCCTCGTCGAGTCGCACCAGGAGTTGTCCGATGGCAACGTCCGGAAGCGCGGCAGGCCCTTGTCGGAGAAGATGAAGCCCAACGAGGACCCCGAGTCCGCCGCCGTCAGGGGCATTTTCGAAGAGCTTGGCTCTGCGATTGTTGGTGCCGGACCCAATCCCGAAATCGCTGACATTGTCACCATCGATCCCAATTCGTACGAGATGCGGGTCGAGGAGCGCGATTCGGGTTCGTACCCGGGTTTGCCCGGTTGCTACGTTTTGCACACGCTAAGCGCTACGGTTGAGGGTTTACCCGAAGGTGATTTTTGCACGTGCGAGGTTGATGAGTACGAGGGGGTTGTTGAGGAGAAGAATCTTGCGGACAGGGCTGTCTCTGTGAAGAAACATTATTGGACTTGGGTCAGTGCTGATTCCATCCAGACTTGATTCATACATACCTTTTTGTATTTTCATAGTTGAGTTTAAGCTGACAATTTTTTTCTTTATGTTGGAAGTTTTTATGGATATCATATGAAATATTGATAGCATCGGTTTTTTGTTTTACTTGTAATATAGTATTTGAGATAATAAGCTGGGGGCAGATTATGAGAGTAAAGCTGCTACTTGTATCATGTCAATAAAGCACGGGTATAGAATTTGCTGTAACTGTGCGTTTCTTTATTCTCTTTCTGACTTCAATCACCTCCACTCTTAGTTTTCATTACATGTGAATTGCCAAATTTCTGAGTTGGGTGTGTTGCTGTTTCCTTCTTGAATGCCAACTACTTCATTTTGTTCAAATGAATTCAGAAACAGGAGTGGTAATAAGATAATGGGTTGAATGAGTTGCTGTTAAGTTGTTGCTAATGCACAGCTTGTGTTTGTATTTGTGATGTCTCTCTCCATCTTCGTTTTCTCCATGGAGGACTTCAATGCGTTTTATCCTTGATTGAAAAATCATATCTAAGTAAAGAATGAGATGATATGGTGAATGAAATTATTCCAAGGGAGGATGCAGAGGATAATGCACGTCATTCATTCACCCTCCTTACTCCCATTATCATGAAAAGATGACTATGAATCTTGTATTATTTGTGAGTCAAGCAAGGTTAGAAATTTCTAAGAATTTGGTGAGGATGACCCATCCCCTATTTTTCATGACAGTTGCTGTATCAGTCTAAAGGCGGCTATTGCACTCTAATTGTTAGAAAGTAGAAGCCTCTCCGTCTACATCTACATCTAACTAAACTGCAAGCATTTCAGAACCTCCTATTTACTCATAACGTAAACAGGAATCAAGCACACTAATATCTAATATCTTGGCTCCAAACTAGTCATGGTAACTCCATATGCAAACTAGATATAAATATAATTTCCACCTGTGACTAGTGCAATAGTGTTTACTAATTTCATGAGAATCAAGACCAGCCTCTAAGCCAAGCCTAAGACTGGCTTGGGCCAACCATTTTTTCTATCCAAATTTGCATTGTGGTTTTGGAATACTAGCCTACACGTTTGGGAAAAATTAAGTTGAGAGTCTTCTGCAACCAAAATAAAGGGCCTGCGGTTGGGAATACGTAAATGATTAATAAAGACAAATATTTGATACCGCAGGCGTAGAAGTTTATAGAAAGGAAACAAAAAAACTCAGTTAATAACGCATAATGGTCCAAGTTTAAGGAATTTGTTTTCCTTGAAATTAAACAAGGCGTTCCAAGTCTTCTAAATGAAGAAAAAATGTGAGGAGTTTTGCCTTATTATGATTAAGTTCACTTGTCTCAACCTAGATTGGTCCGAGCCAAAATAATTTTTAAACATCAAACGTGCAATACTTTCTGTATATTTTTTAACAAAATTGTTTCATCACATGAAACAAATTACCGTACATTAATTTTCACTGTTCAAAAGTCCTTCTTCATGACGTGGTCCCAGTTTCTAACTTTTTTAGTGAAATCGCATCACAGATTAAAACCAGCACCATTTTCAGATTTAACAGTTATTTTTAAGAGAGGTGGTTCCCTTAAGCACTAAGTCTGCTTCAGAAATTCACAGATAAAAAAAAAGGTTTACTTCCTAGTCTATGATAGATGAGTAACGTACTCATTTTGAGTATATACTAATAATGGATGAGTAGGGGTTTGGAGTTGGAGATGGTAGAAGCAAGCTATACGTATGTAGCAAACAAATAATATGTACTCAACTAAACTTTTTGACAAATTTGTTAGATACCTTCAAAAAGTTACACGTTGTTCAAGCAAACCAAGTTGAATTTTCGGGGTTCTCACTAACCAACACGTTGCCTAACATTTGGAAGCGACTTTCATGTCCATTAAAGCCACTGCACATCAATTTTTTCAAACTCCAAATTGCTGTTTCTCATCGAAGAAATCAACATCCAATTTTTGGGTCACCTTTTGCCTCAACGTCAATGTACACTTTCTTTAGGTCAAGTCTTATAGTACTTAAGTCTCATTTGTAATTTAGATGAAAAAAAAAGACAAAAGTGTGAATGATTTTATATTTTCTTTATTTTTCCACTCAAAGAAATAACATAGCAATAACTTGCGTAATATTCATGATCTGAACAATGTTCCTTGAAGAGACATTGTAATTTCTCAAAGTAGACGAGTTTAAAGTTACTTTTTGTGAAGAATTTCTGTTGAGGTAGGTTTCCTTGTTGGCTGACTTTGTTTATCAAAATTCTAAGTGCGACAAGTATTTGCCATAATACTTAGTTTCTACAATTCTACTCAATGTGGAAGAGGATTCTCGTTTTGAAGACTTGCATTTGTATTTTGTACAACATCCTTGTTAGTGATGGGGAAATGGCCAAAAGATATAACAACTTATCAAACAGTAATAACGCAGCGGAAATTCAATCCCCCTTTTTGCGAGAATCTGTGAAGAGCACCAAACAAATAGAACAAAAATAGAATCCAAAGCACAAAGAGCCACCAACAATTTTTAGCGTGAAAAACCCCTCAATACAAGGGTAAAAACCATGAGTCGTCCAGACCAAAGAAAAATTCATTATGATCAATAATAGGGTACAAAAGAGTCTCCAATAATAACACCAAATGATGTGTTCAATAAGTCAATTTAAATAAGCACAAATGCTTACAAATGAGAACCAAGAAGATGAAAATTCCACAAAAGAGGGCTGCTGGTGCCGGACCGATTTCTCCCAATCTAGTCCTCTGATTGACGATCCAAACGGTCAGAATGAAGAACCATATGTCTGGAACCTACTGTCCAAAAATCAGCTCGATCCAAACGAGTTCACAGCGAATAAAACACCAGTGCAGGTTTAGGGTTATACAGGAATGATTTTCTCTCTTTCTTTTTCTCTTATTTTGCTTTTGTCTCTCTTCAAATGACCCTGTGTTCTACTAATCTGACCCGTCTCAATTTGACCTAGTGAGACCTAAAGATCCACATTCTTTGAGCCTATTCTCCACGTAGGGAGGGAGCCCAATAACCCAACTATTCCACCAATTGAAATTACTTTATCTGCATACATCGTTTGGGATCTGGAATTTTTTAATGGAAGTGTTTGCTATTGTCAAGTTCATTTGTTTTTCCTTGCCCTTTTTCACGTTAATATCAGTTCCAATTTGTAGGGACCGGTAGGTAGAGATTTTTGGCTTTTATAATCCTCAAAAAGTTATCTGAATTTACAGTATTTGAGCCACTATAATTTTATATTATAATATCATAATCTCATCTCAGCTTAAAACTAATTACCAAACTTGCTGCTTTAACTTTTGTAGGTTTACGTTTTACGCATCTGTTTCGTGAGCCATTCGCTTTCAATAGCAACACGTGTCGTTCAAAGAATTCTCTCCTTCATAGTTCATAATACTAATTTTTTTAGACTGTAAGAATATCTCAAAATACTTCAGCCTTTATAAGATGAACACAAAATCAGCAGAAATATAAAATTAAGTTGGTTTTTATTTTCAGAAGGACTAATTTAATCAAACCTGGAATCTTCATGTAAATTTTTTAAAATACTCCAGTCAGACCTTTTGACTTGGTTAAATAAATATAAGTAAAAGTTTTTCAACTGGGAGCTTCGGGATATGCATGTAATTAAGAATTCCGAAAATATTGCTGCCATGGTTATGGTTGCATTGATGAAGGAGTAGCTCTTGACAATGAATGCGTGAGACAAAAATGCAGTAAATAAAGAAGTAATCAAGTTTTTAACTATGAATCCCTGGTATATTCGTTTGAGACATGCATGGCCAGTATCATCTCTTCTTTGTTAAAAAAAAGACAGAAAAATGTAAGCTGATTCATAGTTACCAAAAGTTTGATTAAAGTAAACCACACACGATTCTTAAAGGCAAGGAATTGACATGTAAAATCTGCAGATTCTTCAAAGAAAGCTACCAGTTTTCTTTCTTTCTCTCTTCTCCGAATCACATCTACAGATTCTTCAATCAAAGTGTTTTTTCCTTCGCATCCAAAAAACAAACCAAAGAAACAAAGGTGACCCAACATCTACTCATGCATCCACTTCCAAAAGCCACCAGTGAGACCCCATGAAATCCAACACTAAACTCCTTTTCACATCTATTTCTACCATCGCCGCTCAAGCAAAACAAATTTCAATAGATAGTGCGAGGAAAAAGAGAGAAAAGAAAGAGAAAGAGATGAAACTAAAAGGCAAATTAAAGAGATAAGACGAGCATCGATAATAAGCATTCTCTTTTCATTTTCACTCACAAAGTGTAACTTTTTTATGTCCTACCATTAACATATATTTTATTTACAAATCACTTAGCGGCTGCAAAAACACGTTTCAATACAAAGCCAACAAAAATCTGCAAAACAAGAAAGCTTCTTGATATGAGTAGTACTGGATTATACCATTACCATTTATACGTTGAAGTTAGCAAGATGATGCTGATTTTAGAGTGTGGTAGAGCACTGCGCTCCTCGATTGGAAGTGAGAGGAGCTGCAGGAACAGAGGGTCCAAAGGCATTGATAGCGACACAATTAACATTGAACCTGTAACGCCCAGAAACCCAAGTTCCCACCTTCCAACGAAGCTTTCCATTGGCTTTGAGATTCAAAACCAGTCTTCCAACAGTTTGATCACGACCCAGTTCAAAGCCAAGAGAGGGAGCCACAGGTAAAATGTTTCCCACCAAAGAGGCTGTTATGAGATTACTCTCCTCTTGGCCCTGGTAGAAGGGTGGCACAGGCGTGTCACCGGTAATTTGCTGCCCCTTGTAGGCTGCATAGACTTGAATCTCGTCGTAGTAAATGCCAACTTTCTGGTTAGGGTTCTTGGAGAAGAGGGTGAGTTGGATGGAGGAGTTGAGATTGGGGCCTGAGAGACTCAGCTGGTAGATGTCAACTTCTTTGAGGGAGAATTGAGGCTTGGCAGGGTGGAGGATGAGCCAAATAAGAAGTATTAGCAGTAGAATTGAGGTAAAAAATGCTGACAAAGTGAAGTAGAGCTTCTTGTAGTTGCTCTTAATCTTCAATCCTTCTTTTGCAGCACAGTGTTTTGGAGAGGTTATTGTGATTTTAGACATTTGTGAGAGAGAGAGAGAGAGAGAGAGAGAAAGTGGAAAGAAGAAGGGATGCTTACAACGTTAAGGAAGAGGGGGTGGGGTTGTTTATAAAGAGAGCAGAAAGTCACAATTATTATGTCTGCTAGCATGCTTTTGACTGGTAGCACTCGCCTTCTCATTGTGCTGATTAGTGTTTAATAATTATTATTATAAGATGTTAAAGCAGAAAACTTCTTGAAACATTGTAAGGAAATTCTGGTAATGGCTCAGATGCATACGCGTCTAACTAGCATGGGTAAATTCAGCTGTTAACTTTGCTGAAAATTTACATAAACTTTTTTATGTTTCTGAATCATACCCTTTTTCAAAAGAATGACAGTGTTATTTAAGTACGGACATCAATTCAGATAACATATTACTATTTACTTTGGAAGTAAAACTAGAAAAAAAAAGTAAGAAACGCATATTCTAACATTCTTTTTCACTTTGCGTTTTCCAATATAATTACAACTAAAGAAGTATGTATATACTTTCTTCTTCAACCCTATTCACAAGATTCTTGAGCAATTTAAACAATTAAAAACAATAAATTTGTCTGTTGTTTTAAAGTCATCATCCTTTCACGTTTAAAACTAAAATATTTGAGACTTTGGTAACCCGTGAAAGATGAGGAAACCGCTTCTTGATTGTGTATGCACTTTGGGACACACAGAATGAACTACTTTGAACCTGTAGTTTGGTGCATCACTTTTTCTTACCAAACTATTTAATTTTTCCAAAATCTTTTGCAAAGAAATATTAGCGAAGTTTCAGTGGTACAGGGGAAGCTTTAGCCTTTTCCCTTGAAAACAAAATTTGCAAGTTCATAGTTAAAATGTTTAGAGCACTAAAGTTCACAGAGATAGAGTGTAGAAATCCTAGAATGTAACGAGCTGTGTTAATGTAATAGGTATTTACGTTGTTTCGACGGTACTCACTACTTTTCTTTTTGCCGCAAACCGCTATGGTCGTTGTCACCGTTTTCTGTAATGAGATGATTGAGACTGCCACACAACGCTAAGAACCAAATATGTGCCAATAACTGTCCCCTATCCAACCTGTTCTTTTTGGCGCAATTGGGTCTGCACTACCTTACTTTTCCAAAAGATCTTAATTCAGACAAAACTTTGTTTGAGCAATTCAAGCAACACCAAAAAATAAAAGTGCAACCTGAATTGAACATCCAACCTCCTTTAATTCGTATCGACTTTGATATTTGATTCTCTCAAACATTCAATAAAAATGTTTTACTTGAATTAGCACCAAATTAAAAGGGTTCTACTTCTCTGGAAAAAATTACCAATCAAAACTTCCAAGTAAAGGAAGTATCTTTAATGTGTTCTTTGTATACTGCTTCATTTCTTAGACATTGAAAAGTTATGTATGTAGCTCGAAGAATTAATAACAAGCAACAATAACAATGTAAAGAGAACAAGCCAAATAGCCCCATGAAGTGCACGTCACTGGTTGCTGTTACCAACTGTAATCACAGAAGTAGGACACATGAGACCTAAGAGGGTACACTATAATTCAGTGGGCCCGAGTTCCTCCTCCCAAATACATCAAATATATTGGATGCCTTATTGCCCTAAGATAACTCATAAGGATAACTTTTGGGAATTGCAAATTAAAATGATAGTATTTTCATGGGTCTTTTTCAGGAGAAATTATATAAATCTAATCCACACAGAGAATCCAATATTACTTTTAATCCAAAACTTTAAATAATTCGTTTTATCAGTTTTTTTATGCTGTGTTTAACTTTATTATTTGGACTTAAATTAATATTTGAGTTATTATTATTATTATTATATATGCAAATGATTGAAGGAAGAGGATACGGTTATAGATGATAGGTCTTTAAGCAATAATGGGGTGATTAGAAAAGAAAGGCAAAAGCAAAGCTTCTTTTGTAAAAAGAGACGTAGAGGAAATAGGCTAAATAGACTTTTTTTCATGATTGGAGATATGGCAAAAATGGCCTAGTGGCATGCCTCTGGCTTGTGCCCATTGGAAACTATATCCTAGCGGCATAGTGTGATGTGTTGTTCAGAAAATTGCAGAGACTTTGGTTCTCATGATCTCAGTTTCATGGTTAGATTGGTAAGAATAATCTTGATCAACTTTTAAGCAGTTGATTAACCAAATAAATAATAATTATAGTGGTAGTTAAGTAAAAGGATTACCTTGTGAAGTTCCATCATGCACATCAATACATGGTAATGGGGGACCATTTGATTGCTTTAATTTTGGGTCATTTGTCCTTCATATGACCCTTCTTGTTAGAAGTTTAGATACAACCGTAGCAGAGACGTTTGACATTAAAAGTACCTTTTTTTCTGTTATTATTGAGTGTTGATGACCCCATGATCAAGTGCTTTATCCTCTTCTCATTTCCTTATTTCTTTGCTAATGGATTATATAAGGGGAAATTTTTTGCTTAGTTTTGGGAGATAAAAGAAAAGTTCCACACTTCTAGTTATATATGTTTCTTTTCTTTTATTATTTCCAGAATGCCAAAGGGTCACCTGATGGAATAGAAGCATTTTTGGCTGCTACCATTTGTCCATTTCTAAACTATGTATTCTGTTTCTGTCTGCACACATTTCTTCTTAAATTTTATCCACAAACTTAAAAAAGAATGCAAATGCTTTATTGCTACCTGCAATTCTTGAAGCAAATACGAGTCCATAATTTCTACTTACGCAATTCAAAAATTCAGGTGATAAGGATCCGAACTCTGATATTAGCATGTGAAGGGGAATTGTTTTAAGCTCTGCCTTTTGTTTTACTTCTTTGTATGCATTGAAAGTGTGGACAAAATTTTGAAAAGAAAAATAGGTATTTTTTTTTCATGATTTAACATTTATTTGAGAAAATTAGAAAGGACTTACCAAAAAAAAGTATTAAGCTTTTGTTTCTTTTAAAACTGAACTCATCTTAAAATTCTTCAAGCAAGTCCTTTTTAATCTTAAAATGCCTACTTTAGAATAATATATGATTGAGTTACACTTTCCTTTCTCATAAATGAACATGTATTGTACATAAATACATTTTAATCTAAATAAAATTTTACAGTGTTGCTTTTTTCTCTCAAACTAATTTAAAACCTTTAGTATCAATTTGATGACTTCGGAAAGTTAGATAAAACCTGTAAACAAAATTTATAACTAATAATAATAAAGCTTAATATTCAATTTCATCTCTTTTAAAAATAAAATTAATATTAGTGGACAAAATTACCCTAATAACATAAACAGATGCAAAAGAAAGAAAATGCATTCTAAAAAGTAAATAAATCATTATTTTGAATTACATTAAAAAGTTGGTCCCAAAGTAAAAAATAACATGGCAAAAGCTATTAAAAAGGTAGATGGCGTCCTGATATCATGCAGCTTCCAATGGAAATCAATGGTACTTCTTTTTCTATTTTTTAATTCTCCTTTTGTGGGGAAGGAATATGGGTGGTGGTGGTGGGACGGGAATCACTTTCGAAACTTTCATAAGCACTCTTTAAGAAAAGTTTGCTTGCTAAACCTGCAACCACCTTAGGTAAACCAAAATTTTACAAAAATAATAGGTGGTGCATGTCTTGAACAAAACATAAAGTTATATGGTAGTTATTATAAAAAAATTATAAAGTTATGGCATTATGTAAGGACTCTTGTAAGCGATCAACAAGTAGCGAGTCCTTGTAAGAAACAACTTCCTATAAGTTAATAAATAATGTGGCACAAATATCTCTGTAAAACTTTATAAAATTACAATGATATAATAATACATTAGGTATATTATTCATGATCTACAGCGAGGGAAAATGAGAAAATTGGTTTTAGAAAGCATATACAGAAATCTGGTATTTAAGGATTCAGGAAAACAAAATTTTGAAGCAACTATACACTATGCATATGCTCTCCTCTCCAGTGAGTCAGAAATCCGTGAATGATCATATTCTTTACCATCTTGTTCTGCAACAAGAGAATCAGGATGAACTTGACGAACAAACTGTCCTTTCACTCTTGGACGCTGCTCTGCTAGTTTCTTTCTGCTCTCATATCGAACCTGTTTAAAAGCACAAGAAAAAGTTAGCATCTTTCTGAAACAATGGTAGTCTTAGTATAACAATATTACGGGGATAGTGGTGAACCTTCTTCTCATAGCATCTCTCTTTTCTTTTCAACCGGAATTTGTTTAGTGCTGCTTCTCTTTGGATGGATCGATGAGTGTTTGCATTGTTTGTGAGGTCCTCATTCTTGTTCTCTGAAGCTACCCTGACAGTGGTAACTTGATCGGCATTGCTGCTACTTCCACAGTTGCTTCCATAACCGATGCTATTAAAATGGCTTGCGTTTCCATTACAGAAACTACTTGACACACTTTGATCAGTTGTAGGAGAGATATGCCCGCGATCCTCCGCATGTTCTGATTTGTGTTCCTGTGTGTACACGATGTGATTCTGGGAACTGTTCCCATTTGGACCAAGAGGTTGATAAAGCTGCTCTGTACTACTCTCTTTAATGTTTGACTGATAAAATGCATTCTGAAAGTTTGGTTCAAGGAGCACAACTGAACTTGGACTTGGCATTACTGGTGGACCTGATTGTGTACGAAACATTGAAGGAAGTACAGAACGATAGGCTGTGCATAGATCATTGAACCTTACACCCTTAACTGGAATTGGGAGAGAATGCCCTTGCTGAGAGTGTGAGGTTGCAATTTCAGACTCTTTTGATTGGACTGTAGTTGGAGACACGATACATCTTTGCATACCTGGTGCTGAACTATCGGAGTTGCAGCCAGTAACAATGTGTGAGATGTTTTTGTCACCATTTGCAGTCTGATCTCTTTGTTGGTCAGTGAAGTTAACTAATGCTGCAGGCATCAATACTTGCAATTGCCTGTTAGTATACCTGCATCCATTTCAATGATAAGCATATAGCAAGTCAACAGGGCAGCGAATTTATACCAGACCAATAGACAAAATTCATAAACTTACAAAATTCTTCCCCATCCCAAAGAAGAAACAAACCTAAGAATGGAATTTTTAGTTATCAAAATTTAAAATGTTTTTTAGGTCCGAGAAATTAGCGCTTTTCTCAAAATTATCACTCAATAATCACCATCCTTTAATATATTTCAGCAGGTAATTTTAACAAAAACTGAACTCAACCTTTTAATACATAATTTTAGACTAGAGATCTGATATTTCCACACAAGATAGTTTGTTTAAGGCCTTTTCATCCCTGGAACTCCTTCTTAGTAAATTAATTAAATAAGGAAAGGTGCACACATATAGGAACCAACTGATTTCTACCGGTTAAAGAGAACAAGGAACTTCAACAAAATTTAAAATCAGGATAACGAGATTTTAGCAGATACCGTTTGAAGGCTGAAGCATTAGAATGCATCAGGGTGTGCCTTTCTTCAGTGAGTTCATTCTCAAAGCTGCTGGGACGAGATCTTCTCAGAGAAAGATCTAATTGAGGAGAAAGGTCAACCTTGCCTGTGCAATCAACTGTGGGACTTTTTACCGTCCAGTTGGGATGAGTATGAAATGCTCCAATCAAGTCAATAGCTTCCTTAGATGAGTTAATTTGAACATAGTGATTGTCATGAGCCTCACCACTGATGCTAGCATTCCCCAAATGCTCCAGATCAGCATCCTTGTCATTAGTTGTGCTTGCTTCACCAGTTCTGTGCATAGTTAATCCTAAAAAAATACAAGTTTGGTTCAGTTTTAGACATTCTTCCCTTCCAAGTAACTGCATAACAAAAGATTTGCAGTAAAGTGGTAGAAACTTACCTCCAGCATGACTGTCATTCATCATCAATGTCTGTCCTAAACGAATGCATGTTTCAACCTCTTGTGTCTCTGCTCCACTTGGATATTCTTCCCCACATTTCAGTGGAGAAAATTCCTGCATGTTATCAACAGGCCCACTCTCAGCTTCCAAGTCAGGCTTAGTACATGAGCTCTGCAACAGAAAGCAATGAAAACTTAATCCAAACAACCCAAAATGAAAGCAATTTTTTCTTTAAACTATCAGAGGTTTATAGCAGTACAAACATGTAGTTGCATTTGAAATACAACAAGGAAATGTAAATTTTGGAGCACTGTTACCATACCAAAAGGTGATACGGTTTGGTAGTGTGCCAAAGAAGTTCAGAAGTCAATTTATTTAAATAACTGCTAAGGCAATTTCAGACACATACGATTGAATTTCCAAGCTGATTAGAGACTGGCATGCAAAAGAGACAGCAGTGGAGACTGTAATGAGTGTAGTGTGACATTATCCTAGCATCTTATAAGAAACAACAGTTGGGTTCTCATTCGCAATGAATTAGCCAGAAAAAAAAATTATATTGATAATAAGATGGATCTATGGAAATTCTGCATCCCCCGGAATCTGGTGACATACCCAACGTATGTGATTGTGTTGTTCTTAGTCCTTTGCACAAATGTCTTCAAATAAATGCAATAATAATAACTTCTAGCTTTGGAAAACTAACCTGTGCATCACTTCCTTTCTCAATTAATTCCATATTTCGCTGAATGCAAGCAGCATCACCACTTGAACGATTACTAGCAGCATTATTTTCAGCAGTGGCTTCGACCTTCTGCTGTGCAACACTCTCATCTTGGGGACCATTTATGCCAGTGGCTGACTGACAGGGAAAATAAATAAATTAAAATTTCAATCAGATGCCAAGAACATGGGATATTTTAAGGAAAAAGGAACTGAAAACGAGAGAAGAGTCCTACTGATTGTCTTCTCCAAACATGTTGCCACAGATTTCTCAGTTCATTTTTTCTTATTGGCTTAACAAGATAATCGGCAGCACCCCTCAGCATGCATTTGTATACCGTGCTAATTGAATCTTGGGAAGACATCACTGGAAAATCATTAAGAAATTCAAATTAAATACTTTAGGTGTTAACAAGAGTGGGAAAATTTAGTAACAGCTAAACATTTAGCAGTGATATCATACTTATGACAGGGATGTTTTTGCAAATATCATGCTCCATAATTAAGGTAAGAAGTGCATAGCCAGATATGGATGGCAAATCCACCTCCGTCAGTATTAGATCAATATTGCCCGGTCTTCCCTTGAGTAATTCCCACGCCTTCAACCCATCAGGAACAGCAGCAACTGCTCAAAACAGATGGACAAAGTTATTTTGATGTTCTAAGAGTGTGTAATTAGTTTAATGTACTTAATATTCTCACGTTAAAGCACTAAACAAGAAAAGGTCAATAACAGAAATTCTTTATGCAAATTGACAACTAAAATAATTATATCATGTAAGAAAATAATTGAATCATGTAAGCCTGTAGTTTCCAAACTGCCAAGACTCTTAAAGCAAGTTGAAAGGAGCCATTAGTTCCTTAGACTTTCATTGAACCCAGATCCCCATCACATAACCTGTCAGAAAATAGATAATTTCTTTTAAAAGGGAAAATATAATTAAAACGTTATAAAAGAAATAAAAGGCCCATTTTTGTGTACACAGTTTTTCATTTCTCTCCCTAACTTATTTTTCTGTACTAAATCCTCACGAGCTTTCAGACTGCTGGCACAGTTTATATTACCAAAGATCATATGTCAATCCTTTCTCATATTGGGACTCCAGAGACCTCGATTTCCTTCCTATATTTTCTTCCTCTTGCTCCCCCCTTCTTCATTGAGTGTGGTCAATAAAATCCCTAATGACTCAGGCCCCATAAAAGAACCCAATGTTTACAATCAATCAAACTCACGGTTTCATCCCCGAAAAACGGAACCGAGACAGAGGAAAAAGCAGAACAGACGAACTGACATGTTTATTTTACAGAAAACCATTGAACATGCAAGCCACAGAATACAAGATGGAACAGAAGCTAACATAATGCAAAAGGAAAAACAAACAGTAAAACTAACAACAAAAAAACGCGAACTGTGATATTGAGCATGAAAGAAGCAAGCGAGTTCTGATATGCAGGTGGAGTCAATCGAAGAAAAAAATACATTAAAAGAAACAAACATAAACCGAAATTCATAAAAAAAGAGAAAAGAAGAAGCAAAAGAAAACGAGCGTGGTGAAATTAAAGACAGAGGAGATAGAAGAAGGTTGTCTAACCTTTGTAGCTGCATTTTCTGAGAAGCGCAGCAATAATCTGTCTTGTGGAGTCATCGGCTTCAACCAATAACACCCTCAAAATCATCCTGGGAAGAAACTTCTCCCACCTCATCAAGCCCTTCAATTCACCCTTGCTCCCACTCCCACTCTCTTCCTTCTCCACTCTGACTGACTTCTCTCCACTCATGACCACCTCCCCCATATTCCCACCGAATGAATCCAGCCACCGAAATCGCACTACAGCATCAGAATTCAGAATCTTGGCGGAAGCAAAACCTCTCTCACCACGCACAGAGAGAGAGTAACAATCTCATATCTTGTATACAAATTTGGAGGGTAAAAAAAACATAAAAGCAAGAAAAAGGCGATGTGTGGAAGCAAGGGTGGACGGGGAGACACCGTTAAGTTTAACAGAGAGTTGATCGAACGGCCTGGGAGAAGACAGAAACACTAACCGCCCTCTGATCCAACGGCCAGCGAAAATATCCTTGTTTCAGAAAATATCTAGACACTTGGAGACGGTGGCCCACATGTTCCACGTCATCAATCAGATCTGATTTTCGACCAAAGATCTAAAGCCAAAAAGCCATTGGGTTCTCGTGGTTGGTGCTGGTGGTGGATATTTTTTCACCCTCCTTTTATTTTATTTTATTTTTCTTTTGGTTCTCATTATTTCGCTCCTATCGTTCCCATCCAAATCCAAAATATCAGAATTTATTATGTGTGCGAGCATTTGGATATTTTTCCTGTGGGACACCCATTAAGATATTAACACTAAACCCACTCTCTCTCTCTCAGATATTTTTCAAGTGCTTTCACCCCGCCCAGCTATCACATGGTCGACATCGAGACACGTGGCTCTGTCTTAGGGGATAGTCTTCTTTTGTGGCTTTGAAGTTGTCAAACGATATCTACCACATCTCACGCACCACACCTATGTCGTGTTCAAAACTCGCTCTTCCGTTGGATGCTAGAATATCCCAGAGCGTGGGTCCTCCCTCCCTGTTTGACTTTGTGTTTATTAGAGAGGAGAGAGTGCGTGTTAATTTTATATTACCACCTGAGCGTAGGTGTGGTGGAAAGCTCACCTCAAATCAACCTAGGAAATATTTCGACATCCTATTGCTTCTCATAAACCCTTCTTCTTATCTCCTAATTAACTATTTAATTACTCCTTTTTCTATCTCCAAATCTCCTAACAACCTTATAAATTAAATTGATGTTTTTGCACTCGTTCCAATCTCTACTACCACTAGTTTGTTTTTCCCCCACTTGTCTCTTTCTCTCTTTTTCTCCTCTTCATCTACAACTCTTTTCTTTTGCAAATTATAATCTTCAATATTTCATAACTTTATTTCTTGCCAACCACTCTTTGTTGTGTGTGTATTGATTTCTTTTCAGCAATAGTAATGTTTTAGGAACGAAGCTTACAACCACTGAACTTTAATTTTTAACCAAAAAATCTTTCCTTTTTATTAGTTCTAACGACAAAAACAATTTTGGTAGACACGTGAAAGTGTTGATTTGTAACTGGTTGCTCTAATTAGTTAGCTATAATAGAGTTTCAAATTTTAAATAACTAAAATTAGAAATAGTATATTGCTAGAAAACTAAATTATGCAGACATGTATTTGGTCATTCCAGCTATTTGATACTGTTATTAATCACGTTTAAGCTCATAATCTCACTCCTATAAACATAAAAATGTGATTGGTTAGAAGTCTTGTTTGATGGAAAAAACTGTTGGATTCCTGTATATGTGAAGCTGTGTGTGACTTTAGATATAAAATATCTTCAAACATTAATGGCATTAGATGTTACCCGGGAGAAGATATTTTATTTTCAAGAGAAATGAAAATTATTCATAAAGTTACATGCTAACTGAATTTAAATTGCATAACGGATACTAAAGGTTTTACCTTTAAGCTGAAGATATTAAAAGTTCTCTATTGAAAGTGATAATGAAAATTTGTTTGAAATGCGTGGTGAGTATCGATGAGTGTTTAAGGGAAGGAAGGGAGAAAAAAAAGGTACGAGACAAAACATGTGAAAGCATAGGACGTGCAAGGGCTATCAGCCTTTTAAACTTTTTTTTTTCTGCCCAAGAATTATATAATCCTGAGGGTCAGGATTAGTTCCAAGAAAACAAGAAAAGATATTATGAGATTATAAGTTTGCAATTTTTATATAAGATGATCATAACTGAATGGTAACAGCATGCAAAATAACAACTTCCACTAAGTGAATGACAGCTGTCTACTAATAGATTAGGTAAAATATTCAGTGTTCTAGTCCTCCCATGAACATTTGGTGAGGCGTCTTGGCCTAACTCCCTCGTCATTCTTAGATCAGTAGTGTTTGGATTTTGAAT
Organism: Vigna umbellata; assembly: GCF_029865625.1. Classification (NCBI taxonomy): domain Eukaryota; kingdom Viridiplantae; phylum Streptophyta; class Magnoliopsida; order Fabales; family Fabaceae; genus Vigna; species Vigna umbellata. Next base: position 36,099,807 of record NC_142166.1, read on the forward strand.
GTGTTAAATATGTTTTTCATCTTTAATTATTTTTTTAAGTTTTTTTTTTATGTTTTAAATTCATTTCATTGTAACATTTGAGTTGTTTATACTGTTTGACAGTTTTTATCTTTAATTTTAGTTAAGAAATGTGTTTTAAACTTTAAATAAACTTAACAAAATTTGTTTAAACAAACTAAATTCACACTATTCTAAAAAAGAGAGGCTTATTAGTCTAAAATTTCGAAGAGTGACTTATTCAAAATTTCATAAAAGTTAAAGGATAAAAACATAACCCTTTTGAAATCTTTCGAGACCTTTAATGAATTTCAAAATTCATTAAAGGCTTTAACGAATTTCAAAATCTATTGAAAACCTCGACGAATTTTGAAATTAATTGAAGGCTTCAATTATTATTTTTAAATTTTTAGTACTTTACATTTTTTGAATTTATTATTAATTTGTTAGATGCCTTTTATTAGTTTATTTTTTTTAAGTTTTATTATTTTAAATTTATTATAATTTGTTACATGGTTTTTAATAATTTTATTTTGTTTTATTATTTTAAATTTATGAATAATTTTTAAGATTGTTTTTAATTTCTTTTTGGTATTATTATTATTATTATGAATTAGGTTAGATATTGAGGGGTGTGTATTATGTTATAGGTGATTTTACTATAAAATAGAATAATATCCTTATGGGATAGATTCTTAGGTAAATTCTATATTCATATCAGATTTTTCTTCTTTCATAAATAAAATAGGAGAGGGAGATTTGACAAATAATTTCACAACAAATGAAATATTTTCCTTTTGTGATGACTTAATCCAATGGGTAGGAGGGATTGCACATCATTTTGGGTTTTGTTGTTGTAACGATAAGATCAGACAAACCTACAAATGAAGCAGGAAGGAAGACGTTTTTTTTGTTAGGATGTGAAAGAGGTAGAAATTATAAGAAATACAAACCCAATGTTCAGCCGAGTATATACAACACAAGAAAATGTGAGTATCCTTTTAAGTTAAGGGGAAAACCATCTTCTAATGGTGACAGGTGGATTGAAAGTAATATATGGATATCACAACCACGATTTGATAGGGAGTTTAGTGGTACAACCTTTTTTTGGCAAGTTAAATCCTAGTGAAGAGTCATCACTTGTTGATATGACTAAGACTCAAGTAATACCTGCAAATATTTTATTAACTCTTAAAGAAAATAACAAATGTAATGTCACATCAATGAAACAAATCCACAACACAAGGTATACATACAAACAATTATTAAGAGGGTCGAGAATTAAACTGTAGCAGTTGATGATGATGTTGGATGGTAATAACTACATTCTTTGGAGTACATGTGTCGATAAATATGAGGTTGTAAGTGACCTATTCTGGATACATTTTGATGCAATCAAATTGTTGAACGCATTTAATATTATTTTGTTGATGGATTTGATGTACAAAATAAACAAATATTCGTTGTTCTTGCTTGAGATAGTTGGTGTGATATCTATACGGTTGACCTTCTCAACGATTTTTACATTCTTATCAAGTGAATAGCAAAATAATTTCATTTGAGCTTTGGAACTATTGAGAGGTTTATTTTTTTTTACATCTTAGAGTGGTGCACAAGTCATTGTTAGTGATACAAACGTTGTTTTGTTTAATGTCATTGCCAATGCATTCCATTAGTCTTATTGGTTGCTATGTCGCTTTCAAATTCTAAAAAATATGAAAGCCAAGTGCAAAATGTTAGTTAGTTTTGTTGAGGCATGGGATATGGTCATGGAAGCATGGGAAAATGTTATGGATTGTGAAGACGAAATATATTTGGTGCCTATGTGAATCACCTTCAGTATGCTTGCAGTTCATGGCCTTTATTCTTTGAATATGTGAATCATACTTGAATTATTCCTTGTAAGTCATACTTTGTAAAGGCTTGGATAAAGTTATGCATTTAGGGAACACAACAATAAACAGGTATGTTTTAATGTTATTTTACTTAGTTGTTTTTGTTAAATATTTTATTATGTTGTTGAAGTCATTTTTGTCAAGGTTGAGTTTGTTCAATAGAGCCTTAGAAATTTTTGGGGAGCAGTATGAGATATCTTTGTTCTTATTGGGATGTTATTCATAACTTCATTATCCTCCAACATAATAAAGATAACAACGTCCTTTGAAAAAAAAATCTAAATCTTATAAGTGAAGTTTTTAAAGGAATTATGTACAGAAAACTTGTTGGATTTGTATCCAAATATGCTTTGAGACTCATTATTGAAGAATTTGAATGAGTAAAACATATAGGATTAAATAGTGAAAGTTGTGGATGCATATTTAGACAAACGTACAATTTGTCATGTGCTTGTGAATTAACACAATATGACCTTAGGTGATTCATTTGAATAAAATTTATATTATGTGGACCAGATTGAGTTTTTCAAATATTTTATCAAATGAATCCCGGTCAAAGTTATCCATTGAACGTGAACTTGATATGGTTTAAGAACGATTCAAAGAGGTTGACATTGGTGGTAAAGTCACCATCAAGCAAAAGTTACTTTAAATTGCTTGTCATGCAATGACATCTATGATACCTCTATTGCATAAAATTAAGACAAATGGTGCATAAAAGAGAAAACTTCACCAAACTGAAAGGTCTACAAAGGGTGAGTCATCATATTTTGAGCACGTAGACGCCGTGCACTAATCAAATGAATCTTCATCTAAAAAAAACAATTATAATCAAGGAAAAATTTGTGCAACGAAGGAGACAACCCATGATAAAGTAATTTCATCCTATTTGCCACTCATACATTCTCGATGTTGTTGGCTGATGGTCATTGTGGTTGGGGGATGAGTCATGGCCCCTTATCCAACATGATCTATACAAAGAATTTAGTCAATGGTGTAATGAATATGTAACACTAGTAGGAAGCAATGAGCAACTCGAAGAACTGAGGAAGTCTTTGTTAATGGAGTCACAATCAATGGTACACATTCTTATATTTCAGATTATATTTATTATTTGTTTCCTTTTTCTATCATAACAATTTTTTTCATTCCTTACAAGCTAATGCGAATAAGTGGATGATTATACTGACATTGGCTATGCAATTGTTAATCGATATAATGTGTCATCTTAGTCTGTCTGTCATATGGTCAAACTTATACTATCTTCCCACTATGTAGTAGATCGCCTTCTGATATAAGACAACATCGATTAATATATATAGGACACGTTCATGGATGTCATTTCATTAAGGTAATGTTATTATTCTTTGCTTTCATTTCAAAATAACTTGTATATACTAAGATTAATTATACAAGTTCACCTATAAAAAGGTTTTCATTTGCCTATGATTGACATAACATCCTCAGCCTATTATTATCTTGAGGCATAAGCGTGGTCATCTTTTTATACAAGTAGGATGTAAACATTTGCACAATTGATGGGTGTTACTACCTCTTATATTAACTTAGTTAAACCATGATATTTATTTAATGAGAAGAGATGGATAAATAAATGTTGACAGTTGTTGTTAATTAATTACAAAGCATTTCACTCTCATGCATATAAATATCTCATACTCTTCATCATCCAAAGAAATACATATAAACGAGCAAGTATGTAAATTTGTACTAAAATGTTTAATTATATAAAATAATTTTTTTTTTTGGTAAAAATATTTCATAAAAAGTCCTATTAAAACAAATACATAATAGAATATATGTTTATTCAAATGAAAATGATCGTTTGTCACGTACATTTTGACAACCTCTATTGCTTGGTGAATATTCTTCAACCAAGGCATGAGCTATTTGTAGGGTATTATTTGTTAGATTTTGGCAATGCTCCTTAAAGAACCCTACAGTGACACAAAAATTAATAAACATTCATAAATAAACTTTATAACATAAAGAATGTAGGATAACATACTAACAAACCATAATCTATGGGTGATCTATGACTAACGGGCACGTCATCTGGAATATGTCATCGGAGTCAAGCATAAAGGCTTGGTCGGTCCTGGTCTACAATAGGAATAATGCATGGATAAGATACCCATCTAAACCACTGTAACTATCCCTCAACTCAATTAGACAGTGATGAGGTCGATTTTACATGTCTTATAACATGGTATACAAAGTGCAGCTAGACACCATCAATGATGACTATATCCACATCTACAACAACATGTGTTGGTCGTGGGATCTACTGCTGAAACTCAAATTGCCTCAAGACACGTTCAGGTAAATGTTGGTGAAGCATCTTACAAATTTTAACCCACCTAGAGAACATACAAATGTCAAGAAATGGATAAGTGGCTTGATGTGACTAATACGGGTACCAGATCGCCCTATCATATGTGAGTCCATCCAAATGTGACCTGGCCTCAACTATGCTGTAAACCGCCTCCCCATTACCAATCAGGCAACATGAGGTTTGTCTTCATAGTAAGTAAAGAGCATACGCCTCCTTCCATTACCAGGGAAGTGCTCATAGATCTAACTCTGGAAAAAAAATTAATTAACCATTGGTCAACAACAACGAAAAAAATAAAGGACATCAAAGTGCAAAATATATGTATACCTGTAAAAGAGTCAGAAATCTAACCATTTGCTTTATCGATGTGGAACTCTTATTTTGTGAAAATAATACAATACACTCCTACTGTTGCTCACAACACTCATCATAAAGGTCTCTCAATAAGCTCAGCCCGACTTTCGGATCACGTGTTTCTCTAATCTCAACTCCAACCCTCCCACCGTCCATGCCTAAAAGCTCCACAATAACCGGCCGAGCTTCTTCAAATTCCAACTCCTCAATTGGACAAAATTGTTCAATTATCGCAAGGTGCAACAACAACGATACATCATCCAATGTTACAGACATCTCACTCACTAGGAGATGGAAAGTGTTTATCTCAAAATGTCATCTCTCAGCGAACGCCAATAACAAACCTTTGTCAGCATAATCATACAAAATATCAAAGAGAGACTTTAAACCAAAATTCGACAAAATTTTTTTGAATTCCCTTATGAAATGATCCAAATTTATACACAATTTAATGAAACTAAACAATAGTCATTCAAATTCAAATATTGCACTAACCTGACCCTGCCACGAGGCATATGCAATATGCCCTATGTAGGGATTCAATAGTGAAGTATCATGTGGACCTCTTGGAAAACCATCAACTTCCTCTTCTACTTCAGCAACATCCTCATGCTCATGCTCCTCAGTAGGATCCTCCTCAACGGGATGATCCTCAACATGAACATAAACTTCAGCTTCTCCACGTCTTCTACAAACTAAAGTCGTAGGTCTCCTCCGCCCTTCATCCTATGAAGAAACTTTTTCCCCAATACGTAGATGCACGTTGGGTTCTTATCATATTTGTCAATTTTTTTCCATCAAATAATAAAACACAGTTCAAAAACTAAAAAACACCAAAAATTAATAAAATTATAAAATAAAAAAGCCGATTAAATCATAAAAAACGTATAAAAAATTAAAATTTTAAGAAATTACGCAATTAGTAGATTTTGAGATTCATTAAAGCCTCGATGGATGTCGACCTCCGTTGAATGCCTCAAAACTCTATTTTGCTTCCTAGATTGCGTTTCGAACACCATGTTCAAAGAATCAATTTATATGTTCAAACAAGCAATTCATATGCGTTTCGAACACCACATTCAATCAACCACTTACCTATTTTGTGCAACCTTCGTTTGATGCAAAATAAAGAAAGGAATCCATGAGCATGATCACACAAAGATGAAGAAGAAGAAAAGGGTTCAACGCAAAGTTGACAAAGAAGAAAGGGATCTAAAGATGAAGAAGAAGAAAAAGGTCCAAGGAAAAGATGGAGATGGAAAAGATGAAGAAGGAAAAGATGAAAGAGAAGGGGGTGCAACAGTGCTCTTAGGGTTTGAATTCAAATCCATAAAATGTGTACCTTTGTCACCTTATTAGGAAGAGATAGGGTTAAAAATATGTACCTTGGTTAATTTTTTTTCAAAGACATTTATGTCATTTTTTGAAAAATTGAAGGTGTGGGATAAGGTATTAGAGGTGCAGGAAAAAACCTTTTCATGCTCAGTATCAATCGTAATTTAGGTTGTGGTTACTGTCATCAAGCTACAAAGATAACATGGGTTTCTTTGTGCACTTCCAAACTATCATTTTGACTAGAGTAAATATTTTTTTTCACTTCCATAATTACTCCACCCACTTACCATTTACTTTTTCTTAACCTGAACTTAGTATCATACCTTCCTTAACTTAACTATATTTCAAAATTTAGTTTAGGAAATAATCGAATTTCGATATTTGATTGAGGAATTTATCGAATCTCATAATTCGATTTAGGAATTCACTAATTTCAAAAGTCATCACATTTTAAAATTCTGTTAAGAAACTCATCGAATTTTGAAATCGAAATTCGATTAAAAAAATTAAGTAATTTTAAAATTTATCTAAGAAACTAATCAAATTTCAAAATTCAAAAATTTTGAAATTCGGTTAAAAAATTCATCGAATTTCAAAATTCAGTAAAAAAATTCACCAAATTTTGAAATTTATTAGAAAACTCATCAAATATTAAAATTTAGTTAATAGACTTACCCAATATCAAATTATCAAAATTTCACGAATGAACTCATTGAATATCGAAATTTAGTTAATAATTTACCGAATTTAGTTAATAAATTTACGGAATTTCAAAATTTAATTAATGAACTCATCATAAAATTCAACCAAAACTATTATCAATTTTCGAAATATGATATTCATTTTTTTCTGAATTCTGAAATCCGGTGGTGGTGAACTTCGGCGAACCCACCTTCGTGGTCCAATTCGGCGAAAAGACTCCTGGAATCCAAAATCTCCAGCTTTGAAAACCAGTTCCAATTACCGAACATGCATGACTATGTCCCAAGTGATCCCCTCTTAACTAAAGAAGGGTTCTCCGTGTAGGAAATGGTGGTCCTGAGCTGTGCACACTTCGGATTTAGCAAAACTTCAGAAACTGACCTCGCCTATAACCCCGAGTACGTGGCAGGGCTGAGGAAGCTCTGGGAGAACTACATGAAGGACCCTACCATGGCGGCTTACAGCGACGTGCTAACTCCGATGAAGTTCGACAAAATGTATTTCAACGGGCTGATGGCTACTGACACTGCCCTTTTCATTGATCCCAGGACTAAGCCCTTCGTTGACACCTACATCGATGATGAAGGCGACTTCTTTCAGGACTTCGCTCGTGCCATCGAAAAGCTCAAAGCTTGGACGTTAAAACTCGAACAACGTGCTTGATGGTTGAACTAAGACACACAAAGATTACACTTTTTTCTCTCTCTCTCTTTACTTTGCCCTGCATCTCTTCCAAAGCTTATTAGAATGTATTTCGTTCCAACAACAGAAGAAAAAATGTGTATAGCATAACGATTTAGCTTGAATGAAATTTGAAGTTTTTTTATTAATTTTTACAACATCTTTACAACATATATTGAGTAATTCGTGATTAATTAATTTCAAATATTTTTAAAAATAAATTTAAATAGATCAATAAAATAATAACATAGTAAAAAAAATTTGTTATGAAAAAATTATTAACATATCAAAGTCTTTTTTTTAACTTCATCATATTTTGAATAAACACTATTCCTTTTTAGAAGTATAGGAAGTGAGTATTTGGTTTTTCCTTTCTAGAAGTACATGAAGTGTGTATTTGGGTTTCTATAGGATCAGATTAAATAACTTTTTATTTTGACAACAGTTTATAAGATAAGATTGTCATAAAAAAAGTTACTTTTTACATTTATAATAAAAATTATAAAATAAAGAGTATTTAAGAATAATATCAAACGATTCTAAAAAAGTTTTATGTTCATGTATATCTAAGATTCAAATTTTTTTCCAGTGAGTTATGCAATATTACTTGCTATCAATTTAAAACAATGTTTTTAATAATAATATGTTAAATTAGGATATTTCATTAAAATATAAATATTTTTTTAATAAAAACAGTTGTAAATTGGTGATATAAAATTGTAGAGAGCATTGAATAAATTATAAAAGCAAAATTCATTAAAGTGTGGCAGCCATGGTGGCCACTTCGGTGGTCTGGAACGTGCCGAGCCATATTTTGGCGTCGTGGCATGCTAAGTGCCGAATCAAGACGATGTGATAGTCAAAGTAGTTAGTCATTTTGTTTTAGAATAAGTCCGAATGTTAAGGGAGTCCGTTTTTTCTTAAATATACAGTACCGTGATTTGTGACATTCTTTCATTCTGTTTCTGTTTCAGTTTCTGTTTTACACTAAGTTTCTGTACAAAGGCTATAAAGCCTCGTGCTGCTTTCAATTAAATAATAGATTCTCTTTGCAATTATTCCGGTTACATACCTAAAGTTTCTACATTTGGTATTAGAGTTCTAGGGCCTGATAACCTAAGTGAAGAGTGTGTGAATTCACAAACAAAAGTCAGAAAAATTTGTGCAACCACCCATACCAAAGTTTGATGGCTATTATCATCATTGATCAATGATGATGGAAAACTTTTTCACAAGTAAAAAATTATGGAGCCTTGTAGATGAAGGGATACCGTTGATAACACTAACGAGTGACACACAAAAGAGGAGTGTGGATGATGCTAAGCTAAAGGATTTAAAGGTTAAGAATTTCCTATTTCAGGTTATTGATAGAGAAATTCTGAAGATAATTTTTGACAATGAGACATCGAAAGCCATCTGGATATCCATGTGGCAGAAATACCAAGGTTCTACAAAGGTAAAAAAAGCACAACTTCAAGCTCTTAGAAGAAAGCTTGAGTTACTTACCATGAAAGAAGGGGAAGGTGGATACTTTTCTAGGCAGAACCCTTAGCGCGTCGTAAACAAGATGAAATCAAATGGTGAAAACATGGAGCAAAATATGGTGGTCAGTAAGATTCTTAGATCGTTGACTTCTAAATACAATTATATTTTAAGGAGTCTAACGATTTAAGCAGTTGAACTCCATTGAAGTTCTTTGTTCATGAACAAAGGGTGTAGGAAAACCCAATGGAGGAACAAATATTGAAGATTTTTCAAGATGAAAGTCTTGGACAAGGAAGAGGAGGAAGAACTTCTTCCCAGGGTGGAAGAGGAAGAGGACAGGGAAGACGAATCCTGAACAAAGCGACTATTGAATGCTAAGTGTCATAAACTAGGGCACTTCCAATACAAATATCTCGAATGAGAGAAAAAGGAAAACTATGCAGAGATGGATTCAGAAGAGGAATTGTTATTGATGTCGCACATGGAGATGCATCAAATTAAACAAAAGGAGGTTTGGTTCTTGGACTCTGGATGCAGCAACCATATGACAGGAAATAAAGATTGGTTTTCTACTTTGGAAGAAGGTCTTTGTCATACTGTAAAATTGGGAAATGACATGAAAATGAATGTAGGAAAAGGAAATGTAAGAATGCAAGTTAATGGTGTTACTTAAGTAATTTCTAATGTTTACTTTGTTCCCGAGCTTAAGAACAATTTGCTTAGCTTAGGACAACTTCAAGAAAAAGGATTGACAATCTTAATTCAAAATGGAGCTTGTAAAGTTTTTCATTATGACAAGGGCTTAATCATGCAAACTGAGATAAGTGGCAATAGAATGTTTTATGTGTTGGCTACCACTGTTCTAAAAGAAACTAGTGTCTTCAATCGAAGTTAGAAACTGACAAGGTAACACACCTATGGCATTGTCGGTTTGGGCATCTAAATCACAAGAGCTCAACATTCTTTTACAGAAGCATTTGGTAACAGGTTTACCAAGTCTAAAGTTACCAACAAAAACTTGCATCACCTGTTTGATTGGAAAACAAACACCGACAATCAATCTCAAAAAGGCACATGGAGAGCATCAAGGAACCTATAGCTTGTGCATGCTGACATCTGTGGTCCCCTAAAGCCTTCTTCAAACAGCAACAAGAGATACATCCTAAGCTTTATAGATGACTTCTCACTAAAAGCTTGGGTTTATCTCTTACATGAGAAATCCAAAGCATTCCAACATTTCAAGAATTTTAAAATATGTGTTGCAAAGGAGGTCGGTGAACATATTGGCTGCTTACGCACAGACCAGGAAGGTAAGCTCACCTCACATGAGTTTGAAGAATTCTGCAAAAGTCAAGGCATTAGAAGGCAACTAACAACAACTTATACTCCTCAGCAAAACAGAGTTGCGGAAAGAAAAACTAGAATGATCTTGAATGACGTAAGACCTGTGTTAAAAGATAAACAAGTCCCAAAGATGTTTTGGCCAGAAGTTGTGAAATGGTGTATACATGTTCAAAACTGAAGTCCTACATCAGCCTTAGATAATACAACCCCTGAAGAAGCATGGAGTGGTGTGAAGCCTACAATGACATATTTTCGAATTTTCGGGTGTGTAGCTCATATTCATATACCAGATCAACAAAGAACTAAACTTGAAGATAAGAGTAAGATGTGTGTTTTCTTGGGAATCAGTGATTAATCAAAAGCCTCTAGATTGTTTGATCCTATTTCCAAGAAAATCATTATAAGCAGAGATGTGATGTTTGGAGAAGAGAAAAGTTGAAATTGGGGTACAACAAATGAAGAAAGGAAAAATGATGTCTTAACATGTGAAGAGGAAAAAAGCATTCTTGAAAGATTAAATGTTGAGCAAGAAGAAGACGTTGCACATGATGATAGTGGCAGAGATTTACGAGAAGACAAATCACCCACCAATGAAGAAACTAATACTAGTCAAGATAGTCCAGTACAAGGGAGGACCAAAAGAACTAGAAGAGAACCAACATGGATGACCGATTATATGACAGGTGTTGATTTGGATGATGAAAATCTCATGATACTGATGGCTAAAAGTGAAGATGATCCATATTCTTTTGAAGAAGCTCACAAAAATAAAAAGTGACAGGAAACAATGAAGAATGAGATGAATGCTATAAAGAAAAAAAACACATGAGAGTTAACAGATTTGCCTAAAGGAGTAAAACCCGTTAAAGTCAAGTGGATTTTCAAAACCAAGCTCAGCCAAAATGGAGAAATTGAAAAGCATAAAGCACGATCGGTGGCAAAAGGATATTCACAACGATATGCAATAGACTATACTGAAGTCTTTGCACCAGTAGCTAGACTCGACACAATACATTTAATTATGGCACTCACAGCTCAACATGAATGGGAAATATTCCAACTTGATGTGAAAAGTGCTTTCCTTCATGGAGAACTTAAAGAAGAAGTCTTCATTGAACAGCCAGAAGGATTCATCAAATTGGGAAATAAAGAAAAGGTTTACAAACTCAAAAAGGCGTTATATGGCCTTAAACAAGCACCAAGGGCTTGGTACAACAAAATTGAAGCATATTTCACACGTGAAGGATTTGAAAAATGCTCCAATGAACACACACTGTTTACCAAAATCAAAGGAGGTAACACACTTATCGTTAGCATCTATGTAGATGATCTCATCTTTACTGGAAGAAATAAGAATATGTGTGATAACTTTAGAAATTCAAGGATGAAGGAATTTGATATGTCTTACTTGGGACGAATGAAATATTTCTTAGGAATTGAAGTTATACAAGATAAAGCTGGAATATTTATCTGCCAAAAAAGATATCCTTGATAAATTCTTAAAAGGTTTGGCATTGAAAGTAGCAATCCCGTGAAGAACCCCATTATTTCAGGAATACAATTGTCAAAGGAGAAGGAGTAGATACCACTACTCGACCAGATCTAACCTATGGAGTAAGTTTGATAAGTAGATTTATGGCTAATCCAAAGTTATCTCATTGGGTCGCAGCAAAGAGAATCTTAAGGTACATAAAAGGAACCACTGATTTTGGAATAGTATACAAAAGGCTGGCAGAAATATAGGTCTTGAATCCTATACAAATAACAACTTATGTTGGGGATTTAAATGATCAAAAAAGCACTTCAGAATATGTATTCATTATGGGATCTGAAGTAATTTAATAGACATAAAAAAACAGCTAGTTGTGAGTCGGTCAACCACACAGAAGTTGAATACATTGTTGTAGTGTTATGTGTCTGTCAATGCATTTGGTTTAGAAGAATTTTGAAGCAACTTAGAACTACTGAAAAAGGTAGCACAAAAATCTTTTGTCGCACTCTTTCATTTTGTTTCAGTTTCTGTTTCACATTCAGTTTTTTACAAAGACTATAAATCCTCATGCTCCTTTCAATTAAATAATAGATTCTCTCTTCAATTACTCCCGTTACATACCTAAAGTTTCTATACGATAAACTCCTCTATAGTGTTTTTTTTTGCGATGTCTCTGGTGGGCTCCAAGCCCGATTGCGAGAGGTGGAGTCTTTGGTGAGGGTGGAATGTGTTGGAGAGAGCATTGGGCTCGTTGAGATCTTTCAAGAGTGAAAAAAAAAATAATGTCTGGAGATCACAATATATTTTGTTGTGTTTATATGAAAACATAAGTGATTATCCAAAGAAATAGAAAGAAAAAAAAACACAGCCATAACTTCACATGAATGTACCATGATATGGTGAATATTTGCCATAGTAAATGAAATCCGGAAAAAATATTATCGGATTTCGAAATATAATAGAAGTGTATATTTAATTTTAAAATCTGGAAGAATAAATATTAGATTTCGAAATTTGAAAAGTTTTAATATTTAATGACTTTTCTTAACTGAATTGCAAAATTTGATGACTGTTTTAATTAAATTTCAAAATCTTGTTACTTCTTTAAATGTATTTTGAAATTTAGTAACTTTTTTAACCAAATTTCCAAATCTGGTAAACTTTAAAATTCTCTAAGTTTCTTAACTGTATTTTGAAATTCAATTAATTTATTTTAAAATTTGGTGACATTTTTAATCGAATTTCAGAATTCGATGATTTCTTAAATTAAATTTTAAAATTCAATACATCTAAAACTATAAAAATAAATATATCAAAAAAATATTTTAAACCTTAAGAAACAAACACGCTTATACATGAAAGATGAGATGAAATGAAGAAAAAGATAAAGCTGAACGAAGTGTGAAGAGTAGACTTGGAATAGAAGCTATAGTGAATGTGATTTGGTAAATAGTAATTATTGCTTACATAATTCTGTTATATATATTTTTTTATTAAAGGATAAAAATGTCAACTTAGAAGTGTAAGGAAAAAGGCTTAGAAATAAAAGAAAGCAACATAACCCAAATGCATTCTTTGATCAAATAACATGCATAACTTAGGTATGGTTGGGACAGTTATCATAGCAAATTCCTTTTTCTTCCCAACTTTTTGACAAAATGTAAGGGTATCACTTCTGGAATTTATTTTTCGAAACACAATAAACATTTTCAGAAATTATTTTTCCAAAAAAATTACTCCTCCCTGTCATACGTTTCCAGTAGCTTTTCGATGGGCTGAGACAACAATTTGATAGATATGTAGGAAGTAATTCCCGAAATGTAGGTATATTGGTTAATGATGGATTAAGACTTACCTTAAGCCCATTTATTTAAAGCATATATGAGGCTTTAAACTTTTCTAAGTGGACTAACTGAAGCCTAGTTAAATGTAGGTCTTTTAATTTAAGATTTTATGTTTAAATAAAATTATTTATAATTGTATGGATTTTATATTTGATATTTTCTTAAAAAAATATAATTATCGACAAAAAAAAAACTTGTTAGTAATAATAAAATATTGTTGATAAGTTAAAATTACAAACAGTTAAAAGTTTGTCAATCAAATTATTGCTGCTAAATCTTACTTATTAATTATAAAAATATGGCGATAACAATGACCAAAATTCATTGGTAATTTTTTTTGTTAGTAACGATTGACAGCCAAAATCTGTCGTAAAAATTGCCAACCAAATTTTTTTTCCTCCCCAAATTATCAGATATGAGATGCAAAGGAACTCTCAGTTTATTTAAACTGTAATATGGAAATATACAAATTAATAGAGGATTACTAGATAGAACATGGTACCCACTAATTTGGGTCTGATATTAATAAAAGAAGAGAAAAGATTGTAATTGTTCTTCTTCTTTTCACATCCAATATGTCCATGACCATCTTTTTCCAGCAATTTTGCACTGACGTGGTGCCACACGTCAAGAGTCAAGATTTAATATTCTTTTATGTTAAAATTTATAAATGAAAATAGAAGTTTGATATTTTAAAATTTTCATATTAAATAATAACATTTAAGTGTTAAATTTAGTAAAGTTAAATTATATAAATAATATTTATCTTTTATGTTTTATTTATTTTATTTTTTCTTTTATCTTTTTAAAATACTTTGATATCTTAAAAAAATTAACTATGTAATATTCAAAAGTAAATAAATAGTTTAATTTTGGATTGTGAATTGATTAAAAATCACTTCAGACATGATTTAAAATTTATTGTAAAATTAACAACCTTGTCATATTTATAATTAGATAACATGGTAAAGCAATTACTTCTAAGATTATATAAATATAGTTTATGTGCAAGTAAAAAAATAGCAATTATATAAATATAGTATATGAAAAAATTAAGTATAATTTTTTCTTTTTTCGTAAAAATACTTATAAAAAATTGTGATATGAGTTGTACTATGATAAAAAAAACTATATTATATTTCTAAACATAAAAAATCATATCTATGTGAGATCTAAGTTGGCTTATAATATCCATGTTTACTTCTCATCTATAATTTGAAAAGAAAAAAAAATTGTCATGAACTCTAAATAAGAATCACCACAAACTATCTCTTTTTAAAATAGTAAGATATTATGTCATATCTATTAGGTTTTACCTTTTAGGGTTTAATCAATTTTAATTCAATTATTTGTAAGAATAAATATTATTTAAAAAAATTATGACTCAAAATTAATTTAAATATTATTGAGTATAGTTAATATGTTGTCGTAAGAAAATTTCAGAAAACAAAACAACACTCTATTTCCAATATGTTAGAAAAATAATAAAACAATTAAAATATTAAATGAATTTGGATTGAAAATGTTTCTTTAATAGTTTTATGAAGTTTTTTGGAGTTATTGCGATATTCAATTGTCAATGAACTGGGAGATATTATGACCATCCATGCACTATCACCAGTTTTACTACAGCTAAAGATCTTGGTATCAAATAATGTTATGTTGGATTAATGATATCCAAGAATACTATGTTGGATTAATTATACCATTTATTGAATTATAACTATATATTATTATGTTTATTTGTACTAATTAAATTGTATATATTTAATATTTATGGAGTCATAAGTATATATACTATTGTGTTTATGATAATGTGATTTATAGGAGCAATCAATTATCTTTCATATTGGTTAAGTAAATGTTATTCACTAATATTAATAAAAATATAAATAAATGTCTTTAATATTAAACATGTCATTTTGAATAATTAAATGATACTTTGTATCAAATTAGAGGTTTTCAATTTACACACAACAAATTATAAGTTTTCATCAAAAAATTTAATTTACATGTTTTATATATTATTTTTTATAAAATGAAAAAACTTACCTATAAGTCATTTATTAAATGCTAATAAATAATAGAATAAACATATAATACTTTATATTTTGTACCCTAGAAGGAATAAACGCATATTCCTATAAGAAAAGTTTCATATTGGAACAAGAAAAGTTTGATGTGGTGAAATAAGTGTGAGCATAATAACAAAAATTAAATGTTAGAATTGAGAAATCCTATTAATATTAAGAATATTTTAAAATTTTATTTTAAAATATTTTAGTGTTTTTTGTTAAATAAAATTCAAAATATAATTTCACCAATTATTTGAATCTATTTCATTATTTTACTTTACTTAATTATAGTTTAAGAAGAAGTATGAACACTCATGTCAAATACACATATGCATTATTTAAAATTTATATATTTTTATTTACTTATTATTTACTTATTATTCACATTTAATATTAGTTTTTATTAAAAATTATTTATTATGAGGTTTAATATTTATTTTAGTTTCTATTTTTGAAACTTTTGTTCAAAGTGGTTTTCAACTTTTTTTTGTGTTGAAAGTGATCCTAATTTTTGTTCAATTTAGTCTTTTTTTCTTTATGACATTTAAATCGTTATGATGTGGCCCATTTTTTTTATGTGATTGTCCAAAGTCTCTTTCCACCTCATTATCTTTAACCTCTCACCACCAGATCACCATGGTTTCCTTCCACCATTGCTGGTAATTCGTTGCACCTTCCGTCTTCGTCAACCACCACATAACAATACAAAGTCATCGCAAGCCACCAATGTTCGAAATCGCAACCTTCAGCAAAAAGACTCAAATTGAAAAAGAAACCAATACCACAAAATCACGAGCACCCAAAATCATGAATCACATCCCAAACCTGTAATCTCAAATTGCAATGCTAGTTCGCACCACTACAGATATCCCTTTCTAAACTGCAATGAAACCTAATTGCATTCACCTTGCATAACACCATTTGTCATCTTCTCCAAACTAGAAAATCTCAAATCGTGAGTTTAACACTTCTTAGCTCCACTAGAGAAGACCACCACAAAATCGCATCTCTTATAGCACCTGCAATGCAGAACCACCATAAACTAGCACGAAACAACAATAACCTAAAAATCGAAATCCCAAACAAAAAACCTTAACTGTTTCACTACCATAGGAAACCAGAAAACTCTAATTACTTCATTGCAATGGAAAACCAGGAAACCCTAATTACTTCACTATCAAGGGAAACCAAAAAACCCTAATTGCTTCACTACCATGGGAAACTAGAAAATCCTAATTGCTTCACTGCCATGGGAAACCAAAAAACCCTAATTGCTTCACTATCATAGGCAACCACATTAGACAAAATGACAACAACATCATTCATTGACGCTCACGTGGACATTGTGTTGTTAACAATTTACATCTCATAAAGGAAAATGACTAAATTGAACAAAAACTACAAAAAAGGATACCACTTTGAATGTGGAAAAAAGTCAAGGACCACTTTGAACAAAAGTTACGAAAATAAGGACTAAAATAGGTATTAAGTCTTATAAATATATTATAATTTTAAAGCATAATTAAACAATTTGGTCCTTTAAACTTTTCATTCATTTTGGTTCTATATTTTTTTTCCAGTCAAATGAGTCCTACATTTGTTAACTACAATCAATATAGGAGTGTTACATGTCAAAATCTAGATATGTTACATGTTAAAATAAGGATCGTCTTCTATCTTAGAACACTCTTATTTTGATATGTGACACTATTCAAAATAGGAGATAACTTAGATTTTGATATCTAATACTTCAAACAGTGTTAACGATAATATAATGAAAATGAAAATGATCACATTGACAATATTAGGATTGAATTCAGTAAATAAATAAATAAATATCAAAATGAATTAGAGGTTTAAAACATATAGACCAATTTACTATAGGAAATACGCCGCATAATGTTTGGATTTTGACAACAAGCAAAATGGGGTAAACTAGTTTTTCAATAAAACTAGCTTCTTTTTAAATGGACTTCCTTTTTTAAAGGTTTAATCATTTAACAAGTTCCATTTTTGGATGAGAATCTCAAATTGGTCATGTTCTTTTTCGGTATCTTAATTGAGTCCTTATTTTATAAAAATAGCAACAATTGGGCCCCTGCCGTTAAATTGGACCCAACGACGTTAATCTGTGGTTGACGTGGCACGATGAACTGTCTTTTTAATTGACGTGGCTCAATGATGTGGATTTAGGTTCTTTTAAAAACTGTAGAAAAGTTTATTCTAATTGATGTGTTCTTTTATTTACTTTCTTATACTTGTTCTTTTAAAAAATAAATTCACATTACAGAAAAATCAAGACAAATATAAGAAAGTAAATAAAAGAGTATAAGGGAGAAAAACTTGCATAATAATTTTTATATTGGATTGTCCAGTTAGTAATCTCACTAAAATAGGGATTAACTTATAACTAAAAATAAACCAACAATTTACAAAGTGAAGTATAATAGAGGTTTGGAAATAGTCATTTCTTGATTGACAAGATATTTACCACACCTCCTTTTAACAAACACAAGGATGGACAAGCTAAATTTTGCTCACCAGATGTGCTACAACATACTAAGACTAGCATTTCCTTTACCAAGTTTCTCAAGCTTACTTAAAATATAGAGAGTTTAGACAAAATACTTAATTATCAAGAAAATTTTAAGATTTCGTAACTTTAGAAGAGCTCAAAAATAAGTTATATATAAGCTCAATTCGAAAATAGGTTAGAAGCTCAAAAGTCTTATTGCAACTGTCATATGAATAATTCATTATTCCAAATGATAATCTATTATTTGTAAACCTTTTTCAAAGTATTTTTTCTAAAATAATCGACTATCCCAAATAATAATCTATTAATTCAAAAAATATTATATTTCTGATCTCTACTATAATAATAATTATCCCAAATAATAATGAATATTTTAGTGTGTTTTCTGAAAAATACCTTTATGGTAGTATTGATAAAAATAAATTTAAAATACAAAAACTAATCTATAGTATAATTACAAATAGCTAAAAATAAAAGTTTTAATTTAATAATAATTTTATTAGTCATCAATTCCAAATTTAACTTCGTCGTCAAAACTCTTTTGTTGCTAACAATTACTAATTAATCCTAATGTGTTACATTACACAAATACAAATACTAGATTGTAAATATACAAAATAAAAATCTGAATATTAATTCATCTAAACAAAATATTGACTAAAATACATGAGATTTGTACATCTTAATAAGATTTTTTTTAAAATAATTATTTTTATGCTTATTATTTATGTAATTTTCTTTTTTTGTTGATTTAACAAGAAGACTCGTTCCATGATCAAGGAAGACAAAAATGAAAAATTACAACCAAATCAAGTTAACATTTGAGTAATTCTATAGATCCGTCTCAAAAAACGATCTAACAGGAAAAATTTATAGAAATTAGCACAAATAATTATATTAATATACATTTATAGTGATGTAATATCACTTGAACATCACGAAATGAAATCAATGCTTAATGTCTGAATTTTTTAGATTTGTTTGGTTACAGATAAAATGGGCCACGTGTGACACTTGAATATTCATCCTCATCCGACAAGAGGAAAGAGACAAACCCATATCCAATGCTGTCACTCTCACTCTTGCTCCAAACTATCATCCCCTTCGTTCAGCTTCCTCAGACCTTCACCAAAAATCCTCCATCTTCATTTCCCTTCATCCACTCTCTTTTCAATGGCCACTCTCTTTAGTTTTCACACCACCCTTCGCCCCTCTTGCTATCTTCCCTCATCACTCTCCTCACCTTATCTGCTGCTACCTCCACACCCCTTCTCCAACACCCTCTCCACAACTTTCTTGGGCCACACTGTAAGCCTCAAATATGCTGCCACTTCCACAACCAACACTGGCCGTTCACTCTCTGCTCGCATGTCATGGGACGGTCCTCTCTCTTCCGTCAAATTGATCATTCAGGGTAAAAATCTCGAGGTATGCTTGGGTTTTGGGTTTACCCCCACACTGTTGCCCCCCATTTTCTTTTTCTTTAAAAAGCAACAATTTTTGAAACACCAAACTCAGTTTTCTTGAAATTAACCTAATAAGTTATTTATCTTGGTTTTTAGCTGACTGATGCTGTGAAGGAGCATGTGGAAGATAAGGTGGGAAAGGCCGTTCAGAAGCATACTCACCTAGTGAGAGAGGTTGATGTGAGGCTTTCTACTAGAGGAGGAGGTGAATTTGGAAGAGGACCCAGAACTCGTAGGTGTGAGGTGAGCCTATTTTCATTTTCAAGTACTAATTTTGGTAACATGGGATGTGATTGGTACACATTTACCAAGTGGGTTTAATTCTTTGATTCTGGTTTGTATTAGGTGACTTTGTTCACTAAGAGGCACGGAGTGTTGCGGGCTGAGGAGGACGCTGAAAGCACCTATGGAAGTATAGATTTGGTATCATCGATCATTCAGAGAAAGTTGAGGAAAATAAAGGAAAAGGAGTCAGATCATGGTCGCCACATGAAGGGTTTCAATAGGTCGAAGGTTAGGGAGCCGGTGGAGCAATTACCTGTGGTAGAGGATGAAATATTATCCCCAGAGGAGGAAGAAGAATCAATTGATGAGGTTGGTAGTTGGTACTTCACGGCTAGGTCTTATTGTTTAGTTTCATATATCTACACTTAAATTCAGCTTCATGTCATGCCTACTTCCTTCGTTTGCTCTGTTCTGCTTTTGCTTTGCTTTCTGATTATGCATATCTTAAATTGGGTTCGTACACGTTTATTACTGTTTCTAGAAAATAAGTTTGAGATATTCACCAGTACATCTCTTTCCTTCCCCCAAAAATACTTAATGCTAGATTGTGATATATTCTAGAAATAGAAGTGAAAGTAGTTCTACGTAGACATAATATTAAAATTGGTTTGTCTGGTTTGGAAGGGTTGTTCTGATGATGTTTTGCAATGAGTAATTCAAACCTTGCACTTAAATTCCTTTGCTATCTGTTGTTAGTGGTCTAGTAGATGCATTATTTCTTAGCATGAGACGGGATTTTTCTCTCTTTCCTTACATTGCTCCTACCCAAATTGTGAGCTGTCTTAACAGGTTGTTCGCACAAAGTACTTTGACATGCCACCCTTGACTGTGTCTGAAGCAATAGAGCAACTTGTAAATGTTGATCATGACTTCTATGGTTTTCGAAACGAAGAAACTGGTGAGAAATTAGTGGATATTTATCTATATTTTGTTTGGATGTGCTTCTCCTGCCGTTTTCTTGGACCTCTTCCCTAATTACGATTACTTTATCTTTTTTTATATCCTGGGAAATTAAAAATGTTTTTCGTTTGCTTCAGGGGAAATTAATATTGTGTATAAAAGAAAAGAAGGTGGATATGGACTCATTATACCCAAAGGTAATGGTGAAGCAGAGAAATTGGAGCCTGTTGTGCTTGAACCAGCTGTAGAACCCTCCCTGAAAGAATGATATGCACCTGCAAGAAATTGTTTTTGTTAGAATATATAAGAGCTTGTACATGATTAGCGGATACTAATGGCAGTTTCTTGGAGCCAGTGCAGAGGCAATTTCAGTGTAGTCTCTGATCTTTGAAAGTGCAAAATGAAAGGGATGCACCACTTTGTGCGCACTGTATTTGCATATAATTTCCAGAATCTCTCTTCTCCACACAATTTCATCGCTGGTTTTGTTCTGTTTCTTGTCTATTGCTTATTCAGATTACACCGTGAAAAGTCAATAATTTGTCACTCCTTTTGTTTTATTTAATTGTTCGTCTAGCCAATTTTATTGCGTATTGTGTAGAGGTGATCATGTAAATTTTGGCAGTCAAACACTTGTTTAGGGTATGTGATAAACTAAACCTGCCAGAATTATCTTTAATGTATGCTGCTATGCTGGTTAAGGCAGAGAGGAGGGGTCGATAGCACCTTTATAGTTTAAGTGCACTGTCCCTATATATGTGAATATTCTAGCTACGGCTGTGGAGTTTCCAAGGGATGGAATGTTTATGGAAAGTAATGTGGTTAATGTGAGCATTATGGTGTTCCTTTGGGCAGGGCATTAGTAGCATGGTTATGATGGAAAGTAAGATTTTGAATGCTGTTTCACATTCAATATAACCTATTTTTGGATTCAAGATCCAGCATTCAACTGATCAGTAATAGTTTTTCCTCCTTTTTCTTCTCGTGTGCCTTTATCTTCTTTTTTCTCTCTGCTCTTTTTCCTTCATGGATCTAAGGCGTGTTGTCAAGCTTCAAGATGGTCGCCGTCACACTTGAATAAGATCTCTGCTGCGCCTTGGCTATCTTGTTGTTCTCTCATTGTCTCTTTTCTTTTGTTTCATTCTGGCTGTTTTCTTTCGCTCCTGTGGCAGAAGAATTACAACAAACAACTTCTATGCACGGTAGTTTGTATATGCATCCCAGTGAAAATTCAGCCAAATGTCTTGTTTCTCATGTCTTTGATGATAACAATTACCATTCCTTAGTACTAAAAATCTGCTTGGAGTTTGTTGGTGGGAGCATGGATGAATCACTATTTAAAATGATAGTGAATCAAAACTTACAAAGAGACATGCAAATATCCTAATTGGAGAAAAGCTATGAATGAAGAAATCCTGGCTCTTGAAAATAATAATATTTGCCACATGATAAATATATCATAGGATCCAAATGGATATATAAAAGTAAACACAGCTGATGGAAGTAAAAATAGATGCAAAGCTAGTCTAATAGCTACGATATACTTAATTAGAAGATTAGACTTTCCTATGACTTTTTATCCGTAGGTAAGTCAACTACTATTAACAATCTTTTCTTATGGGTTAACTTGTCAAGCATTATATGATAACAAATCGTTATATATATATAATTTCATATAAAGAAAAGTTCTACTTAATGTAAAAAACAATCCAATACCAAAACTATCAAAATATAAACTTAAACTAAACCAAAGTAATGTTCAACAAGAAATATAAGTGTTTCTAGCTCCATCTTTGCAGAAGATAAGTTGTCCACTCCTGCCTTATCTGCCTAATTGTGTCCTCTAGTATAGGAGATGTACTCTTGAAGCGTTGCAAAATGAAGAAAGATTCATTATGGTTTTATATATGTTTAAAGATGAATTTGATTTGTAATGTATTCAAGGTATGCATCATTACCTCATTCCAGTCATCTGGAATGACAACTCGAATGATGGTCTTAATCCAACACATACATAGAAGCCACATTCATATGAATCTAGCTGTTTCTTACACTAAAATGACAAACTAAATAGTCAAGAATTTAGATCATTCAGTAACACAGAAAATGAATTAGAAGTATAAATGACTTACAACCTTTGGATACAAAATTTGAACTAGTTGACATCGGGATTTACCAATAACTCTATTTAGATTGAAAACACAAAGTAAAATTAATATAATTATATTTATCATAAAGGTTTAAGGTGAACATCAAATTCAAAGTCATTTTTGGAGAAACACTTATCCTTGAAGCATGGTTCTCAAGTCAGTTTTCATCTTCTTGTGCAGCGAACAAAACCATATAATTTTACATTGCTTGGGAATGATGACCATCAGCTGCCAGTGCGACCTATCACGAATCACAAATAGTTAATTAACTAATTAAGTAAACTTTAATGAACTTTTACATATAACAACATCTACCCATCAATGTATAGCACAAGGTATACATCTCTTTTTGACTCATCCATCCATGTTTGCAAATAATGTTGTTTGCTTTCAAGTGTGTTACCAGAAGGTTGAATGGTCTGAGGTTCAACAAGTCCGTACATGGAAGACCGACCTTGGTCTACAACGATTGTGTCCATGTACCTAAAACAACAAAGTTAAGTTGTTAGAAACTAGGAATCTAAATAAAACTAATATGGAAGACAAAATTAAGTATCTTACATGCACCATAGTTGAATGATGGAAATATTCAACATCCTGTCTCCCCCAATTACCCCCAATGCATCAGTCAATGTGACATATACTGGCACATGGGAGGGGAGACCAAATACTCTCAAATCCCAGTATAGTTCTAATGGTGCTCTCTGCAACCTAGGTAATCTTGTAATTAGCTTTCATAAAGTAACATGCATACAAAAAAGTTATCAACAAAGAAGCTAACCTTTTTAGCAGATTAAAAAAGCAATGCAGGGAAATGGAGTAATGCACGCCCAAAAACATAAGCCAAAAAGAGTCAAAAACGCCGCCCAAGCACATGCCACAAACTGCACCAAAACGTAACGAAAACGAATTTTAATCGGTTCAAATGGAAGATATTTCATCAAAGAGTAATTTAATCGGAGTAAAAGTAAATTTAAACGGTCCAAAAGAGAGGAAACGCACCTGGAAATGCAATGTCTCAGAGAGAAAACGCGAGGAAGACGATGAACAGTGAGCGTAACTCCTCACGGGTTTGCGTTTTGCAGTATAACTGGCTGTAGAAGTCGGGTGCTGAGGGGGTCCGACGTCTATAATAGTATAGACGTCGGGGCCCTAACTAATATGACGTCTTTCTGATTTAAAAATTCATATTCGCGAGGCTTATAGGCGTCGATTTAGAGGGGCCCCGACATCTAGGTGAACGTTTCACCTACCCTGTGTCAGCTATATAGACGTCTGTTAGGAGGGGCCCCGACGTCTATAAATATTATAGACGTCGGGGCCCCTCCTAACAGACGTCTATATGGCGGAAAAAATAACTTCTCACCTACCCTGTCAGCCATATAGATGTCTGCAAGGAGGGGCCCCGATGTGTATAATATTATAAACGTTGGAGCCCCTCCTAACAGACATCTATATGTCCACTTATTTACGAAAATACCACTGGTCAATAATTTACGTTGATTATTTGGTGGACCGACGTCTACGGGGTGACGTTAAAGGCCAATTCTGCACTAGTGTTGCCATGTTTGTTGATCTATTATTTACATATATCTTGTGCATTTTGAATTGTGAGCACCATGGTTGAAGTTTAGCTTGCTAATACCATATTATTTTTCTTGAATGTAATTTCCAAGTTGAGCAAGCATGATTGAATTTGTTATGTTGATTGAAATTGTGCTTGAGTTGCTAGACCATTGCAATTGAAATGTTTTCTAGGTGAAGTACTTTCGCTTGAGGACAAGCAAAGTTATAACTTTGGGGGAATTTGATAATGCTAATTCTTACCATTATCTAGGCATAATTTTAGTAGCAAAATCAACTCTTTTCTAGCCATGTTGATTAAGACCAAATCACGTGAGGAGATCTAGTTCCTAATAATTGACTACTTAAACAAGATTGCAGTGATGCTTTTTTATACGGTGAAGAAGTTTACATGCCCATTCCTCCTTGTATGCATAGAGCTTTTATTGGACAGGTATGTAAATTACATAAATTTTTGGGTGGTTTTCGACAAGCTAGCAAACAATGGTATGAAAACCTATCTAATTTTCTTATTTCACAATGGTATAATTGTTTGTTAAGACCTCGGTAAGTGTACCGAATCGTATCAAGTAATAATAAATGGTAAGACCAAGTATCGTTTCCCAAGAGACTCACAGCACTAAACAGTCATGTAATTACTTAGCTAATTAAGACTTTGAAGAACAATTTAGGGTTTTTAAATGTAAAACAATAAAGTAAATATGAATGCAGTTTTTGATCAATTGAAAAGAAACGCAAAAGTGAGTGATGATGTTGGTATTATGAGATGAAGATGTTGTTGGGGTTTAGATTTCACCTAATCACTCTCATGCATATAAGAATTCTTCTTCTTTATTAATTGTCAATGTCACTTTCTAAATTACTTAGAACCCGATGTCTTGGTGAAAGAAGCCTATCCTTAATTACTATACCACAATGTCTTGCATCCCTAATAATTAATTTTGCATTACGAACGAAAGCTTAAGACAACCAAGCGTTCTATCCCTATGTCTAGGCAATAGTTCCCTTGGGAGAAATTCCCCAGTTCTAGGTTTCTAGGTATTTGTCAATAACAAAGAAAACCAAAAATCATGTCATGAATGAGTTAAACATAACAAGCATAGAGCAAAGAAGAATAACCCTAACAATTAATTAAAGAAGCATATATAAATCGGAATCAACTCAAATACATGAGAGTTTAGAGGTTACATCTTCCCCAACAACAAATGAATTTAGTTCCCCCTTGTCATGGAGAAACTAGATGTACAATGGAAGGAGAATGGAAGATAAACCCTAAAAACCGAAAAGGAGAGCTTTTGCATCCAATTCTGCCTCCAGAGAGCTGAAAGAGTCTGAATTTGCCTCCCTTATGTCAAAAGATACCCCCTCTAGGACATGCAAGTCCGTATATACAACTGAATTGGATCATGGGCCAACATCGCAAGCGCTCAACGCCCTTACTTAGGGCGCCCAGGCGAGCTTACGAGAGAAGTGACGCTCAACGCCCTAGGAAGGGCACCCAACCGTGAAACGGTACTTGAAGACTGAAGCACAAGCGTGGGTGTGAGACCTCCTGCGCTGAGGGCCCCAGAAAAGGGCGCTCAAGCATCCTGCGACCTTTTGCAGCCTTCTATTCTGGTGCTCTTTCTATCCTTTCTAGGTTCCAACTTCTTGATATTTTAACTCTTCTTCCAATTTATCCCAATTTCCTACAAAATCAAGGGAATTTAGTGATAAAATCCTCAAGTATAACCTCAACTCTCTTATTCACAAAAACAAGCTAAAAACAAGAGAACAAGCAAGTTTCTAAGTCAAAAAGGGTTCATTTATTACCAAAATTGAATCCAAAATAACGGTGAAATCAATCGTTATCACTTTGTTAGTGATCATTCTTTATTTCTGAAAACAACTAACAACACTGACACTTCACAGTAATGAATGTTGATGACATTATTTTGGTTGGAAATGTCATAATTGAAATCATTTTATAACTAATCTTTTTAAAAGGACTTTCAAAATTAAAAATCTTAGAGATCCTACATATTTTCTTGGTTAGAGGCCACTAGAAATAAAATTGGAATACACTTGTATCAACTTAAATGTATTTTAGTCTTGCTAGAGAACACTAGTAGATATAATGTGTCACTATTGTTTCTCCTATGAATCCTATTGTGAAACTCGCGTTCGATGCTGGAAATGTGCTGCCTCATCCTTCTTCTTATTAAAGATTCATTGGAAAACTAATTTATTTAACCAACACAAGATCGTATATTACTCAAATTGTTTACCATCTGAGTAAGTTCATCTCAGCTCCAACAAATGCTCATCCCAAGTAGAATTCATGTTTTATGATTCTTGAAACACAGTCTCGGGAAAACCACTTTATATGAAGTTAATAGTGAGATTCAACTCAAAAGATAATTAGAACTCTGATTGAGCTAAACGTATAAAAACTAAAACTTTTGTATCTAGATATATAACATACCTTGGTAATTCTTCCATATCTTGGAGTTCTAAAAAGCAACCTACTATTTCAAGAAGTTCATCTGAAGTTAAGTATAGAGGTTACAACAACTTGTGAACTACATTAGCTTACATATTTTAATGATTTAAAAGTCGAATACAAAAGACCAAAATTGTTTTATTGTGACAACTAGTTTGTTATACAAATTACCTCTAATCAAGTTATGCATGAATGAACAAAACACATCGAAATGGACTATCACATAGGTAAAAGAGAAAACTAGTAGAGTTTTGTTGAAACTTCTTCACATTTCTTCTAACATGCAACTGGTAATTGATTATGCATCAATGAATGCACAACAGTAAAAATCTTGCTTGAAAAATCTCATAATTTCTCATGGTAATCGATTATGGCAAGTCATAATTGATTATTGATAATCATTACCATAAGTGGTAATCGATTATCTTGGATATAAATGATGTTTTCTTATTCAAAAGGATTTTTAACGCAGCGTAAAGTAACAATACACATAATCAAATATAAGCCACACTCTATACATCAATCTACTAAATTACAAAAAATTTTAACATAAAAACAAGTCTTTATGAAGATCTTCCTGCACTTGAGACTTGACTTCGAGACATTACCAAAATTTTTGTTTGTCAGCTCTATGCTAACAATTACTACTATATATAAATCATAACATAATATAAATACAATCAAATATTTTAAATTATTAATATATTATTTATGTACACATAAAATTATATATTTTATTACAAAGTCTAATATGTTATAATTTTATTATATTTAAATTAATATTTTTATATTATATTTATTATTATATTATTAAATAAAATATATAATATATAGTTTAATATAATTATTCACTATAATTTATTTCTTAATTTTATCAATTTCGTAGACATTATAGTAAATTTTTATATATGACAGAAAAAAAAGCAGTTAAATTTTTATATATGATAGAAAAAATATGAAGTCTAGTCAAAATATAAAAATATCATATTAATTCTAATAAAATTCTTTTATAATTACTAAATATATACTTATTATATATATATATATATATATATATATTGATTATTAAAAGAAATAAATAATTGATAAAATTTAAATATAAATTTAAGTCGTACATTAAAAAAGAGAAAAAAAATAACATATAATAAAAAAATTCATAAACTTATTATTCATAAATTCATTATTTTAAGTTTTTAAATTAAGATGTTTTATTTACTTTTGATGGCACAATAAAACTAAATGACTATTTTATATACTTTGAAAATATGTTTAGTCAATTATAAGGATTTCAATGTTCTATGTTGTTGCATAATTTTTCTATATAAGCTAGCAATCAAATTTATTGAAACTTTTTACAAAGTCTATGTTGGTTTGACTAAAATCTTTGTATACAGTTATTTGACAAATTAAAAGTACTTAGATTTGTTACAAATTAAGAACTAATTGCATTTTTTTCTTGTATTCAAATGAATACTTTCTCTTAAAAGAAGGTTCTCTAAAAGGAAGGTTCATGGACGGATCCTAATCCACAAGACTTTTGTGGATATATTTGTTCTATAAACTTTTTCAATGGAATTTTTTTATCCTATATTGATTTTATCTAACCCAAACCTGTGTGGATTAGGACCAAATCACGTGAAGAGATCCAAATTGACAAGTTTAGTTCCTAATAATTAACATCTTAAATAGTTAAATTGTACTGATGCTTTTTTATATGATGAAGAAGTTTACATTCTCATTCTTCCTTGTATGCGTAGAGCTTCTATTGGACATGTTACATAAATCTTTGCGTGGTTTTCGGCAAGCTAGCAAAGAATGGTATGAAAACCTATCTAATTTTCTTATTTCACAATGGTATAATTGCTTTGTTAATGATCATTCTTTATTTCTGAAAACAACTAACAACATTGACATTGGAAAACTGATTTATTTAACCAACACAAGACCACATATTACTCATTGTTTACCTTCTAAGTAAGTTCATCTCGGCTCTAAAAAACGCTCATGTCAAGTACTATGCATGTTTTATGATTCTTGAAACACAGTCTCGGAAAATGCACTTTATATGTAGTTAATAGTGAGATTCAACTCAAAAGATAATTAGAACTCTGATTGAGCTAAACGTGTAGAAACTAAAACTTCTGTATCTAGATATATAGCATACCTTAGTAATTCTTCCATATCTTGGAATTCTAAAATGCAACCTATTATTTCAAGAAGTTCATCTGAAGTTAAGTATAGAGGTTACAACAACTTGTGAACTGCAGTAGCTTACATATCTTAATGATTTAAAAGTCGAATACAAAAGACCAAAATTGCTTTATTGTGACAACTAGTTTATTATACAAATTACCTCTAATCAAGTTATGCATGAATGAACAAAACACATCGAAATGGACTATCACATAGATAAAAGAGAGAACTGGTAGAGTTTTGTTGAAACTTCTTCACATTTCATCTAACATGGCACTATCGATTATGCATCAATGAATGCACAACGGTAAAAAAACATGCTTGAAACTTCTCATATCGTGGTAATCGATTATTGCAAATCATAATTGATTGTTGATAATCGATTATTATAAGTGGTAATCGATTATCTTGGGTATAAATGAGGTTTTCTTATTCAAAACGGTTTTTAACGCAACCTAAAGTAAACAATACACATAATCAAATATAAGCCATACCTTATACATCAATTCACTAAATTACAAAAATTGTAGCATAAAAAAATTCTTTATGAAGATCTTCCTACACTTAAGACTTGACTTTGAGACATTATCAAAATTTTTGTTTTTCAGTTTTATGCTAGCAATTATTACTATATATAAATCATAACATGAATATAAATACAATCAAATATTTTAAATTAATAATATATTATTTATGTACACATATAAAATTATAAATTTTATTAGAAAGTCTAATATGTTATAATATAATTTTATTATATTTAAATCAATATTTTTATATTATATTTATTATTATATTATTAAATAAAATATATAATATATAGTTTAATATAATTATTGACTACAATTTATTTCTTAATTTTATCAATTTCGTAGGCATTGTAGTAAATTTTTATATATGTCAAAAAAAAGCACTACGTAGTACATTGTAGTAAATTTTTATAGGCTTAATACCTGTTTTTGTCCCTCTTTTTAAGGGAAATGTTCACTTTCGTCCTACCTTTTTCAAAAAGTTCAATGTGGTCCCACGTTGTGAAAAAAATGTCCAAGTTAATCCTTTTTGGTCACAGCGTTAAATATTTAACGATCCTGCTGCCAGCTAGGACTGATGTGTGCAACGTGGCTTTTTACCTGCGTAACGTGGCAGTTGACGTGGCAGTGGCAGTGATTAAAAAATTCAGAGTTAGGGTTTGAAGAGCAGGTGATGGGAACAGAGAGTGTAATTTTGCCGTCGACGCTCTTTCTCTGCATTGCGACTAGGTTCTCCGGAAACAAGTTTCAGATCCCTGTTTTGCGATTCAATCAATGCATTAATAAATTGTACTAGCGATTGAGTGAAACCAAGAAAGAATGACCGTCTCCTGTTGTGCTCATGAATTTTTGTAATGATTCCACATATTGCTTCTTCCCATGTCTCAATCTCTTTGTTCTTTTCCACATTAGCCAATAAAGCAGACAACTCCCTCTGAATTGGGAAAGGAACATCAACCATCACATCATATGCTGTGGAGGCAATAAATATGAAGATATTTTCTGCGAAACCATTGTAAACTTCATCTTTTCTTCTCCAGATACTTTCTGAAGAGGCTGATCACAGTGAAAGAAAGAAGGGTCATTAGGGTTTTGCAACTTCCTGGCCTTTACATCTAAAGAAATGGTTACTCTTTTGAAGAAAGCTGAAAACTTCGGATACGGAGGAGTGGACATCTGAACGCTGATCAGGGTCTACACCATCTTCCAATATCCTTCCAACTATCTTCAGCGTCCAGGTTGGAGGCTCTGCACTCGACTTCTTTGGATTCCATTCATCCAGGATGGTTATCCCCAAATCACGATTTCGAATATTCAAACCCTAACTCAGAGTCTTTTTGTGAAATTTAGTGAAATACACTGTGTCATTGCCACATTACGAAGGTAAAAAGCCACGTTGCACAATCA
The DNA here is from genome assembly GCF_029865625.1 of Vigna umbellata. NCBI lineage: Eukaryota > Viridiplantae > Streptophyta > Magnoliopsida > Fabales > Fabaceae > Vigna > Vigna umbellata. Next base: position 36,130,897 of record NC_142166.1, read on the forward strand.
GTCCACGCTGGCAACAGGATCGTTAAATTTTTAACGCCGTGACCAAAAAGGATTAACTTGGACACTTTTTTCACAAAGTGGGACCACATTGAACTTTTTGAAAAAGGTAGGACGAAATTGAACATTTCCCTTATAAAGAGGGACAAAAACAGGTATTAAGCCATTTTTATATATGACAGAAAAAAATATGAAATCTAGTCAAAATATAAAAATATCATATTAATTCTAATAAAATTCACACTAAAGTTTTTTTTATAATTTCTAAATATATACTTATTATAATATATATATATATATATATATATATATATATATATATATTGATTATTAAAAGAAATAAATAATTGATAAATTTTAAATATAAATTTAAGTCGTACATTAAAAAAAAAAACAAATAACATATAATAAAACAAAATCATAAACTTATTATTCATAAATTCATTATTTTAAACTTTTAAGTTAAGATGTTTTATTTATTTTTGATGGCACAATAAAACTAAATGACTATTTTATATACTTTGAAAATATGTTTAATCATTTATAAGGATTTCAATGTCTTATGTTGCTCCATAATTTTTCTATATAAGCTAGCAATCAAATTATTGAAACTTTTTAAAAAGTCTATGTTAGTTTGACTAAAATGTTTGTATACAGTTATTTGACAAATTAAAAGTACTGAGATTTGCTACAATTTAAGAGTTAATTGCATTTTTTTCTTGTATTCAAATGAATATTTTCTCTTAAAAGAAGGTTATCTGAAAAGAAGGTTCATGGACTGATCCTAACCCATAAGACTTTTGTGGATATATTGGTTCTATGAACTTTTTCAATGGAATTTTTTTATCCTATATTGATTTTTTCTGACCCAACCCTATGTGGAATAGGACCAAATCACGTGAGGAGATCCAAATTGACGAGTTTAGTTCCTAATAATTAACATCTTAAACAGTTAAATTGTAGTGATGCTTTTTTATATGGTGAAGAACTTTACATGCTCATTCTTCCTTGTATGCGTAGAGCTTCTATTGGACATGTTACATAAATCTTTGCATGGTTTTCCGCAAGCTAGCAAAGAATGGTATGAAAATCTATCTAATTTTCTTATTTCACAATGGTATAATTGCTTTGTTAATGATCATTCTTTATTTCTGAAACCAACTAACAAATTCTTTATTTCAGAAACCAACTAACAACACTAACACTTCATAGTAGTGTATATGTTGATGACAGTATTCTTGTTGGAAATTCCATAATTGAAATCATTTTATAACTAATATTTTTAATAGCACTTTCAAAATTAAAAATCTTAGAGATCCTGCATATTTTCTTGGTTAGAGGCAGCTTGAAATAAAATTGGAATACACTTGTATCAACTCAAATGTATTTTAGTCTTGCTAGAGAACACTAGTAGATAGAATGTGTCACTATTGTGTCTCCTATGAATCATATTGTCAAACTTGCATTTGATGCTGGAAATGTGTTGCCTCATCCTTCTTATTAAAGATTCATTGGAAAACTGATTTATTTAACCAACACAAGACCGCATATTACTCAGATTGTTTACCATCTAAGTAAGTTCATCTCAGCTCCAACAAATGCTCATCTCAAGTAGCTTTACATGTTTTATGATTCTTGAAACACACTCTCTGGAAAGGAAATTTTCATGTAGTTTATCGAAATTGATTATCACATAGTTTAAAGAGAAAACTAGTAGAGTTTTGTTGAAACTTCTTCATATTTCTTCTAATATGCAACTGGATAATAAGTTCACCAAGGCTCTTCAATCCTTTATGTTTAACAACATATGTTCCAAACTAGGCATACTCCTAGGTCGAGGATTCTCCATGAAGTAAAAATAAGAACTGAAGGAATATTCAGTTTTTGTAACTGCTACACTTATATTAGTTTTAATTCTTTCTTTTGTATTGTATCATTCCAACTCTCTCCTCGTACCTTTACAACTAATCAATAACAGTCTTTCTTTTTCCTTCATTCATATGAAGCGCGTTGTCAAGCTTCAAGATGGTCACCATTACACTTTAATGATGTATATCTACAAGGTCCACCTATTTTACCTCCATGGTATGACTATTAATACCTTATACATACTCCTGAAGTTTACAAGATGTTGATTCTAGCTATTATAGGGGATAAAGGATTTGAATTTCAATTTCATGGCTCAGTTCGTGAAACGTAATAGTTGTATTGAACCGAGTCCGGATATATATAAAGAAGGTAAACGTTCGTTCTATTACAATCAACCAACAAAGCAATAAAGTTGTAATATATGCAGAACAGAACAGTGTGATAAGGACGATCAACAAAACACGTAATAGAAGAGGAAATAAATAAAGGTCGAACGGTATTTGGGTATTGATCGAACGGTACTGTGGCAGAATGATGAAGATGACCGAACAGTATCGTCTGCCGAACGGTTACTGTAGCACCTCCAGAAGAATAGGATTCAACCTGTGTCCAGAATTAGCAGAGAAAACACAGAGAGAATGTTCATAGAGTCTAGAAAGTCAGAGAAGGATTCATACCAGGCATGTGTCACCCCCTCAAACGAAATCCTCTAAATACCCACTTCTCTTCCGCTGACGTGTGCGCCTCCTAACCGTTTTGCTGCATGTATTGTTTGTCATTTGTTGCCCCAGGCTTCTTTTATTTTTGCCATCTCCTTTCTGCCCCTATCCTTGCCCTTCTCCTTTTATGCATGTTACATTACCCTCCTCATCAAAAACAACCTTGTCCTCAAGGTTGAACAAGGGATAAGCTTCTTTCACCTCCTCCACATCTTCCCAAGTAGCTTCTTTAGGATCTAAAATGACCCATTGCAGTAATATATGTGATACCTTTTACTGATTTCGTGTTATCACCCGACATTTCAATACTTTCCAGGGTTGCACTGTAGGACCAAACTCTAAGGTAGTTAACGACAGAGGGAGATATTGTTGTGGTGGACTACCTTGAAATTTCTTGAGTAAAGAAATATGAAACCCTGGATGGATTTTTGCTGTGTTTGGCAACTTGAGTTTGTAGGCCACCGACCCTATCTTTTCAATCACCTCAAAGGGTCCAAAAAACTTTAGTCCCAGTTTTTTAGTTTTTCTTAAGGCCACAGAATGTTGCCTATATGGTTGCAGCTTGACTAAAGCAAGATCTCCCACTTGTAATTGAAAATCTCGCCTCTTTTTATCAGCTTGTTGCTTCATATAGTTTTGAGACTTCAATAAATTAGCCTTAAGCTGTGAAAGGAGTTTATGTTTGTCAAAGCTTCTCTAACTGACATGGGATCCTTTTGATTTTGATCATATCTAACAAGTGGCGGAGGAAGGTGTCCAAACACTGCTTAAAAGGGAGTCATACCGAAGCTATGATGAAAGGAAGTTTTATACCAATACTGGGAGCAAGGCAGCATATTCATCCAAGACTTAGGGTTCTCATACACATAGTACCTCAAATACATTTCTAATGTTTTATTAAGATTCTATGTTTGACCATCGGATTGGGGATGGTACGCGGATCCCATGCCTAAGGTTGTTCCTTGAGATTTAAACAATTGTTGCCAAAAAGAGCTAATAAAAACTCTATCTCTGTCAGATACAATGGACTTGGGAATTCCATGGATCTTTACCACCTAAGCACTAAAGGCTTCTGCAACAGATTTGCTCGAAAAATCGGATTTCAGGGGAATGAAATAAGCAAACTTGGACAATCGGTCAATCACCACCATGATGGTTGTATAACCCGTAACTACTGGAAGATGGGTGATAAAATCCATGGCAATGTCCTCCCAAACTTGTTGAGGAATAGGCAATGGTTGCAGTAGCCCTTTCGGTAAGGCGTGATGCACCTTAGCTTGTTCACAAACCACACATTCATTGACAAATTTTTGAATGTCCTGCTACATATTGGGCCAATGGAATTGGTTTCCAATTCTGCTCGCGGTCTTGGTGATGCCGGCATGACCTCCAATCTTTGAATTATGAAACTCGTGAAGTATTTGGTTAATAAGAGTGGAATTCTTAGGCACTAGGATACGACCCTTCCAAAAAAGAATACCATCCTTAATAGAGTATTCGGAATTTGGATATTGACCTTGAAGACATTGGCTATATACTTTAGACAATTTCTGATCGGTTTTAGTGACCTCTACCAGATGTTGAAGCCATACACAATTTGGTTCAGACCAAGCCATAAAAAAACTCCTTGATAAGGCATCTGCAGGAATATTTTCCTTCCCAGCTTTATATTGTATCTCAAAGTCATATCCTAATAGTTTTGGCAGCCACTTGTTGCTTAGGTGTTTGAAGGGTTTGGTCCAACAACTGCTTCAAACATTTTTGATCAATTTTAATGACAAAATGGTGTCCCAGGAGATAATGTCTGAATTTAGCCAAAGCTTCTGTAAGTGCATAAAGCTCTCTTACATATGCAGATTATTTTTGCATTTTGGGTGACATTTTCTTGGAGAAATAAGCGATTGGATGTTGGTTCTAACTTAGGACAGCACCTACTGCCATTCCTGATGCATTAGTTTCTAACACAAAAGGTTCTTTAAAATTGGGAATAGCCAAAACAGGAGCAGATATCATGGCCAACTTCAACTGCTCAAACGCTGTAGTAGCTTTTTCGGACCAGTGAAAGGCATCCTTCTTGAGTAAATCGGTTAATGGTGCAGCAATACTCGCATAGTTTTTCACAAATCTACTATAGTATCCTGTGATACCAAGGAAACCTCTCAATTGTTTTAAATTTGAAGGTTGGGGCCATGCATGTACTGCAACCAGTTTGCTATCATCCATATCTACTCCAGAACCAGACAAAGTATGCCCTAAGATATTCAATTTATGTCACTCCAAAACTACACTTAGAAAACCTTGCAAAGAGTTGATGCTTCTGCAGAATGCTAAGGACAACTTCCAAATCGTATAAGTGATCCTTCCAATTGCAACTATATACCAAAATATCATTAAAAAAACCAACACAAATTTTCGTAATAACTCGTGGAACATGTGATTCATCAAACTTTGAAATGAAGCTCGTGCATTAGTCAATCCAAATGGCATAACTAACCATTCATAATGGCCATAATGTGTTCTAAAAGTTGTCTTGTGTCGGTCCTCTAGCTTCAATAAAATCTAGTGGTATCCAGATCTGAGATCAAACTTGGAGAAATAGCAAGCACCAATGAGTTCATCGACAGTTGGAATGGGAAAACTATCTTTGATAGTTATAGCATTAAGAGCTCTATAGTTTGTACCAACTCTCCATGAGTCATCCTTCTTCTTGACTAAAATAATGGGAGAAGAAAAAGGACTTTTACTATGTTGTATAATACCTTCCTTTATCATTCCTTCTACCAGCTTTTCAATCTCCTCTTTTTGGCTATGAGGATACCTATAAGGCTTTACCTTGACCAGATTAGATCCTTCCAACAGGGGAATAGAGTGATCATGGAATCTTTGAGGTGGTAGATTATGAGGAGTATCAAAAACTGAACTATAATTCTGCAGTAACATAGCGAGTTCATGTTGCATCTCAGTTTGTGCCTCTAACAATGGACCAGAGTGGAGGTTCTCTTCCAATAATTGCATCTTGTATATTTCTGCTATACCATTGGTCTGCACCATTCTTCTGATATGGTTTAATTGAGCTTAAGCTGGCACCAACTCTTTATCGCCTTGTAGTGTGGGAAATTTGCCCTCATGAAGTAACTTCAATTGCCAAGGACATAAATTGCAAATAATAATCAGAGACCGAACCCGTTTGCTGCAGTTTGAAAAGTTCCGCCATTGGACAATCGAAAGGCGAAGGTCCAAATTGTGATTCAAGAGCACAGGTTAAATCCATCCACGTATTTACAACGGCTAACCTCTGTAACATCTGAAACCAAGGTACCACTTCACCTTCAAAATGCATAGCAACTATTTCCACCCGCGCCATATCCTGTGTACTGTGATAGTTGAAATTTTTCTCCGCCTTGAAAATCCAGCTAAGCACTGAAGACGTGCCATCAAAATGAGGAAACTCTAGAGAAATATTCCTCATGGGAAACACAGCATTAATCGGTGGTGGTGGAGTGTTCGCCGTGGACTCTTCATGTTGTTGGTGAACTAATTTTTCCAGTAACAAGCGTTCTAGGTTTGCTTGTATTTGATCAAAACGATGTTAATTTTCTGCCTCTTTTTGTACATTGTAATCACGCTGTTGACGGTCTCGCATCTCAAATCGTTCAAGTAACCGTTGAATCTCACTGCCTTGAGTTTTCAACTCAGCTTGAATATCCTTTAGTCTGGTAGCTTCCTCCATGAAGAGCAATGAAAGCACCAATGAAACGTAATAGTTGTATTGAACCGAGTCCGGATATATATAAAGAAGGTAAACGTTCGTTCTATTACAATCAACCAACAAAACAATAGAGTTGTAATATATGCAGAACAGAACGGTGTGATAAGGACGATCAACAAAACACGTAATAAAAGAGGAAATAAAGAAAGGTAGAACGGTATTTGGGTATTGACCGAATGGTACTGTGGCAGAATGATGAAGATGACCGAACGGTACTGTGACAGAATGAAGAGGACCGAACGGTATCGTCTGCCGAACGGTTACTGTAGCACCTCTAGAAGAACAGGATTCAACCTGTGGAATGAAGAATTCCAAAATGAGCAGAGAAAAAGCAGAGAGAATATTCAGAGAGTCTAGAAAGTCAAAGAAGGATTCATGCCAGGCATGTGTCACCCCCTCAAACGAAATCCTCCAAATACCCACTTCTCTTCTGTTGACGTATGCCCCTCCTAACCGTTTTGCTGCATGTATTCTCTGCCATCTGCTGCCCCATGCTTCTTTTATTTGTGCATTCTCCTTTCTTCCCCCTTCCTTGCCCTTGTCCTTTTATGCATGTTACAGTTCGTTCCATGGTTGTCAACTTCTAGCATTAACTCGAAAATTTGAACGAGATTCATCAATGTCTACAAGTCCTCTCGTTTATAAACTTATTTTTGTGGTGGATTCAATTTATTTAGGTTTGTTACGTTTCTATTTTGCATAAGGAGAAATATCAAATTATCATTCATATTATTTTCTATTTCCAGTACTCAATATTCAAAATGGTATATAGATCTTGATGCTTTATTCTGGCAATCTTGTTGTCATCATTTTTCTTCAATCTCTTTGATTCATGATTACTATTCTAGAGCCCAAATCCTCTTCTTATCTTCTTATGGTGTTGCTCGTTGTCACCAGTTCTTTTCTACATGATATAGGAGAAACTCTCTGATATCAATTTCCTCCTTTAGAAACAAAAAGTCGAATCGGTCATCAAAGCTTACCGTCTCCATCACTGTGTTGTTAACCCTCTTATTCCTCTTAAGTTATTGTCAATTTCTGATCGTGATTTCAGAATTGAGAATCCTGAGTTCAATGCTTGGGAAACACAAGACCAACATCTTTTATCATGCCTGCAGTCGTCTTTTTCGGTCTCTTTCTTAATCCACATTATTGTTATAAAAGTTGAATAAGTATTTCAAAAAGTCTGCACATCTTCTGCCAAAAGTTTCAATGAGTGATTGGTTATTTGATTTAGTAACCAAAAGACTCGTGATTGGTTATTTGATGTTTTGAACGTTGGTGGCCAACTCACGAGTCTACCGTTGCAAGTCTTGTTTCTTCTAGCCTCATTTACTCTTCCAAAATACACACGTTTCTCATTTTTTTTTCTTCTATCTTTTCTTTCTTATCATATCATAAGTTTACTATTTTGTATTTTTAAAGTTCCTTAGTAATTTTCATATCCTCAAAAATTTTTGAGAGTTGATGTATTTTGGAATCTTGAACAACACATCACGGATAAGTATTTAAAGACAATAAATATATGAAGTTGTTTTTCTTAGTGCACTTTCTAATGATTTATTCGATGTGTGTATTGTTCATATAAGGAAGTAAAAGACATTTAGGATTCGTTGGTTCTCAAATACACTGCTAAAGATGTCATCAAACAAAGGTTTATCATTGGGAATTACTGTCACTGGGAAGTGATTAAAGATAAGAACATCAAGTCCCAAATTAACAAGTACCACAGTATGCTTGAATATATCACAGAGAAGAACATTCTTCTACCCGATAAATTTGTTTCAGAACTTTTGATCAAGAAATTGCCCTCATCTTAGACTGATTGCAAACAACAATTGAACACATACACAAGTAGATGTCACATCTTACACACATAATTATTGAAGATACCAATAGGAAAAAGTGTGTTACTACAAGGACTAAAGCTTTGTCTACAAAAGCAAATATGATAGAAGACAAACCTGCTCTAAAAAGGTACGAACACAAACCTGATCATAAAAGAAAAAATATTTTTTGAAAATCTTGCCCCAAAGGATCTAACCTCACTTTTAACAAGAAAATAAATTTCTTCATGTGTAGAAAGTCAGGCCACCATGCACCATAGTGTAGGCGTAGAGCAAGAAACGACAATCCTCCTAGAACAAATATAGTTGAAGGAGATTATATTATTATTGTGGTCGTTTCATAAGTAAATTTGATTACCAATGTGAGCAGATAAGTGGTAGACACTTATGTAACCAGACATATATGTGCAAACATAAGTGCCTTTACCTTGTACACCAGTGTAGGGTGTGGGAAAGAACACATTTACCTCGGTGATTCTAGGACAACTCATGTTTTGGGAAAAGGGAAAACTCTTCTCAAGCTCACATATGGAAAGACTCTGACCTTGAGTGATGTGCTACATGTGTCATCAATTAGAGTTAATTTAATCTCTGTAACACTATTTTGAAAAGTGGGGGTTAAAATGTCATTTGAGTCTAACAAGATTGTAATGACAAAAAATAATGTTTTATTAAGGAATGGATATTGTGGTCAAGGTCTCTGAGTACTCAATATTACTAAAAATATTAATGAATCTTGTTTTTCTACTTATATTGTTGATTCATATAATGTTTGACATGCTAGATTAGGACATGTGAATTATCCATATGTTAACAAATTACAACGACTATGATTAATTAATATGCATGATAAACAGAGTACTAAATGCCATATATGTGTAGAATCTAAAATAACAAAAAAAAAAACTTGTTTTATGGATCATCAAACTGAATTGTTAGGGTTAATTCATACTGATATAGCTTATTTCAAACAAAACATGTTTAGAGGTGGTAAAAATTACTTTGTAACCTTTATAGATGGTTATTCTATATACACCGAAGTGTACTTAATCAAATATAAAAATGAAGCATTTGATATTTGATGGACAAATTTGTAAGCACCAAAATATGATGTCACAAACTTGTTTCACAATCGGCAAGTATGACCGAATCGTTCAAGTAATAAACTTGGTAAGACCAAGTATCGTTCTTCCCAAAGGACTCACGGCCTAGTTTAGTTATGTGATTTGTTGATTAGCTAAAACTTAAGAACACAATAATTGAAGTTTACTATGCAAAGACGAAAATTAAATATGTATGCATGAATTGATCAATGACAAAGACAAAAGATAAACACTTTCAAGGAAATATATGAATGAATATGTTGTTGGGGGTCAATTTCATCTCATCCACTCTCATATATTTTAGGAATTCAACATTCAAATCATCATTGTTAATGCCACTCTCTAATGTACCATTCTAGATGGCTTCTCCCTAATCAAATAGTTCATACAATTCCTAGCATTCCTAATGATTAGTTCATGAGTGCAGGAGCTTAAAGGCAACCAATATAATATTGTCAGTATAATATTGGGAGAAATTCCCCGGATCTAGATTTCCCCGTACGTGTCCGTATCAACAAAACCAATAATCATGCATTAGAATGAGTTAAACAATGCAAGCATTGAGCAAAGAGGAAAAACCCTAACTAATGATGAAAGAAAGCATATGTCTTAATTCAAAGATGTACTCAACAAATCCATATATGAGAGCTTCAAGAGATTACTTTGATTCCCCAACAAACATACAAGGTTTAGTTCACCATATTCATGGTGAACCTAGATGAATTACAATGAAAGTATGAAAGAATAAACCCAATAAAGGTGAAGAGGTAGCCTGAGCATCCAAGATCCTCCTTCAAAGGGGTGAAAGAGAGAGTGTTTGCCTCGTTTCTGCCAAAGATGCTAACTATAGGACGTGCAAGCCCTTATATACTAATCTAGAGTTACAAAAGATTACAAAAGTCCAAGCCCAAAAAGTGCCGCTCAGCGGTGATTGCGCGTCTTCTTTCTTCCCCTCAGCGGCCATTTTGCCCCTCAGCGGTTCCAACGTCACCTCTTGAGTGCCGCTCAGCGGTAGTTTGCCGCTGAGCGGTGCCTTCGACTTCTCCTTTTTGCACTCTTTCTTGTCTTTTATAATGTCCTCTCTCTTATTCTTCACTTCTTTCACCAAATTCACCTCAAAACCTGCACAAAAACACTTAAATCAAGCATAAACCTGTCCAGCTCTCTTATTTCTGAAAATATAAACAAAAGGCATGATTTCAAGCTAGTTTCTAAGTCTAAAGGTTGCTTTTAGTATCAACTTTAAGCATGAAAATAACAGTTTTTCAACTGTTATCACAACCCCAAACTTAGAACTTTGCTTGTCCTCAAGCAAATAAAATGTAACTCCATCTCCAACCAATTCATATGATGGTTCACTCATTCAAAATCCTCTTTTCAAGATAAGTAATAACTTCACTCAAACTTAAGACCAAGAGTTCAATCAAGATGTGCACATGCTTTAGTGTTCACAAAGTCATTTAAATTCCAACAAATGCTATTTTTCATGAATGATCAATCAATTAAGCATGGATGTTCATGTGCTTATGGAATATTTCCTCACTAGGTAAAGTGTTTCACTCAACACACAAGTGTATAAGAGGTAAAGTGTTTCACTCATTCACTCCACTATCACAATGTCACATGAATCAACTTTGCCTTTCATTTAACCACAATCAAATACATTCACAAGCATGCATCATCACAAGGACTTTTCAATGGCTTATAATGTGGCTGGGCTAACAAGAAAATTGGTTTTTCTGGATCACAAAATCCTTGAGTTAAAAGAATCATAACAACACAATCTTCTTATTCATTCCCAACTTTCTTTTGCCTTTGCTTTTGCATTTGCATTGAGCTTTGCTTCTTTTTCTTTTCTTTTCTTTGCATATTCTTACTTTTTAGCTCTTAGCTCAATGCTTTTTCCTTTTTCATGTTTCCCCAATAACCCCAAACTTGAACATTTAACAATACCACACAAGATCTTCTACTTAACTCAAGGTAAAGATTTTCAATCAAGGGTGTTCAGTGTATATTTAAGGCTAAGGGTTCAAAGGATAGAACACAACGTGTTCTCTTTTAGAAGGCTAACTTTATGAATTTGGCCAATAAAAAGGGTTTCAAAAACACGGCCTTTGATCATATGATGCAAAACAAGCAATTGATTCAATCATAGAAAACCTGGGCAAAGTCATTCATGCTTTCAAAGTAATAGCATTCAACAATAACAACTCTGGAGCTCAAAACCTCACATATAAGCTCATTCACATTTGACATGCACATCCTGCTTAATTTCACAATCACAATCATGATATTATGCATTTGTTCACAAAGCTTGTGAATCACCTGTATAAGCATTTTAATGTGCACATCATCTCAACATCAATCAATCAATAAGCATCATCAAGCATTACTTATCACACAATCACAGTTAATAGCAAACCATCATAAGAAACCAGGTGTTCAATAGAGTACATCAAACCCTAATCTAAAAACAAAAACAAATAAGTTCAGAAAACTTAAACCACAAAAGCATAATCATATGATAGCATTCATCAGTAAATGCTATCTCAGCTCCTCATCAGTCCGAGCTCTCTGTATCTTCCTCTTCCTCTTCATCATCATCTTCATCAAATGCATCCTCCTCCTCAGCTTCATCTTCATCCATGTCTCGGCTGAAGCTTCAGCTGCTTCAGCTCCTCCATGCCATGGTTCTTCTGGCCAAGCTACCACATTATGGAATTCATCCATAGTCCACCTGTGTGCTGGAGGGGTATCATACATCCCCACTATCATCTCAGCCGTGGCCACCTGCCCTCTGTGGATGGACTGCAACTGAGCACCTATAAGAGACATATACATGTCCCTCATCTGGAATGGTTCTGCCTCATGAGTATCAGCAGAAGTCCTGCTCTGTGCTGGCCTTCTCTCTCTACGAGCCTGGCGTGGTGGCACTGGCTGGGCTGCCTCCTCACCTCCACAGTACTGTCTGTAATAGGCCTCATCTATAGCTTTTCTTGGCCTCTCAAATGGTGGAACAGAAGTGTCCACCCCAGCTAGCTTGCAAAGGTGAGTGATCAAAGAAGGATGTCCCAGTGGTGCTTTGTTGTTTGAGGTGTTAGCACACACACTAATCTCATCAGCTATCACCTGCCCAATATTAACATTCAAGTTTCTGATAGCACAGTAGATGAAGAGTGCCCTGCTGAGAGTAATATCTGACACATGTGAACATGGCTGAATGTTGGCATGAGAAAATGCCATCCAATACTTTGCAAGAGGAGTCAAATCTGTCCTCCTAATATTAACCACTGAGCCAGATCTATTCCTTTGGAAGTGTCCTCCAGGTATGCACAATACTCTCTCAACATCCTCAAAGTCAGCACCTTCCTCCATGCTAAGAGCAAACTGGCATTGCTCACCAGCCCACACAGTATCCAGAAAGTTATTGATGGAGTCAGGATCATACCTGATAGCATGGCCTCTAACATAGCCCAAATAATTCTCAGCTGGATAATCACCAATCTTCTTTGCATTGGTGTAGAATTCTTTCACCACAGCTATGTTGGCAGGTGATGGATAAGTGGCTAGCTTCCCCAATCATTCCCTAACACTTGCTCTCCAAATTGAGGAGCAAAGTTAGGTATCATTCCAACCTTTCTCTCCATTAGAAGTCTCCTGTCCTGAACCACCCTAAAGTGCTTCTCATGTTTCCTAGAGAGGAACCTGCCATTATGGGGCTGCTCTGGTTCCTTTTCCTTTCTCTTGGTTGCCATGGTTTTCAATCTCTTTCCTGAAGAGGATGCCATTCCTGCATTCAAACATAAATCCAAAACCACAGAACATGATGTTAATCATTAGTAAACAAAACAAAACTCCTTTGAAGCTAAACCACCGCTGAGGGCCAGAATTTCCCCTCAGCGCCACCAGTGCCACATTCAAACACGCAAAAACCAGAAAAAACAAATCTGGCAGAGTGCCGCTCAGCGGTAAATGCCGCTCAGCGGTGATCTGCAGATTTTTGCAAATCTCGTTTTAAACTGTCCTAACTCCACCCAAATGCAATTTTCAGTTTTCCAGTTCATAATCAAGCAGTTTAATCGGTTCAAACATCAAATATATCATCAAATCATGCATAGAAATCAAAACCCCTAAATATTCATGCTTTGACAATCACATCAATTCAAGAACCCTAGAATGAACAAAATGCATTTTACTTACTTGGGTGGAGATGCTAGATGATGAGAATGCTTCCAAACTAGAATGCTCTCTTCCAACCCCAAACTTTGATAGCACACTAGTGAAAAAGTGAGTGAAGAGAGATTTTCTTAAGAGGGAAGAGTGAAAATGTGGAAAACCTAGGAGAAGGTGTGTGGAAGTGTTTGTGCAGAGAGAAGTTGGAATAAACCCTAAAACGCAGCTTGGGTTAAAAATACCCTAATGGGCTCGGGTCCCGCTAAGGGGAACTAAGCCCATCTGCGATAGTACCGCTCAGCGGTAAATACCGCTCAGCGGCACTTTCGTGATGTGCTCCTCTCCTTCTTTTCTTGACCTACGTGCCTTCCTACATGTCCCTCATAGGTTCCCTGCAATTCAATGTTAAAAATGCTTATGCAAACCCTAACTAAAATAAACAAACAAAAACAATCAATCAACTGGGTTGCCTCCCAGGTAGCGCTTGTTTAACGTCACGAGCCTGACCCAAATTCCACCAGCACCCATCAGTAGATGCAAAATTTTCTTACCAACACCCATCAGTAGGTGTTACAAACCTAGCATCCTTCAGTAGATGCTTAACCACCTAGCATCCTTCAGTAGATGCTGGATCCAACAAAAAATAATTACAGAATAATATCCACAATTAAAAGTTACAAAACCAAATCAAAAGTTTTTAAATCACTGGGTTGCCTCCCAGCAAGCGCTCTTTTAACGTCATTAGCTTGACCCAGTAAAGCTCAAGTTCCTTCTTCTTTTTCTTCTTCTTCTACTGAACTTCTTCAGAAATTTGATCAAACCAGGAACCTGTTGCAGTCTCAATCATAGGAACTTTAATCTCCAATTTCTTGAAGATTTCCATAAAGCACTTAAATTTCTTTTCCTTCCTATGATTCTTCTTTAGATGAGGATGTGATTTTTCATGTGATTTCTTCTTCTTTCCTCTCATCTTCTTTTTCTTCCTTTTTCTCTCCCTAAATTTTCTCTTTTTCTCTTCTTTTATTTTTTTCTTCCTTTCTCTTTTTCTCCTCAACTTCTTTATCTTCACACAAATTTTCTTTCTCTCTTCTCTCTCAACCAATTCTTTTTCTTTTTCTTCATCTTTATCTTTCTCACTCAACTCTTCTTTCTCTTTTCTCTCTACCCTTTCCTCATCTCCCTCTAATTTTTCCTCATCAAGAATCTTGTCACTTTCAGTGATAATGACTTGCCCTTCCTCCTTAAGGTTAACATCAGTATTAACATCATCATTTAATATCTGACTAATGTGACGAAGTTGCATCTCCATTCTTTTACATGATTCTTCAATGCTTTTCTGAGTAGAGTCGGAATTTTTCAAAAATCGTTGAAGGGTGTCCTCCAACCTATCCAAACTTCCTGATAGAAAGGGTTGTTGCTGCCATTGTTGTTGTGGTTGGTTCTCAAATTGTCCAGCAGCTTGCCAAAATTGGCTTTGATCCATGCTTGAGTGAGGTTCCCACCATTGGTTGAGATTACTTTGGTAGAATTGAGTGCCCCTATAGTTAAACTCTTGACCAAATTGCATTCTGCAGACATTAGGCACAAAACCCTAAAAACAATTGTTAGCACAAAAAGATAGAGAAAAGAAAAAAAATCAAAGGATATAATTGAAAAGATAAGAAGATAGGAAATAAAAACAGAAAAATAAAATAAAATAAAACAAAAAATAAAATAAAATAAAAACAGAAAATAAAATAAAATAAAATAAAACTAATCTAATCAAATAAAATAAAATCAAATCAAATAAAAACCGAAAAATAAAAAACAGAAAATAAAAATAGAAAACAGAAAAAAGAAAACAGAAAAATAAAATAAAATCAAATAAAATACAAACTGAAAAATATAAACAGAAAAATAAAATAAAAAAAAAAATTCGAAATTTAAAATAAAATAAAAAAAATAAGTCAAAGATAATCAATAATCACACAAATTAACCAGTTAAACCACGAGTCCCCGGCAGCGGCGCCAAAAACTTGATGGACAAATTTGTAAGCACCAAAATATGATGTCACAAACTTGTTTCACAATCGGCAAGTATGACCGAATCGTTCAAGTAATAAACTTGGTAAGACCAAGTATCGTTCTCCCAAAGGACTCACGGCCTAGTTTAGTTATGTGATTTGTTGATTAGCTAAACTTAAGAACACAATAATTGAAGTTTACTATGCAAAGACGAAAATTAAATATGTATGCATGAATTGATCAATGACAAAGACAAAAGATAAACACTTTCAAGGAAATATATGAATGAATATGTTGTTGGGGGTCAATTTCATCTCATCCACTCTCATATATTTTAGGAATTCAACATTCAAATCATCATTGTTAATGCCACTCTCTAATGTACCATTCTAGATGGCTTCTCCCTAATCAAATAGTTCATACAATTCCTAGCATTCCTAATGATTAGTTCATGAGTGCAGGAGCTTAAAGGCAACCAATATAATATTGTCAGTATAATATTGGGAGAAATTCCCCGGATCTAGATTTCCCCGTACGTGTCCGTATCAACAAAACCAATAATCATGCATTAGAATGAGTTAAACAATGCAAGCATTGAGCAAAGAGGAAAAACCCTAACTAATGATGAAAGAAAGCATATGTCTTAATTCAAAGATGTACTCAACAAATCCATATATGAGAGCTTCAAGAGATTACTTTGATTCCCCAACAAACATACAAGGTTTAGTTCACCATATTCATGGTGAACCTAGATGAATTACAATGAAAGTATGAAAGAATAAACCCAATAAAGGTGAAGAGGTAGCCTGAGCATCCAAGATCCTCCTTCAAAGGGGTGAAAGAGAGAGTGTTTGCCTCGTTTCTGCCAAAGATGCTAACTATAGGACGTGCAAGCCCTTATATACTAATCTAGAGTTACAAAAGATTACAAAAGTCCAAGCCCAAAAAGTGCCGCTCAGCGGTGATTGCGCGTCTTCTTTCTTCCCCTCAGCGGCCATTTTGCCCCTCAGCGGTTCCAACGTCACCTCTTGAGTGCCGCTCAGCGGTAGTTTGCCGCTGAGCGGTGCCTTCGACTTCTCCTTTTTGCACTCTTTCTTGTCTTTTATAATGTCCTCTCTCTTATTCTTCACTTCTTTCACCAAATTCACCTCAAAACCTGCACAAAAACACTTAAATCAAGCATAAACCTGTCCAGCTCTCTTATTTCTGAAAATATAAACAAAAGGCATGATTTCAAGCTAGTTTCTAAGTCTAAAGGTTGCTTTTAGTATCAACTTTAAGCATGAAAATAACAGTTTTTCAACTGTTATCAATATTTTTGACCTATAAAACAGAATTAGAAAATTAATTAAATAAGAAAATTAAGAGGATTAAATCAGATAAAGGTGGTGAATATGTATTGTTTACCTCGAATGTATCTGTATGGGGAATATATAGATGGGGTTGTAGGAGCGGATACAATAGGTGAGGTTGGGTACAAGAGTGTGATTGATTCTTTCCACTGTGGTGTTTATGGTACGGTGATGCTCATAATGTTGTTTATGACTGGAAAAGTCATGATGATAGTGTATCTACAACCTCGACAAGTGTACTGAATCGTATCAAGTAATAATAAAATGGTAAGACCAACTATCGTTTTCCAAAGGACTCACGGCCTAAACAATTATGTGATTTGTTGATTATCTTAGACTTGTAACCGAAAATATTGTTGTTGAACTATGAAAAATAAACATGAATGCAAAGTTTTGATCAATGGACTTGAAAGATGCAAAAACAGTTGATGTATAATATGAATGATTATGTTGTTGGGGTTTCCGATTCATTCTATCGACTCTCATGTATTCAAGAATTCATCTTTCTTCATTAATGTTAATGCCACTTTCTAATTTACCTTAAACCCGATGTCTCGGTGAAGAAAGCCTACTCCTAATCACTAGTTTACAATGTCTTGTCTCCCTAGCAATTATTCATGCATTACATTCGCACAGAAGCTTAAAGGCAACCAATCATCCTATCCCTATGTCTAGGCAATATTGCTCTTGGGAGAATTTCTTCAGTTCTAGATTTACTTATATGTTTCCATACAAATAACATCAATGATCATGCAATTGAATGAGTTAAACAAATCATGCATAGAGTATAGAAGAAAAACCCTAACAATTAATGAAAGAAAGCATATAGATTAAAGAACCAATTCAATACATGAGAGTTTCAAAGGATTACATCGGTTTCCCAACAACAATGAAGGTTTAGTTCATCATAGACATGGTGAAAGTAGATGAAAAACAATGAAAGAATGAAAGATAAAACCCTAGAAGTTGAAGAATAGAGCTTGAGCATCCAAAATCCTCCTCCAAGAGGTGAAGAAAGTGTGATTTCGCCTCTTTATGTCCAAAGATATTAACCCTAATTCGGCTAAAACCTTATATAGCTTCCTAAAAATTACAGAAAATTGGCCCAAGACCCAATAAAATGGCGCTCAGCGATAAGTGTGATTCTTCTATTTTGACGCTCAGCTTCTATTTTGACGCTCAGCTGCAGTTTTGCCCCTCAGCGTTGACTGCGGGACTTCAGAGTGCCGCTCAGCGGTAAAAGTGGCGCTGAGCGGTACTTACGACTCTTCTTTTGTGCACTTTTTCTTCCTTTTCTGAGTCCAACTTCTGGCTACTTCACTTCTTTCATTCAATTCATCTTAAAACCTCCAAAAACAAGGAAAACCAAGCATAAAACCCATCCAACTCTCTTATTTCCAAAACTTAATCAAAAACATGATTCCAAGCTAATTTCTAAGTCATAAAGGTTGTCTTTAAGGTCAAAATTAAGTATAAAAATAACAGTTTTTCAATTGTTATCAGTGATGTTATGTGACAGCAACATTACTATAAAAGTTATAGTAAGTAGTAACATAGGTGCTAATGAGTGGATAGACCAAGGGTCTAAGTGAAAGATGTTAGTGATGACATCAAAAGTTAGAGATCAAGGACCTAAGATTGAGGATCGAGGATCGAGTAATTTGTTTTGATTGAATTGTCATGTTAGTGGATTAGGAATCTCCTTGTCATTACTATTATGTATGAGGTATTTGATTATTCTTGATTTAATCAGTGTGTTTATATCATTTATTATGATTGTTTTACTAGTAGCTTACCTCATACGTGTTTGTATGTTATTGAATGATATTATTGGCATGATCGTATAATGTGTTATACGTGAGAAAATGATGTTGGAGATGGTGCTGAGACATGATAGATTCGAGAGATTACGGGGGACAGATTTGAGATTTTATTCATTGTTATTACATTTGAACTTTAAGACAATGTAATTGAAGTCATTTTATTTCCTTCATTATTTTCATTGGACAAATGTTTTGGAACTATTATATTTTATGCACGTTTAAATGTTGAGGTTTTTGAAAATATGTTTTCGCGTTATGTTAAAGTTTGAAATTTTACCGATTTTTGAGTAATCTGTGACACCTTGGAAATTGGTCGTGAGATTTCATGCTGATGGGAGGCGCAATTTGCGGTAGATAGATCTTGGTTGTGGTGTCGCAAGGTTTTGTTGCAGGTGGTGGTTGTTAAGACTCCAGCAAATGTACCGAATCGTATCAAGTAATAAACATGGTAAGACCAAGTATCGTTTCCCTAAAGACTCACGGCCTAAACAGTTATGTGATTTCTTGATTAAATAAGACTTGAAAACAAACTCTTTTGGGTTTAGAATGCAAATACTGAAAAGTAGATATGCATGCAATTTGAACAATTGGACAAAAGTGCAAAGATGAACAAATTTGATATTATGGAATGAATATGTTGTTGGGGTTAGATTTCACCTAGTTTACTCTCATGCATATACGAATTATACTTCTTCATTAATGTTAATGTCACTATCTAAAATACTTAAAACCCAATTCCTCGACGAAGAAAGCATATCCTTAACTATTAGTTCATACGATTCCTAGCATTCTTAATAATTAAATCTGAAGATCATAAGCTTAAGACAATCAGAACTCATACCCCCATTCCTGAGCAATACTGCTTTTGGGAATAATTCTCTAGATCATGAATTGTAAGATATCTTCCAATACTCATGCAAATCATACATCATGCTAAAGAATGAATTAAACAAAGCAAGCATTATGCGAAGAAGAATTATCCTAACGATTAATGAAAGAAGCATATATAATCAAGAATCAATTCAATATATGAGAGTTTACAAAGGTTACATCATTCCCCAACAACAAATAAAGTTTAGTTCACCATTGACATGGTGAAACTAGATGAATAATGGAAAAGGAATGAAAGATAAAATCCTAGAAATTGAAGATAGGAGCTTTTGTATCCAAATCCGCCTCCGAGGGATCAAAGAGTGTGTTTTTTTGCCTGTTTCATCCAAAGATGTGAACCCTAGGATGTCCAAGTCTTTAAATAGAACATAAAAATAACATAAAACGGGTCGAAGCCCACAAGGCCGGCGCTCGGCGCCCTACTTAGGGCGCCCAGGCGGTGTGCGGGTTAGAATTGGCGCTAAGGGTCAACTCAGAAGGCAAGCAAGTGTGGTGCGACTTCAGGAAGTTGCGCTCAGCACCCCTGAAAAGGGCGCCCAGGCGCGAGCTAGGGGTATCCTGCGTTGAGGGCTCCAAAAAAGGGCAGCCAAGCGTGAGACAGTGTACTCTGGCGTTGAGGGCCCCTAAAGTGGCGCTCAGCGCTACTGCGATCCTCCTTTCTGATGCTTTTTCAGTTCTTCCTGAGTTCCAACTCCTTACTACTTCAACCCTTCTTCCAAATCATCTCAAATCCTGTTGAAAACAAGGAAATCTAGCACAAAACCATTAAATTCACCTTTAACTCTCTTATTCATCAAAACTATGGTTTGAAGTTAGTTTCTAAGTCAAAAAGGGTGTTTTTAGTATCAAATAATGTTAAATTCAATCGTTATCAGTGGTGTAGCGGTCTCCCTTTCTATCAGTAGATGGCGAAACGATGTGAAGAAGAAGGTCAAATGCCACGTATCGTCCACCTCATCATCTCCTAACATATCCACGTCGTCATTTCCTAATGTCGCTTAGTCAATTTAAGGCAAGGGCAGGATTGCATCAATTTTTCCAAATTAGGGTCCCAATTGAGGCAAAAGAAAATTGAGAGGTCGATCTACAATTCAAAACCAAAAATGGAGACCATTAGAATGATTAAACCTATAATATATTTTATTTTCTTCAAATAAAATTACACCTAAATATAATAAATAATATGATTGACTCAAACTAAACTAATTTGTTCCATATTGTGTTAATTCAATGTAGATTATGTTTTGTACAGTATGATTGCCCGATCAGCCATGGATCAGATGGTCATTCGTCATTCAAATCCATGAACAAGTCACCATTTGGACCGAACGGTCGAGGAGTAGAACCAATTGGTCGATGGTTAAGACATTTAACCTTAATGCTTACCAACTTTGAGGTAAACTGTGATTACTCACAATTGGATCACAATTAGGCCAATATTAATCAAAAATCCAGTCCAAGATCTATAAATACAGGTTTGAGGTAAAGAGGTAGGTGATATACATTTACTGCATCGTTAATACTTGAACAATCAAACGTTGGGTTGATTTTAGCATTGGAGTGCCTTCTATAAGTATCTTTCGAACAATTTTGACAAGCAATTACGAGAGGACTTGGATTTCGAGACAGTGTTTGGACCTTAAGTGACCTACTTGACGTTGGACTGTTGAACTTGACCCTTTATTCTAAAACATGTTTAATTTTTAAAAAAAATGAATAAAACTAAATCAATAAAATTGATTAGTTGAAAATTTATTTTATTACAAATCCTATCCATGAACACCTCAACAAAATCAACCAATAGCTCTTAGTATATCCACATATGCCAAGTGAAAAATGAGTTATCTTTTTACATACACGAAATTAAAATTTATTTGTTTTTTAAATCTTTAATATGTTTTGGTCATCAAAACATAAATAAATATAAATATAGTCTTTTTAAATCTAATTATTGAATTTTTTTAATATATTAAACAATTTAATATTTACGATATCAAAACATAAATAAATATAGTCTTTTTAATCTAATTATATCAATTAATATATAAATAAATTTAATATTTACACTATTTGATACGTTAATTAGAAAGTAATACGATATGTAAAAAAATTGAATTGAATTGAATTAAAAATATTATAACTATTCAATTTTTAATGTTTGATGAGTAAAAATATATCAAAGTTTAAATTGAAAACAAATTCTAAATTTGTGTCAAATAAGTAAAAAAGATATTTAACCCATAAATAAAGAAATGTATCTTTTAAAACATCAATGCATGAAATGTGTTTTTATACATGATTGCACCCATCACACTACAAGATTTCCCCTCTCTTTTAACGCCCGGTATGAATTCTTAGAGCTGAAGAAGTGGTAGAACTACTCTTCCTACTACGGTTCCTTGGATAAGGCTTTGAGACACAAGGAATGAAACAAAAAGGGGCATCAAAACTGAAGCAGAAGAAAGAAAATAGGTTGACTATTCACCTTTATATTACTGAAGCTCCGCTATGCATGGGCCTTTTTTGGTTTGCCAGTGAATGTCTCCTCGGAAACAGATAAAAGCTTATTGATAGACATTCCTGCACCTCTAACACTCTTCTTCACTTCATACCTATGCTTAATCCTATCATCTAACTTGTACCCAAGGAATGCAGGAAAAACCAGTAACTCCTCAGTGTCACGCCCCATTTCCTCTATCAAGTATTCCATCTTCATCTCCAAAGAAGCGTGATTATACTGTAGTATTTGTGGATGCTTCTTGCTCATGGCAACGATCTCTTCACATGAAAACCCATAATTCAAGAACA
The DNA here is from genome assembly GCF_029865625.1 of Vigna umbellata. NCBI lineage: Eukaryota > Viridiplantae > Streptophyta > Magnoliopsida > Fabales > Fabaceae > Vigna > Vigna umbellata. The sequence continues at coordinate 36,153,252 of NC_142166.1, forward strand.
TACCAATCACCTTCTGCATGTTCATACTGTTTGTCCTAGTGGCAGACCTAACCGCCACTGAGAAGTCCTTTGTCCTGAACCTATACCCAATCTTCACCAGCAACACCAGCTTATATGCAATGTTCTCACGGAATGAAGTGCTGAGAAATGTGGGCGCTTTAATCAAGAACTTGAAGATTTCATCTGAGTCTAACCCACAGTCCTTGAGAAACTGTATTCTTGGACGCAGTTTCCTCTCTCTGCTGGCAGTAACAACAGCCGGATACACTTGTATTATCCTAAATATCTGTCTGTAATCTAGCTCAGCAAAAGAACTCAAAAACCCAACATGTCCCTCCACATGTTCCACACTATAGTTCAAAAAAAGGGGAAACCTAACCAACACCTTCCCAACACTATCCACATCTCCATCACTAAGCTCCATCAGAACATTCACTCTTGGAATAATTTGAGCATCCAAATCATGGTTCAAAATTTGAGGGCGTTTAAGAATCAAATCAATGCCACCAAAGGGTTCGAAGAACGCTAAAGTTCTATCGATTTCATCAACCGACCTGCCACACAAGACCTTTGGCAAACTCACTTTGTTAAGCACATGCACAACCTGGTCAACGGGGATTCCCCGGTCAACGAGGAATCGAACCTTCTGAGGAAAACTCGCCAATATATTTTGTTCCGTAGAAGATAAGAGGCGATTCAGTCGCGGTTTCTCGAGTTTTCCTTGCAATTCGTCTCGAAGGAAGGTCAACAAAGGGTCAATTTGGTTGTCTGTTAGGACAGTTGGACGCTTTGTGATTAATTTGCCGAGTGCGAGAGGGTCGAAGTCGAGAGATCGTAGAGAACTAAGGCGAGCGCGCAATGATTCTACAGACACAGAGGTTAGGTCAGGGTTGTTGGAGAAGAGCACTCGAGTTTCCTCAAAGCCAATCCCAATTTCTTGAAACAGAGCAAAGAACGACGCTGAAAACACGAAGAGCGCAAGTGAGTCAGTAACAAAGGTGTTTGAGAAATTGCCTCTGAGAAGTTAGGGGTTTACCTACCGGCTTGAGCATCAGCAATGGGAAGGGAATTGGTGCTGCGACAGCGACGAATGGAGTCGCGGTTTGATAGTTGGGGTTTGACGTGGATTTTAGCGAGTGAGCATTGGGGTTGAGGCTGAAGCTTAGTGTGAAAGGTTGAAGAATAACGAGAGGGTGGGTTTGGTAGTGGGAATGGACAGAAGATGGTAGAAGAACAGGAACACCAACAGTTACCAAACAGAGCAAGTGGCAACACCATCTCTGCAATGCCCAAGTAGACGAAATTGTGTTTAGTGAAGTGGCAGTGGTGAAAACGGAAAACATGCCCCCTGAGTGAGCGAAGCACAAAATATTAAAGGTTTAATAGCCAATTTAGTCCTCACTTTGGTTGAAAAATCTCAATTTAGTCCCTCGTTATAAAAGTGTTTTGAATTAGTTCTAACTTTTAAAATAGTGGGTCAGATTGGTCATTTCTGTTAAATATAAGTTAACAAAATTAATGGATGATGATGTGACACAACTTAAAGCTAACGAGGGACCAATCTAACACATCAGCTTTAAGCTGTGTCACATCATCATCCATTAATTTCGTTAACTTATATTTAAAGAAAGGAACCAATCTGACCCACTATTTAAAAAGTTAGGACTAATGTAAAACACTTTTATAACGAGGGACTAAATTGAGATTTTTCAACCAAAGTGGGACTAAATTGGCTATTAAACCAATATTAAAATTTATAACTTTTAAATTAAATCAACTTTATTTGTTTTTTCCTTTCTGTCATTTTCTCCTTTTCAATTATTTTATTATTATTATGAACTTGGTATATTAAATAATTTAAAATGTTTAAATATATCTTTACTCGTCCATATATTAATTATATTTTATAACCAATATTAAAATATCTTTAAATATTATTTCACCCTGGCAAATACCATAACTTACGAAGTAAAGATGTATAAAGATGTATAATGAAGTATAGAATAAGAGAATATCTTTAGGCTATGTTTATGATGAATTCAGAATGAATAAATGGATAAATTTGAGGAAATTTTAGAATAAAGTGTCTATTGTTCTTTTAAGGAATTTAAAGATATAAAGAGTGGATTTGAAAATAAAATTTATAAAAATTTGAAAAGAATTTGACTCGTGATAGATTAAAGAAAATATTTTAATAAATAAATAAAAAATTATTAAATTATTCTTAATAGTAATAGTAATATATAATAATATTTATGACTAACATATTTTTTGGTAAAAATTATTTGAAATAGTCACTAGTGTAAAAAAGAGTTTTCATGTCGGTGTTTTTCGGACTTTAACGTCCCAAAATAAATTGATGTCATATCAGGAGACATTAATTAACGTTGGAAAATACCACTGACGTCCTTTGACGTCGGAAAAAATATGTATATTGACATCATATGGAGCCTAGAGCAAACTCCTTCGCGCTTAGCGGTGATCCAAGGGTGGTTTTTGTAAAATGAAAAGGGAGATTTGACATCTGAATATATATTCCCCGACATCAATATCGTTGAGCCACACCATTTTGTTTAGCGAAATTTTTCCCCTGAAGTGGCATTGTAAGGGATTTGAAGTCGAAAAATGCATTCCTCGAATTTCGACGTCAATTAGCATCAAGAAATGTATCTTTCGACGTCTTTGTAGTGTTTTTTTTATATAAAAGCTTCGTTTTTTCGATTTTACCACACCTAAAAATCAAAAAACCAGTGTTTGTATTTGATATATCCAGAATTCATCTTTTCAAAATTCAAACTATAACTACAACTATGACAAATAAAATTAAAAACTAAAGCTATTAATATCAAAACAAAAAGAATTGAGTAAACTATTGTAGTCTAACTCCATCTCTCTAGAAGATATGTTGTCCATTCCTGTCGTAACTTCCTGATTGCGACATTTGTGAATGGGGATGGATTGTTGAACCGCTGCAAAAACAAGAAAACTTAACTATTATTTTCCTCCTAGTGTTCAAGGTTGAATGTGATTTGTAAGATTTCAAAGCTAAATTATCACCTCAATCCAATTATCTCTAATTCCTGCTCGGATAATGATCTTCATCCATGACATTATGTAGTACCCGCATGCCCAAGAATTTGACTGCTTGTTACACTAAATATGGCAAAGAAAATAGTTAAATATGATAGTCTAAATTTCACATATGAAAATTAATAAGTTAAATATCAATGAAGGCCAACATATAGATTATTTCAATTTGTTGTCCTTTAGGCCTACTCACAACTCTAAACCAATTTGAATCATTTGAAACATTTAAAACGTAAGTTGATATATTAATATCAAAATGAATTGATATGAAATAATGTAATACTTACGTTTGTAACAAGGATTTCAAGTTAGATTTCATCTTCCTATGCAGGGAACAAAACATACAATTTAGGTTTGTCTTGGTATGGTTACCATCACTTGTCAATGGCTCCTCTCATGAATCACAAATATTGAGTTGATTAATTAAATGTTGATAAAAATGTACAATATTGAGTAACACATACTCATCAATGTATAACGCAATATACAATTCTCTTTTAGACCTAGCCATCTATGTTTGCATATATGCTTACTTGTTTTATATTGTGTCTCCATATGGTTGAATGGTCTTAGGTTACTATAATAATAAATAAAAATTCTTAATGTATTTGTTATGAAAAAGATGTTCAATATTTTTGTGGATATTATTTTGTTGACACATTTAATTAAATACCAATTTAATAATAAATTGAAAAACCTATGTATTTGATTATTAAATAATAACAATGATTATTATTTTGATTAATTTAATAATTATGTAAAAATTAATAGAAAGAATAATGATTTATTGAAATTGTTAAATGTGAGACCCTAGATAATTAACACTGCAAATATATGTCAAATCTCAATTAATGCACCCACGTCACTGCTCAGTATTATTAAAAACGCACTCACATTCTTTGCTGCGCGTCTACCATATGTCACGTTGGAACATTCTGAAAACAGTAGTGGAAGACAGGTGTCCGCGTGTGAGAGAACGTCCGGTTGACTTGGGGAAGAGAACTGAATTTTCTGAAACACTCCTTCCCATTCTCTGCATGCACTCACCTTCTTCCTCAAAACTGATTTCTTCATTTTCTCCACCTTCTCTCTAGAACCAGTTCACTTTCTCTCTACTGTAACTCATCACCTTCCTCTCCGATCACGTTTCAGAACCGTAGAAACAATTCCTGAGACGTGAGCGTCATTCTGGACCGAACAGATTTGGGATCTGAACTGGTAAGTTCTTGTCTCTGACCGTTCGTCCATTTGGTTTCATGCGAAACCAGGTTCTGGTTTCATGCATAGGTTATATATCTGAGTTATTTCTTATTTTGGTGATTAGACTAAGTGAATCTGAGGATAGAAAGCTGTAAGAGGGCGAACCATACCCTTGCATTAGGACGTTTCACTCACAAATCCGGGTAAGGGAAGCTTAGTAATTTAATTTATACGTGCATGTTGTATGATATGAATTGGATGCATGAAAAGTATGCTGATTGAGCTTCTATGAACGATCAATGATATTAAATATGTTTTCTGTTGGTTGAAATGCATGTTGATTTTGATACGTATGAAAGGTGTATGACTATAGTATAGTTTGATTTATTAATATGATGAAATCTGTATAGTATGAGAATTAATAATGGATATGAATTTACAAAGTATGAATCACAAGAGAAAGGTTGAGTTAAGATAGTTGAAAAATCTGGATATGATAATTCTCCCCATGATAAATTACGTTCGTCATCGTATGGTCTTACACCGTACGGTTTTCCTGAAATTGACTTAGAATGGAATTCTTTCATTCGGAAAGAATTCTGATCGAGAACGAGTGTCCTCATTTGAATTACTGTCTGAGCGTTCGGTTCAGCTCAGTTGTATATAAATACTTTAAACTTTAAAATCAGTAACGCTCGGTCTTATACCAAGCGTTCGTCCTAAATAGCGCCGGTCTTATACCAAGCGTTCGTCCTAAATAGCACTCGGTCTTATACCAAGCGTTCGTCCTAAATAGCGCCGGTCTTATACCAAGCGTTCGTCCTAAATAGCGCCCGGTCTTATACCAAGCGTTCGTCCTAAATAACGCCCGGTCTTATACCTAGCGTTCGTCATAAGCGGTGCTCGGTCCCATACCAAGCGCTCGTAATGTTGAATAACCATTTGATAAAATAGCGTTCGTTCAAGTATTAAAATATTCATTTTCTTACGTTCGTTCAAATACTGGCATCGCTCTCCCATATACAAAATTTTACAAAGAAAATTCTAAGTATTATTGACCATCCTTCTTACATTAAATCTGGTCCAAGATCTTTATTATGAAATTTTTCTAAGTACCAGTATACCTTCAATCGAGTCATTTCATTTAACTGACCAAACAGATAGTCATGTTCGTCCATCCAGTACCTTATTTGGACGTTCGTCCTAATTCTTCAAAGGACTGAACGTTCGTCTTTTTATGCTCTTAAAACTAAAGATGAGAATGATGATAAATTATAAGAAATTACAGTGTGAACACTATAATGAGTGATTCTATGATTATGGATTTTGGACGAGCGTTCCAGGGAGGAACGACTCTTACATATATTAAATATTAAATTTGGTAAAGTATGACTGTGGATAAGTTAAGACTCGCTGTCCATCCTGATGTTCCGTGATACTCATCTTCACGTAGAAGAGGGTAGTTCATGTGTGGGAACGGCAGGAGGTCCTTAGTCCATCAGTTAACATGGGCGACGTAAGAACGGACTAACCTCGAGTGGCAGCTGTTTGGTGTATCCCAGTTACTACATCACTCGGGTGCAAGGACGCTTGTAACTACACAGATTCATACAGTCCGGATGGTCGTCTTATATATATATATATATATATATATATATATATATATATATATATATATATATATATATATATATATATATATATACATATAGAATTTGGATGATGTTATATGTTAAACTCTGTGCTTGTGTGAAATGAAATGTTTATTGTATGTTTGATGTATAAATTAAAGTACTTAAGCTTACCCTTTCGTTTTTCCTTGTGTTGTCAACTGTCTATGTACGTTCGTCCTGTCTTGCAATGATCATCCGTGTGGATGTGAGCAGAAGGCGAGGCCATTCTGGAGGACGTCATTGAAGAAGAAAATCTTGTCGAGGTGGAAGTCAAGGCCGAGCCCTAGAGCGCTCGTTTAGATTAGGGTTGTAGATGTTAGTTTCAGTTTTGACGTTCGGTTAAACATTTTGTAAAACCGTTCGTCCCAGTTTATCCCTGTTCATGTTTTTCGCTCGTTATTTTTGTAACCAAGCCGTTCGGCTTTTGAACCTTGATCCATTATTGTAAAGACTGCACTGTTTTACTGTTTTAATGTAATTAATTCTGATTATGCTAATTACTATATTTTGGGATGTTACATTAAAATAATAATAGCATGTGAAACAATAAAGTTAACATTTTGTATCACAGTTTTTGAAGTGAAAGGAAAATATTCAAACAAAACGTGATCTGAGTTTGGGATATTTTGGTAATAAAACCATTTGGCACTCCTAAATCTGCTCAGTAAAGGCGAGATGAAAGGAGCAAATAATCCTACAAAACTATCGTGTGCATTGCTCATAAATCATTCAAAGCAAACATCAGCCTTCCCTGCAAATTTGAGCCTGTGAACAGTAAATTCATACAAGCAAACATAACCTTAAAGTTCACAATTTTTTTGTCTCAAGCAATCAAAGCGTGAGATCAATCATAATAGGGTACTTAATCTAAGTATGTATTCTCTCAAACCAAAAAGCTCTAGCACTATAAGGAATCCAGACATATCTTACACCTTAGAAAAATAAATTTTAAGAAAATAAATTTTATCAAAATCTTAAATAAAGAGAACTTCATTTGTAGTTTTATTTTACTTTTAAATAAAGTATATCAATAATATCATATCTTAAAGGTATGTTTCGTGTCCTTACAAATAAAAATAAAGTGAAGTTTTTCAAACTTTCAAAGTTGTTGCTTCCACAATTTAGTCTATGTAGTTTGAAAAATTCTAAATAAACATAAGGTGTTAAAAGACAATTCAAATTTAATGGTGAGGATTGTTTGGAATTCTAAGTAGTTATGTTCTTACGTAGCTGAAGAAATATCTTACAAAGAGACTCTGACTCTACGAACTTCTTTAACTTTCACTTTTCCAGCTACTTGTTCTCTTCTTCTCATTACCTGTCCTTCATAAGATGAATATGTGTTGTGTTTGTAGAAGATTATTTGACGTTCAAGTAAGTTTTAAGTGGCAGCAAAAAAGTCAAAATGGTAATTAATGTCAAAAGCGAAAACAAACCTCGATTACTATTATATTTATAATATAATTTAATACTCATAGGCCCTTAGTTGGATGGGTCTAGGTTTGAGCCAATGGCCCAATGACCCATTTACCTTGATTGAGACAATGGTTTGACCAGGTTTTGTAAGTTTTATAGTGAGAAGCATAACATGAGATTTGGTAAGCCAACACATACTTGGCTAGGCCACTTAGTAGGCAGTTCACTTGGTAAGAGGCACGTAGCCCTCGAAAAGAGACACCTAGTTATTGCCAGACGATGCCAAGTGATGCCATACCCCCTAGCCATGGCCAAACATACTCAAGAAGAGTTGGAGTCATCTGTGGAAGGTGGGCCTAAGCTGTTATAATCATGGGTCATTAGTAAGTTTTTAGTACATTAGGTTTATTTTAGACCTTGTATCATGAGCCAAGTAGTATAAGATTTCCTTTTTAGGCTTTGTATAATAGGCCAAGTAGTGTAGTGTTTTGGTTAACTTAGGTCAACAAAGGTCAACACCCAATTTGACCCAAGAGAGGTTCGTATTGTAGAGTTGACTACATGGGTCAATGTTTAGTCTTTGCCTTGGTAAGCAAAGGAGAAAGGTATGTCCCACCTTTGGGAAAGAGTGGCCATGTGTCATGCTCTCAATGGAAAGGATTTCTCATAGATAGTGGTCATGTGTCATTCTAGGAATGGAGAGGATTCTCCTATGTTAGTGGTCACATGTCCTCCTCCTAAGAGAGAGAATTTGTACTTCGGTCTCCGAGCTAACCAAATTGAGGTTTTTAGGGTTTTACTTCTATAATTTAGAGACACCTTAAGTCTATAAATAGAGGTGTCTCCCCCATGTAAATTAACTTTTGAATTGAGTATTGTTATGCTACCAAATTTGTGTCATACTATCCAACTTAGGTCACCAAGACTAGAGCACCCCTTCTAGGTTTTTTCTAGTCATCATTCCTCTTAAGTTGGTCCAACCTCTCTTAAGAGTACACCAAACACCACCGTAGTCTCTCCACTAGCCATAACTTGAAGGAGGAGTCATCATCTCACCACATCAAATCCACCATTTGTACACAATATTTCTATCACCATCAAGCTTTCGCAACCATCAACACATTTGGAAATCCCCACTTTACTTGAGTCATATAGTTTGGAAGGGCTTATTCTATCGCCAAGTCTTGGTTGGCAGCAAATAGTCTTTAGCAAGCAGCACATGACCACCAACGAGCAACACTTAACCTTCTACATATAACACCCGATCCTAGATACATGGTATTTAGTAGACAGTGTTTAACCTTCAGTAGGTAGCATTCGACTCTCAACCCTCGACACGCAACACATGACACTTAGCATTTAACCTTATGTAGAGGACATTTGGCCATCAACAAGAGACACCAAAAGTGTGCTCTATACTAAGTTGTCCTAAAAAGAGATCAATGTTAATAAGAGTGAAAAATATTCGACTATGTACAACTAATTACAAACTTTTAAAATGTAAAATATTGATCGAAAATAATCCAAAACAAAATAAAATCCTAGTAGACATAAAAGGAACTTGCAATGGTACATTTACGATAAGTATTGTTGTAGGATATATACACTGTTATATACACTGTGATATTTTCCAGTCACCAAGAGAGAATGAGTATGTATAGAAAAAGTGTTAGTATAACGTTATTAAAATAATTAACAAATTATCTATAAGTCTTAAAACATAGGAATATTAGACGAGATCTGAAACTCCTATCTAAACCCCTAGCCCAACTTAATGGTTTTGACTGAACACAAACTAATTCACTTTTAAAAAGACTAGTCAGTTTAAATTAAGTTTAATTTAGTATAATTTTAATTCAGATAATTAAACTAATTTTATTACTATTTATTTAGTAACTTAATACAACAATAACGAGATTAGGTCGAATTAAATCATTAGTTAGATAATTTAAATTGTATAATCACTTCTTAATCTGTTAAAAAACTTCATAATCAACATGTACATTTCTTAATTCTTGTCAGATAGCAGTAGTACTATATAACAAACATAAACAATCTTTCTTAACTTATTTAAAGTTAAAAAGATAATCATATATCTATTTACAATCCTTAAAAAGATGTGTATTATACATTATTTACTATTAAATATTATACATGGAACAAAACATTTATACTGCCAACTATAAAATTGGTTTTCACACCAAATGTATTTGATAGATAATATTCTTGTCATATATTTATTATGTAATTGAATTGTATCAGATTCATCTGTCTGAAACTTAATGGATACACTAAACGAAACTTAACTCAATCCAAAGAATTCAAACCACAAAAGTGCAATTAGACTAGAAGGTTAGGGTTGTAAGCCATCCACTTCCACCGCTGAACATGAACCAAAATATCGAAACAATAACCAACTCAGAAAAGCAACTCACGGCTGCAAATAAATATATTGATGAAAAAATATTTCAATTTGGGAAAAATGGAACTGAAATTTACAAAAGGAAAATGTTTTGACACTACAACTAATGTTTAGAACAACAGAGACAAGCCCTCTTCAAGAGGACATGGTTTTTAATTGATAAATGCCAATGGAAGACCAGTAGAGCCACCATCAAATCGAAGAAAGGGCAAAGCCTGCATCATAACTTGCTGCAGCTAACTTCAAATTTGAAGTTAAATTACCTGTAAAAACTTGAATTATTTTCTTACTCTTGGTTTGTTGAACTTTGTTCTTTTTCCTTTGCTCTTTTACAAGGAGATGACTGTTATTAAATGACTGGTATGTTTTCCTTTCTTGAATTTTTGGAAGACCTGAAAAAGGGAGACAACCAGCAAGATGTTATGGCATATTCCTAGTCAACATAGAAACAGAAAGTATTTGAAGAGAAACGAATGGGAGAAGATCAATCTCCTTCCATTCCCTGTTCTTCACATACTTCCCACGAAAATGGGACTGATTAGAGCATAAAAAGAAAAAACAATAACCATAAGCAACTTGCAGTAAGTAGACTTGCCTCCTTTGGGGATAAGGCTTTAGATGACCCTGTGTGTCTTTACAGGCTTGTCTCCTCTCATGTTGATAACAATGTCCCTGAAAAATGACAGCACAAGAAATATAAAAATTCTTAGGACTGAAAATTATATGTATTTGAAGCAGGCCACATCCACAAAATGTGAATATTATCTCCATGACCCCAAAAAGAGAACAGTTCTTTAAACTGATTGGCTTATTACTACTTATTTCAAAGGTTAAAAACATTGCATACAACCACTTGCTTCACAACCTGAAACGTAAAACGGTTCAGCACAATATATATACACACACACACACACACACACACACACACAACACACACATTTATTTGTTTATGAACTATATGAACCGATAGAACAAGGAGCAGGAACGCAAGTGCTTTTTACCAGCTTTGCTATGTAGAAGAAAAAAAACAAGGACAAACTTGTACTCAATCTATGATGTCTATCATCATGGTAATTTTCAAACAGCACAAAGCTCATAGCAATAGCTGTTGACAGAAAAATGCCTCGCTCTCAATTTGCTAGAACAAGGAAACATAGATGTATCTGGGGAAATTATCTCAAAAAACAGAATTTAAATAAATCTAATCATTCAAGGGCATGCAGATTGAAGTACAACAAACTATTTATTGAAACCTGTGGAAACTTAAAAAAATACAAAGATAATACTATGATTGGAATTTAATACAAGGAACAGGATAAATTATATATGAAAATTGATTGTCTTAGAATGGGAGTGAATAACTTAAGTGGCTGAAGGGTTAGTTAAAAATACATTGACTCATAGGAAAATAGTATGACGCGTTTTTTGAGTACTGTTACTCTAAAACTAATTATGAACAGCTTAAAATAAAAGTAAAATAGAAAAAAGAGTACTTTTCAGAGGGCTTTATCCTTTATCTTTGAAATACAGTGAGAGGCTTGTACATAACAGAGTCTCCTACCAGTAAACTTGATTACCAGGATGTTATCCTTCATTTTCTTTCTGGATGTCAGGTTTTGTTGTCAACCAATTACAGTATTGTATGTAGTTGAAGAAATCCTCATCATAGTTTTTATATTTGAGAGAGGAGACTATACAAGTAGTATTAACAGATCTGCAAGCCCATCTCAATAAACATAGTTAGGAAGCCATAAGCACCAGATTAACTTCCAGTACTGTAATACGGAGATTTGCCCGCTTATAGTTAGATATATTTTTCTGTATATTTTCTTGATCTACTATTAAGCTTCAGGGAGAATGAAAAATGGTATGAAATGCTGAAAAGGTTTGTCTAAAAGAAGCACTCTGACCCAATAGGTAATAAACCGTTAATTCAATACACTGAAACCTCTTAAAACATAAATATCGTGTTTATGAGCACCCAATTAATTATATTTCTTACCAAAAAAAACATAATATACCCACGTCCGCACCACAATCATCTAAACATGCAATAACTAAACAGTAGTAAAGCTATACTTGAACACACAAAGCACTCTTAATCAAAGATTATGCAATGCTTATAAATATGGGGATGGAATAAGATAAGAATCTGTAATGAAATAAATGTTATCATTCGTTTTGGGTTCTAAATAACACCAACATTTCTATGATACATACATGCATAAACACACGTATATATATAGAAGATGTAGTGTGAACATTTACAAGGATTTATCTTACAGAAAGCAAACCTTATCATCAAGTTTAAGAACATAAGTAAGAACAGGAAATATAACGATTAAAGAAGCCAAAATAGCAGTTCAAAACCTCCGTCAGAAAGTGAGTGATAGGAAATATTGAGATAGATCCCATGCAATCATAAAAATCAGGAAGAAAACTAAACACTTTTTTAAGTTGCACTAGAAGTTGCAATTTTATTCTTCATCAAATAGCTGTCAAATCTAAACAAAACCTTCCGTACGTACAGCCAAAAGAATACTGACATTACCACTCCAAACTTCCACCAACACAAATCTTGAACAGGATATTGATCAATCTGCCGAAACCAACATAAAATATAAAGGCACCACCATTTTCCAAGCATGCGATAACGATGCAAGCAACAAAGCACACCCAATAACAGTAACAAAGAATAGAGAAATACAAAAAACAAAGCAAGTGGCAAACTCCTCGTATGTTAGTAAGAGTAACACAGTTCAAAAATTAAACGCAAGAGCCTCAGCAAAGGCACAAGGTATGAGAACTTCAATTTCAAAGTTCAAACCGGAGCAAAAGCATTCCAATGGTTTAAGATTCAGAAACAAAAGCTACGTACGCTCTTACTTGGAGTTCTCAATTGCATTGACATCAGCGTCACGATGCACGAGAGTAGAGTTACTCTTCCTCTTAGCGAGAAACTTGTTCTTAGGTTTCCTCTCTCTGACTTTCCAAACGTTGTTCTTCCTGAACACGAACTTGTCCACCTTCCACCCAGGGCAACTCGTGTCGATCACGGTCACCTCGCTCTTCGTGAAACCCTTCAACTCGTTACCCTCCTCCTCCTCGCCGCGATCCGCGACGGTCTCCTCTTCCACTTCCGCCACCAACGCATCGCCTCTCGGGGCGGCGGAGGCGACGGCTACGGCGGTTTTAGCGGTGGAGGACGAGAGGAAGATTTTAGGGTTGGTCTGTTTCCTGGGGCATTTTTTGTTGGTTTTAGTGATGGTGGCGCCCATGCAAAAGAGCTCAGCAAGGAGGGCCGTCATGGGCTTGGGCTCGTCTCGGGCTGCGGAGGGAGGTTTCCGGGGCGGGTCACTGGGGCGGGCCTGGGGGGACTGAGGATGGGCCGTGAGGAGGAAGGAATCGAGGTCAGGTTCGTCGCCGGTGGGGATGCCCTTGTTGGACCGGAGACGGTCGAGCCAATTCAGACCGGATTTTCCGGTCTGGGCTGAGCAGAGCATGGTAGTTGAGTAGAGATAGAAAGTGAATGTGGACGACAGTGGTGGGAGAGATAAACGAAACCAAACAAAAGAAAGAAAGGGGAAAGAGGAAGAGGAGTGCGCAATGCGCGTCGTGAGTCGTCGGTGACTGCCACGTGGGCGACAAAGTGATATACTGTGTTTAAAATTGGAGAAAACCTATTTATTATTTATTATCTGTTGTCCTTGATTGTATTTAGAATTTTATCGTATTTATTACTCATATACTTATATTTTAATGAAATGTAATGTATTGTTAAGGTAGAATTCTGAACACATTAAAAAAAAAACAACTGCAATATCTGTAAAATCGAAAGGAAAGAAGAAACAAGAAATGTGAGTAGGCAGTGTTTGGTGATTGCACTTACCTATGTATGAATGTATTTGGGAAGTGGCGAGAGTAAAAACAAAAACAACATGGATGTCTTGTGAACCACGCCCCTCAAAAACCGCTGAGAATAGATTTTTACTTTCAGTTTTTTTCTACTTCATCCTCAATAAATAAACAAACACTTTTATTGCAACTCTTAATGTTAGTAAGTAGGGTATTTACTGCATCTGTTCCTAAACTTTTATTGGAAATTATACAAGAATTGTATTGGCAGCTCTTTCCAATAAGAAGTTAGAGTTTAGAAAATAACGAAGTTCAAATTATATTTATATGTGCGAGGATCTTTATTAATTGTATTTCTCGTTTTGATTGTTGTAATAATAAATGTTGAAGTATGACATTAGATGTTATAGTTATTAGAATTACAAAATTTAAATCAATTGTATTAAAATAGGTTTGTTTGTTATAATTCATTCAAGCAATATTTCTTAACTTTTTTCATTATTGAAGTCATATGATTGTAGATAAATGTATATACTGATATTATTAACTTACTAGTATGTTATCAATGGGAATGATGATTATTTATATGATAATTTACTTATACAACATAAAAAGTGTAATTGAACATGAAACCATCAATCATTGGAAATATTCATGTTTCACGAATATTAAGAAAATAGATAAAGATACGAGATATGTGAGAAATTGATGAATTTGCACTATTATACAGTATAACAACATTAGAAAGTTCTCATGACTCTTATGAATTAATATGTAAGTGGATATATTCAAATTTTGAGAGTTAGTTATTAGCACATGATACTTGTATTTAATATTTGTCTTCTGTAAATTATTGAGTTATAAGTTAAGTCCATGATTCATAATAACATTAAATGAAGTTTAGGATACAAGTGAAAATTAATTTATAACTTTATTATTAGATACATTATAGTTTATAATTTTTAAAACAAAATATATTATTTAATTTTATTTAAATTGAAAGTCTTTCCAATTTTGAATCATATTATACTAATTTACCTTTTTTTAAAGTTTATGCCTAGAGTGTTGTTACGTGTGTGTATATATATATATAACATTGTATGTATTTTGGATGTCGCGTACACCAATAATTAAGTTTTGAGTTTTGCCGTAAGAGATAACTTCCCTTTAGTTCGAAACAAAGTTCTTCCTCCTCTAAAGGATAATAATTTTTTTTTAAAAAAAAGGTTATTTAGATAAAAATCCATTTAAGGGTAATCGGAATAAGAGGAATCGTGCAAGCAAGTAATTGTTTAGTATGAAAAACTGTTCCATTACTTTTATTATTATTATGTTAAGTCAAACATATTACAATTAATGCATGATATGGAATAAATATATATTCGGATATACAGCTAACAATTTTTTTTACTGTCTTTAAAGTAATTATTTTGTAGACAAAAATTTCAATTGAAAAATAAAAAACGCAAAAGGATTTGGTTCACACAAAACAAACATGAAAAAAGAAAGCTGGTGGCGAATTACGATGGCCGATGCCCTAACCTTAGTTTTCCACGATCTCATTATTAGACATTTAGACTAATACAAGTATGTTTCATATGCTAAGTTTGGTTATGGTCTTGTTAGAACTTTTTTAGTCTAACAAACACCACTGTGTGACTTATGCTTCCTTTAGTGGATACTTTTTTATTCTCCATAAGAAGAACTAAGTTCTACTTGTTATGATATATGAAAATGGAATATAGACCTTTTTTTGTTATACCATTAGTATAAAAAACAAAATTTTATGATATTTTTTATATCATTACTCACTTAGGTTTTCAACGTTTAAAAGTTTAGTAGTTTTCAATGTTGTATCTCTATTGTTCTTTTTCCTCATTGTCATAAAAGAAATTATTTACTCTTTTAGATGTTCTTCATAGAAGTCTTGCTTTATCTTTGACTTAGAATTCATATTGTAATTATTATTTTGATTATTTTACCCATTGAATTTTATTTCCGGGTATAAGTATTTTTTTCTGTGTGCATAATTAATTAAATATATATATTTACAAAACTATTTTTACGAAATAAATTAGTATAGTTCTTTCTTGGTATAATAAGTTTTGTTATTGTCATTTGCATTTATATAATTGTAGATGCGATGTAATAAATATAATAAATATCATTTAATCGACATAAAAGATATCGGCACTAACGAAGTATTCGCTTGAACAGATTATATTGTTCAGAGGCGAATGCGAGCGACGATTTGAAAATGAAATCATGTTCGGATGAGAGGAAACATGAGGGTTGCTGAAGACGGATTTGCGGGATGCCTTGATTTTTCATCACCCACGAAAGTGAAGAGATTTGGAGGGATTAGTGGTAAAAAGTCAATTGTGCCCTCAGTGTATTATAAAATTCCATCTCTATATGAGTTTAATATACCTAATCGATTCGTTTTTACACAGAACCGATTCCACTCCGACAAAAGATTCACAAAAACGCTGTATTCGGTTCGCATCAAGTGATATTCGGTTCTAGACATTTTGGTAACTTGACGAAGGAGATGTATTCGGTTACCATGGAGTGGTATTCGGTTCCCATTATGTAGAACCACTTCGAACAGCGCTATATTCGGTTGTTTCCTTCAAGCAGCAAGGTTGGCGTGGAGGTGGAGGCGGCCTGATGTTTGACAAAAGTGTTTCCATGGTGGTGGACGGCCGATATGTGTCGATGGTGGACAATCACCCTTGGCCCATGACCCGTGATGTTGGAGGATGCAGCTTAATCCCATGCTCCTACAAGCAGTCGACAAAGGTGGAGAACGACATGAATTAACAGGAAGTGATGGGCGAATGTTGAAGAAGATGAGGGAGGCGCGAGGAAGATGGCGGCCCTGGAGCAGCGGCGTCCGATTAAAGGGAGAGAGAGTATTAGTGGGGCGAGAGTTTGGCAACAAGCGTCGCAGCGACGACGACGATTGAGGGTTCGTCGATCTGGAGCGGTTTGGCGACAAGCGTCGCGGCCAAGGGCAACACTTGCCGTAACCCGCATCCTCAAAGACGATTGGTCGAGCGGTGGAGATTGGTCGAGCGGTGGCGTTTTGCAGGTTCTGCGGTGGCGGGATCGTCCATGACCAGTGATGACCGGCGAATATGACAGTGGTGGGGAACGAGCAAGCCGGTGACACGGTGGTGACTCGCTACTATTTCAGTTGTGGGAATGGAGAAGAACAGAGGCGTATTGGATTACACAACATCTATATTCGGTTTCTGCGGTACAAACAAATACAAAGGGACATGTACTCGGTTTCCTGTGTTTGTATTCGGTTTCCTAAAGTAAAAACATGTGTATTCGGTTCCATTTTTCTGTATTTGATTCCCTTACAATTTGGCTTCACATTACACGCTGTATTCCATTCTACAGTAGTATGTATTCGGTTCTTTTGGAGCATATTTGGGTTGCAAGCTTGTAGGTGGAGGTGCCATCATCTGTGATGAAGCTGGAGAGTGGGATCCTCACCGGAGGTTGCAAGCTTGAATAATTTTGTACTGACCTTTCTAGGTTTGAGAGAGCATGGGATCCTCACCAAAGCACTTTACTGGCGACTGGTACTTCGTGCCGGAACTCTGCTGCTTGCGAAATCACCGGTTGAAGGTCCACCTAGATCACTTATCGGGGACCCATTTTTCTGGATGATATAATCGGTTGATGTTGTTTAATTATTGTATTAAACATACATGATGTATCAACCTTTTGTCAATGGAGTATCTGGTATTAAGGCAGAATGTAGTTGTTGTTTTTTAGATTATATAATGGTTTTGAATCCTTTATTAGCTGCGTTTGAATTGATGAAAGAATATGGAATGAATTTAAGGTTTGGATCGAAAAATAAGAATAGAAAACGAAAGGTGATGTTTTGATAGTATCATTGTATTAGTACATTTTTGAAACCTGGTGGTGTGGAAACTACTTCTGAAATTATAAACACGACACTTCCAAACAGTAATAAAATCATACCGTTTGGTAATAAATAATATTATAAAAATATTATAATTAAAAATAAATTCATTTTACTAAAATAAATTTTTTTATAATATTATAATTAATTTTAATAATTATTTTTAGTTTTTTACTCTTTATAAATATTTTTACAATTAAATATAACATTAACAAATAACATTTTATATTGATATTTTGGTAATCTTTAATTTATATCAATTAAACAAATTTTTTAGATATGTCACATCAATCAAATCTTACACTAATTCTTAGAAATTGTACTTCCAAATCCACTTTCAATTACCTTCAAATTCACTCAAACAAACAACAACAAAATTATCCTCAAATTCATTCTCCCAAATCATCTTCTACAAATCATCTCATGTGAAGAAAACCTGAGACCCGAAATATTACTTCTTTTATGTACTACTTTCTAAAATATATATTATAGACCACTATTGTCGCTAATGTTATTTTCTTGTGCATATAGTTAATTATTTATTTATTGCCTTTGTCGTTTAAAAAGAAAACTGGAAATAAAAGGATTTGAAAGGTAAACAAAAACAACACTCAAGGAGAAACTAATTAATATAAAATACAACATTATAGCCCTTTTTTCATATTGAGAGATTATATAACCTTTCACAAACGCAATCTTCTAACATGTGTATTTGTTTTTGGGAGAATTAATGGGAAAAGGAGGAAGTAGAGTTAAAAGTGAAATTTTCATGATGTTTACGGTTTTTGTTTTTATTTTATTATACTTTTCTTTTGGTTAACTATAATCATATAATTTTATAATTTATTTTCTTATAGGAGGAAAAAAGTTTTAGCTATCTTCTCTTTTCTTTTGTAATTTGTACTAAAATATCTAAAAATAATCTCTTTTATTTTTTAAATATTTTTCCTGTTTTCCTTTATTATGCAATGCCTTCTAGGTTAAGTTTTGCTTATTGTGTTATTCGTTAGGTCTTATGTGTAAGTTTTCAATCCATACTATTGAAAGATAAAGTGTATCCGAGCAAATCCCCTTTGTAGTGAGATGCGTGATTTCTCTTACATTAAATTAAATATCTCATTCTTTATTTTTATACTTTTATTTCTCTCAAATAATAATTCTCAAATCTAGTCAATTTTAATTTGAGTTTGAATTTTGAAGTTGTTGTAGAGCTTGTTAGAATTCATACAATTATAATATCATCCTTTAATTCAAGTGTTATCCCTTTTAATTAAAGTCTCTTATTCTACTTGAAAATTCGTAATTTTGTAAAATTATTTAATAATTAATAATTTTATATGTATTTATAATAGAGCCGAAACTCACTAATTAATTATTGTAGACATCAAACGTTATGGACGGAAACCGTCCACTCCTTAATATATCTTATGAATATATTTTTTTCCATTTCTCCAATAAAAGGAGTACGCTAAAAGATAATTGTAACCAAAAGATAGAAAATTAAATTTAGGAATAATATGAGAGAAAATTACTTTTTTAGAATGCAGAAGAGACATTTTTGTGATCAGATTTGTAGTTGACTGTTTAGATCGATCGATCACCAAACTGACTAGTTGACTATCTAATGTTATAAACAATAATAACACATTAAGTCTCTAATGCAGATTAAAGTGTGATTAGATAATCATTAGATTAGCAAAGCCCTATCACCAATTAGTATAAATAAAAGTCTCAAGTATGACTTTAGGATCACGGTGCACATTACACGCATCACTTACTTAACTAACCGATCGATTATATTATTAACTTGATCGTCGGAATGTCTTTGATAGGTACTGCCCGCACGGCTTTGACGAAAAGGAGGAAGAGCAAATATAAATTGAAGGATGAAGGACCACTAAGAAGTTCGCCCAGTCTTCAGAACAACTTGGAATGATTTAAGTAAGGAACTTCAATCTCGTACTCGAAACAAGGTTCATCTTTGTATTGAACTAACGAAGATGAGAAAAAAAAAAACAGAAAGAGATTAGATATTTCCAATCCAAGACATGACAATATTAACTTCATACCGAGCTGGTATAGTTTTGTTAAGATTACTGTGAGTTTTCCCCTTTTCTCTTATTCTTATTAAACAGATTGTAAAGGAAGCATCAAGAAAGGGAAAATAGAGAGAAGCAAATATTTTGGTGTGTGGAAGTCGTTCTCTTCTTGTGCGCTGTGCGGCTAGAATTCAATTGTACTTTTCTTTTCCTGTGGAAGAGTGAATTGTGTAGAAAGTGCAAGCCCACCTTCTGTGTTCTGTCACTGTCAATGTGGCAAACCATTTTGTTTCTATCCCTGTTCTGCTGGAGACCTTTTTCGTCGTTTGCTTTTTTTTTTTTTTAATGTGCAAAGTGTTTCTTCTTATCTTTTGTTAGGCAAAGACAATAGCATTATTCTAAACTTTGTCCCTCTAACAGTGTTATGCTTTCGAATTAACCTATGATTAGTGTTGCCCCACAGATAGTTAACTCACATAAAGACAGTCAAAAGAATCATTTACTTAACAGCAAATGTTAAGTAAGAAATTTAGTTTTCACCAAATGAAAAAAACAAATACCTTTTACATATTAAACGGCAATCTAGTATGTCACTCTTAGGAATAACCAACGACGTGAGAAAGTTGAAAATTAAACTAAATTTTACATGAAAAAGTTTATAAAAAACATACTCCTTGATTTATTATTTTAAAGTTTAAAAAATAATACCACTTTTTATATAAATTAGACTTAGATGTTATTAATATTGTATTTTTTTATAATTCTTTTTCAAAAGACTCATTGGTTGTATAAAGATAATATTAGCCAAGATAATGGAAACACAATCACTGTTATAATATTCTTCATGTTTGCACTTACAGAGTGTCAGCTTCCACATTATGTTTTGCTGCAGATAATGGTGTCATGATCTCTTCATCAGTCTCTATTCAAAACAATGTGGAGCATATGGTGCATGGTGGATAATATTTTTCTCCATTCTCATTATGAAACTCGAGTCTTTATTAGTGTCTCGTGGGTCTAAATTCGTGTTCCCATTCAGGAAAAAAAAAAATGTTTCAAAACCGTGTTTGATGACTTTTCACTCGCAAGGCCAAGCTATTTAGTAGTTTATTATTGCACAGTTTGTGCACAAGTTGCAAATTACGTTGACTACATCTATAGTCAAATAATTAAGAACAATGGTAATATTACTATAAGATTTAGTATTCCTATTATCACTAAGGTTTTGGGGGTTAAATTTTATTTATATGGATTTTGTTGAATAATTTGATTTATTGTTTCTTTAATTAAACTTGCATAATTTAACTTAATATTAAGGATAAGAATGTGTTAAGATTTCTCACATTCAAACCCCAAGCATCAATGCATTAGTTAATATCACTGGTAAGGATAATTAATGCAATTGTCAACTATTCACTTTGGTCTCTTCAAACATTCAATAAATGAAAGTTAATTTTAGTTATGTGTTGCTGTATATCTGGTCTATGCCTCCCATTTAGAAAGCATAAATTAGACCTGACTATCCAATTTCATACAAATATATATGTACGGCCATTGCTTACCACTTTAATTCTAAGTATAACATATTATCTATATTGACCACGGAATTAATTAAACATTAATTGGACGTGGTAATAAAATGGATGATATCCTCTTAATTAATTTATTGCTGAAGTTAAATATTTCTATTTGTAATTCTTAATTACTAAACGTTAATAGTTATTAAAACTATATGTAAGAACCCAAAACATTATTCATTTATTGAATGAAATTTTTTACACGTAACTTCTGATCATGTTTGAATACGTCTTCGTATCTTATTTATAATAAAATTAGTTGTTCATTAAGAAATACTTAAGTTGTTAATACAAGAAGTATTAAAAAACTCATTTAATCAAAAAAATTATCATAATTGTGGACTTTAATATTAATAGAATTATATTTTAAATATTTTCGAGATTATTACTATTTTGTTTTTATACTAAATTTAATTGCGTTAGTAAAAAATTGATTCACATTTTTTGAAGTTTCAACAACCAACTCGATTAAAAGACGAATGAGATTCAAAAATCGTATTTTTAGTTAATAATCGATCAATAATATAAGAGTCAAAGTTAAACTATCTATTAAATAGTTAGTTTAGTCTTAAGCCGATTTAAGAGTAAAAACTGTCAGATGTTTTAAAAATTTATAGAAATTCTTGTGGATTATGAAGGTACACAATCAAACAAAACTATACATTAATTTTAATTTTTTAATACGTGTATTTGATTTTAGATAAATAGATTTTAATTAATGAATATAATTTTGTAGAAAGGTAAATGTAAATGAAAACTTTTGATATTGCATAACACAGAAAAGTCTAACCACTGTAAATCGTTTTACATGAATTTCGTACACAACAACATGACCTGACTTTTATTTTGACTTTATCGTGTTGTTATCTCTGTTCACCAAACGTTTCAAACCAAAAACCTAAAGTCATATCTTTCCATAATTTATTATAAATTCGTGAGTTTTTTCAACTTATGTTATTTTATTCATTACTATTGCAAAAACATAATTTTGCTATGTAATAAACATAATTTCAGAGATAATTTTTTAACATGATTGTAATAAAAGTTGAAACTTTGTTATGGTGTAATTTATATTTGATTGACAGAATAAAAAATAATATAAATATTTTTCAACTATGGTTTGATTAGGTGAGTGATGTTAGATGATTAATAATTAATAGTTTAATGTAAAGAAATAAACATACCAACCACAGCTAGTCGGTGCCGCAACTGGAGTTGGTCTGTGTTAAGAAATTTGGTAAAGTGTCACTAAAAAGGAAGAAGTCAAGTGTAAAAGATGTGTATGTGGTGCAATTTAAAAAACTGGAAAAAAAAATCAATTTAAAACTTCATTGATTATGATTTCAAATTTTGAAAATTAGTATTTAACTAGGAATGTATATGTGTTGCATTTTACTTATAATATTATACTTAACTAAAAAATTTAAATACAATTGTTTGTAATTTTATCATCTTATTGTTGCTATAAATACCATCCTAATTTTCTATTCACACTTCATATACAGTTATCTAATGATGAAAATTTATTGTATTCCTTCTATATATTCAACGTAGTTTTGCTCCAACTAATATAATTGGTATAACAAATATTTTAAAATATATTTTTAAGGAGTTATTTTTACAAAAGCAACTTACATCCATAACAAACACATCTCTAAATTCTGGAATTGTTATCTCGAGTTCCTAAGTTCATTCCAATAATTGAATATTTTTTGTAAAGTCTAGGAAAAGCTTTTAAGAATGACACGTGGTTATTTTAATATTACGTGATAACATTATGCCTAAAATATTTCCTTGAGTGTGACTAAAAGTATAAATAATTGTCAAGTCTAATTTAGTTAGTTGTGTGATTAGTTTATAAATTTACATGTTTAATTTATACAAATAAAAAATAATAATTAATGATTACTATTAAAGGTGAAACGGGTCAATAAATAAATAAATAATCCCAATTTATTAAAATCGATCTCGTATTAATGAAAATTTATTAATTTCCGTTAGAAAACCGAACTTGTTGGCGTCTTTATTCCTATTAACATTTATAAAATTCAAGTGAAGACTTAAAGAAATAAATCCAATTTAATGAAGTAATTAGGTAATAATACAAATAAAAAAAATGTGTTATATTTTTAGTAAGGTGTTTTAACACTTTGAATAATCATAATGATTGCATGGTTTGAGTGAGTGATAAACATTCAAGTGATATGTAAAACATAACAAAGAAATCAAAAGACTTGCACAATAATTTATTAAAAAAATCAACTCAACCATTTTATATATTTTAATTATTTTAACGATGGATCGAAAATCACAATCAAAACATTCATTCATAATTTTCTTTCTATCCTTTAGGCCTTACTCACTTGAATGTATTTGAGAGAGAGTGATTGAGGAGATTTGAGAGGATTTGAAAGTAAATTTTTTTGTTGTTTATTTGAGTGAATTTGGAGGTAAATGAGAGTGAATTTGAAAGTAAAGTTTATGAGAATTAGTGTAGGATTTGATTGACGTGACAGATTAAAAAAATTTACTTCCAAATCCACTCTCATTTACTTCCAAATTCATTCAAATAAACAACAAAAAAATTTATCTTCAAATCCTCTCAAATATTCTTAATTACTCTCCCCCAAATCCATTCAAGTGAACAAAGCCTTAACGTCGTCTTAGGTCTCTGTTATAAAGTTATGTTTAGTTGTTTATATTCAAACTTTGAATACCTGTTAAAGACACACTGACATTCAAGTTACTTACTGTCCGATCAATATCATAGTAAAGTCTTAAATTCATAATAAATGCAATCATCTACATCCTTACTTTATTTATCTATTTATAAGTTTCAAAATAAGCTTTTAGTTAGAGTTGATCTAATCATGGTCCAAAAGTTGAAAAATGCATTTTACCTGTAAATATATTTGATTTGTAATGTGAGTGTCTAATAGATGTCTAACCAAACGGTTTGTTGAATAGTCATCCAATTTGCATAAATTTAAGATTGAAAATAACTCTTTCACCTAATGTTCTTTTGAAAACATTGATCATCCCATCAGTACGAAACCGATAGGACACACCGTACAGTAATTTATATTAACAACTCTTAGTTTCATCAAAATCGTCAACATAACAATTAGAAATTTCAAAACTAATCATTATACATTTAATATTCAACTCATAATTTCAAATTAATCTAAACAAATCTAAATAACGGTGAAATATATTTAAACTCCTATTTAAAAATTGTTTTCGTTTCATGCAACACTAATTCTAGTTTAGAGGGAAAAAAACTCTTAAAGTTTCAAAAATCTTTATTTATACCACATAACCGATAAAACAATATCGATACGTTAAACTAGTAGAACCTTATGATATTCACAATCTGAACCAAAGACTAAAGGAGAAACTTACAATAAATCAAATTTCGATAGGATAAAATTTATTCAATCAAAACCTAATACTTTTGTGGTCAAAAAATTGTTTAAGAGGTAAAGCAGAGACAACAAAAAAAAGGTATAAAAAAATCAGTTTACAAATATAGTGACTTTTAAAAGTAAATAACTAAATAATTACTTAATTATATACTTAATAGGAATATATTTATAATATTTGATACTTGTATATAGGAGGTTTTCAACTAATAAATAAATAGATCTTATATTTATCATTATCTATATATAAAAATATTACCCTATTTGATATTTATATTTATTTTTTAATTTTAATTTTTAAATATTTTTAAAATTAAAATAATTATTTTATCAATATTAGATTTTAAATAATTGTTTACTTAAATTTAATTTTTTAATTAAAAATATCTATAAAATACATAAAAATTACTTACAATCAAATTATAAAAAATATTTATATTTAATTTTATTATTATCATACAAAAATAACACACATACCTACGTAATCTATGTGTTTTCATATATATATATATATATATATATATATATATATATATATATATATATATATATTATTCTATACCTCTTATAAAAACCTGTGTATATAATATATTTGTAAAATTAATATTTAAAAAAGGCATATTTATATAAATTAGAAAGATATAATATATGTGTAGATATTTAAGCATTTTTTCTACATAATTTTTTTTCAAAAATAAAAATAAATAAAAATTAATAACATAAATAAGTGTAGATTGGATTTGGTATACATGGAGAGTTGGAGAGGCATTAACTTTTCTGAATGGATGACTGTTACCATATAAATAAAAAAATGATGACAGTTGGATACTACTATCTTCAACCATGAATATCATAAAATTGAGTTATATTATCTACAGACAAAGCTACGAGCATCTCAATGATAAAATAAATAAAACTTTCTTTATTTATTGAATAAAATGATTTGTAATAATAGACGTTATGAGAGAATTAAAGGTCATTTTCTAAAAAAAAAATCATACAAAAATATTTATACTTATTTTTAGCAAAGTAAAGATTCCCCAAGGATGTGTTCAATGTTACCTAAACCATGTGCAGTCAAATGAAGTAATTTTTGTAGCTTTTATATAGATAAATGAAAAGAATATACTAAGTAAGGAAGAATAAAATGTATTATGATGTTCACCCAGAGGTAAAGGGAAGCTAAAAAAATACATGTGTGCCCAAAGGAACAGACCCATGTGAGGTAATAAGAAATGCAAGAAAAACGAGTTGGCGCAACGTGAAAAACAAGGCCTATGAAAAACTCGGTAGTCTGGTCTTAAAAAACCACACCCTTGCTCGGTCCTTTCAAATGGATTGTCTCCATTCACTCGTTAACAATTCTTATACACTATTTATTTATTTATCAGCCTCCAATTCAACCAACCAAGCAACAAACACCGTCAGTCAAATAGAGGAACAACGTTAGACTTCCACCCCCACGGTTTCTTTCGGTTCTACGTCACACTGTCGAATAATTCACACGCATCACTTCGCCACCATTCTTTTTTATGTGGTCGTTTTGATTCCTTCCCTCTCACGTCCATTGGCTCCTCCAAAACACTTATCCCTTTTCATCTTACACCGCCATTGGCCACATCACGACACGGCGTCGTTTTGCACCAACCCCTTTCTCCTCCTCTACCCTTCCCATCTCTATCCTCACACCCTTATCGCCTCAAATCTTTTTTGTCCTTCTCCCCCTCTGATTTTTCGCCAAATTTCTCATCTTTTTGTTTCCTCCGCTTGATTTTTCTTCGCCTCAAATATTCTTCTGCGTCTCCTTCTCCCAAACCCCCTTTAACTCTTGTGAGGAGCTCAACAGATTTTGGGGGTTCTTTCTACTTGTTATTATTATATCATTCCCTCCTAGTTTTTTTTTCTTTCTTTCTTCTTCTTATGCCTTTGCCACAATCTTTATACGATATGTTGGAGAACCCTGCAACATTGGGGTTCTGTACACTTGTGGGAATGTTTTTTAGTCCTCTGTGGGTAGCATTTTTCGTTGGGGTCATTGTTGGATGGTTTTGGAAGCCGAAATGGGCGAGGTTGGGTAAGGAAAAATTAACAACTTCTCTTGCCAAATCCTTAGATTTTGCCTCACCCTCCTCGGCTTCTTCTCCTTCTAAGTCTGTAGTTTCTCCCATTAGGAGTTCTTCTTCGTCTCCCTGCCTTAACTCCATTAAGATGCAACGACCGAACCCAGAATCTCTGGCCATGAAGAAAGGGACAGATAAAAAAACTTCTTCTTCGTCCTCTCCCGTGAAATTTGCAAGTTTCGTTAGGTATTTTTGGATTTATACATTATTCTCATGTTATTCTGATAACATAAACAGTTGTTGCACAAATACAGAGTATTAATTAATCCATCTACCTTTTATTGTTCTTATAATGAAATTGGGGAAAAAGATGGAGACAGAAGAAATTTGGACATGTTAATATGAATTTGTAACATGTTCTTGCAGACTGTTTTTTTTGTGATTGACAAATTAGAATGTGGTGTTAGCATGCCGTTGTATTTATCACTTTGTTTTACCGTGCAGTTCACCCAAAACGGCTGAAGAAGCGCCCGATGCCGTGACAATAAGGGATTTTCATCATCTGTGGTTGCTTGTGGAGGAGAAAGATGGAGGTCTCGCTTGGAATCAGATGATGGATCGTTCTACCCCTACTATGAGTTATAAAGCATGGAAAAGAGAACCAAAGGTATGCTATTTCCTTGGTAAAATCTTTTGCTCGTATTTGAATTACCTACTCTACTTGGTTGTTTTTTATATTTTTTTTGTTCGCTTGTTAGGATGGTCCTCCCCAATATAGAAGCAGCACTATTTTTGAAGATGCTACCCCTGAGATGGTGAGGGACTTGTTCTGGGATGATGAATTCAGGCCTAGATGGGACGACATGCTTACAAGCTCCTCAACTATTGAAGAGTGTCCAACTACTGGTACCATGAAAGTGCAATGGATACGGAAGGTGCATAACAAGTTTCTCCTGATTTAAGTGTATTTAATTGTTCTCCTAGCTCAGTGTGCTAATGGGTGCTAATTATCTGTGAAACAGTTTCCCTTTTTCTGTAAGGATAGAGAATACATAATTGGTCGGCGAATATGGGAATCTGGAAGACATTACTATTGTGTGACTAAGGTATGAGAATAAAGCTCACCCTTTGTTCTGGACTATTTGATTATGTTGATTGATGGTGGATGTTTTCCACTGTTATTACAGTATTATGCTTAACTTCGTTTTGTTTTGCTTTTTGTTCTTTCAGGGAATAGATTGCCCTTCAATCCCTAGAAGAGACAAACCTAGACGTGTTGATGTGTACTATTCTAGTTGGTGCATTAGAGCAGGTGAAATTTGATACCCTTGTAATTGAATTATAACTTGTACTTGTTCTTTTCTAACCCACCATTTAAAGTAGATGTTCCGTCACTGCTAGAATTGCTGGGACTGATATGGTATTCTTTTAACAGTGGAATCAAAGAGAGGGACCGGTCAGTTAACTGCCTGTGAAGTCTTACTTTTCCATCATGAAGAAATGGGCATTCCATGGGAAATTGCAAAGCTTGGAGTAAGGAAAGGAATGTGGGGAACTGTTCAGAAGATTGAACCTGGTTTGAGAGCCTATCAAGAAACAAGAGCTTCTGGTGCTGCACTTTCTCATTCAGCCTTTATGGCTCAAGTCAACACAAAAATAAGTCCTGAAGACTTGCAATCCATTGGAGCCAATGATAATTCAGAGGAGGATAGAAGTGTTGCTTCTCCTGAGAAACCACAGGGCGTGAACATTCCCAAGATGCTAGTTATTGGTGGTGCTGTAGCTCTTGCTTGTAGTCTGGATAGGGGTCTAGTGACCAAGTATCTTTTATTTGGTGTTGCTAGAAGATTTGCTAATATAGGTAAAAGATAGTTAAAAATGGAGAAGGAATGAATGCCTTAAATGGCATTCTTTTGGACGATAACTCTTGTTATTATTGCTCTAAAAAATTAGAATTTAGAGGTCTCTTTTGTGGAGCAATTAAGTTATAGTTCAAAAATAATATTAAAGAAAACAAGACAATCCCGAGGTGATGGAGGGAGTAGGTGGCGATTATTTTTTTCTTGGACTATGAGTAGTTCTCGTTGATCAAGATTCAGGGCTGTGTAAGTTTGTGTAAATTCAGTATCAATTAAAAAGGAAATACATGAAAAAGTCTTTCTGTGGTTCCTTTATTCTCCAAGTCACTCCTCTGGTGTAATTCCTTTGTCTGTTTTGAGTTATCCACACCCACAATCACTGTAACGACAGTAGTATAATATCTTTATATCGGTAACATTTTCTAGATTCTATTTGCAGAGCTCTTGGAGCTAATAATGAGTATTTGGCTCTGTCAGGCGACATCAGCTTTTAACCACCGAGATACTGGTTGTTGCTTTCATCTGACAACGTTTTTTTGTGTTTAACGTCTATTTCTACTAATCTACGGTTACCAGAAAATATCCAACATAGAAAATTACAAAGTGGGATTCGTTATATCTAATTTTGAATGAATAATACATATAGACTGCCTCAGTTTTAAAAATTTAAGAAGCTTTTAACGATGCAGGAAGAAAATAAAATAAGCTAGGATTATTTTGGTCTCGTATTAATTTATGCTCCATGTTTTCCTTTTCATTATATTTTAACTAGTGATATGTCAACGCTTCCTCTCTTTAAAACTTGCCAAGACCTAGTGAAGATGGAATTGATATGAAACAGTAATGAAGTTGTTGGGAGGAAATATCATCTTATAATAACAAATGGGTAATAGTAGGTTAACACATATATTAATTTGACAGATTTTTTAATGGAAAAGTGAAAAATAATTATCAAATGAATATAGAAGTATCTCAAAATAATTTTTCCCCGTATCTAACATTCATTCTGCACAAGGCACAAACAGTTCCATCCCAAGCAAACTCAATTCATCACCAAGGTTTCGAAACAATCTAAACCATCAAACTGTGGTGCCAATTTTGGCATTTGAAGGCTCTTTGCTCGTTCTTTCACTTCTGCTAGCATCTTTTGACTGGATACTGATGACCCTTGTTTGATTTCCTGCAGACAAGACATCTTGAACTTTAGCTATACAAAACATTGCATAGCCTTTCTTACCTTGACATACCCTTATGTTCTTCCTAAATAAAACAATAGATGCAACTTTTCTTACCTTGACGTTGTTTCTGCCTATGAAATAAAATCCAGCAGCAGCAGCAATAGCTGGCACAGCTGCAAAAATACTTCCCATGGCCATTATTCCCCCTGAAAGATCAATTCTTGAAATTGGAATGAACAACTAGTCTTTCATCAAGATATAAGGCAGAGGAGGACCTAAAGAGACAGAGAAGATGCCTTGGTGATGAAGAGAAGCAAACACTGATCTATAAAGATAGGAAAAGGATAAAAAGACAGTTAAGTAAGGTTTGCACTATCTTCAACTTTCTGAAAAGTAACTTCAAATGGCGGGATCATGGGAATATTTAACAAATGAAGACTTCACTTATTCTATGTTTCTGCTGTAAAACACCTTTATTTTTTCCCCAGTCGTTAAGAAATAACATTATCCCTTGCTTCATCTGAGTTTGTCACCTATCCCTCAAAGAAAATCCATGGCCTTGTCTCCTAAAATTGACCGGATCTGTAAAAAAGGTTTTAAAGTTTTGAAATTTAATTGAAATATTGAACTTTCTAAAAATAACTTTGTGGTACCTAATAGGAAAATGCATGTACTTTATTAATTAAGACTTGCTTAAAGGAAGAGAATGAGTGTGTGATAGGATTTAACTCTCTAATAAACTAATAGTCCTGCTTAAGTCTGTCAAATTTATAAGTTAACAGTTTTATCTTTTAAAAGAAATATCAGTAAGAAATAAGAGTACATATAAATTGTTATTAACCTTAACTTCTATTCATTGTCAAGCTTTTCTTAAGATGAAACACCTGTATATTGTTGATTCATTGTTTATTTTAGGCGACTCACTACCTTAAGCCCGAATTTCTAGTCCTATTTCAACAAGCATATACGAGCAAGATAATTTGTAAGCTAAAAAAATAGATTGTATGATTATACAATAATGCAAGAAAATTCTCAAATGATCTATTTAACCCATTATATAAAAGAGTGTAAAGAAGTTAGGTGATTCAAACACCCGATTCTGAGAAGGGAGAAAGTAATTTCAATTTTTCTTATTGTTCATTTCGTAATGCTAATTTTATCAATCTCTGCAGAAATTATACATGGTCCGTAGCAAATATACGTTACTCATTGTTGCACCAACCCTGCGCAACATAAAAACATGTACATTTGATTAAAGGATTACTGAGGTTATTGCATGAAGCTCTGTTGAAAGAATGGCACGTTGTTGTGTTCGAACAGCACATGTCATTTAGCTCATGCTTTTCTGTACCCTCCACCGTCCCTTTAGTTCTTCCCGTTCCATTATTTTTTTGTTTTCTGGCAGAAAACATGTTTTTCCTTCCTCTGTTGACTCTAATGAAGGACAGAAAAAGATATATCCACCTTGATGTCGTGGTCGGTTTTTAGTATCTTGAAGGAGAGTGGAGTAGAGACCACCAAATCCAAAATGGCTATGGTCGGCAATGGGAAAACGAGAAGAGCACTATTTTGGTGGCAATGAAATTACGTGGTGCACTACCAACTGAAAGAAAATCTGCACCTGCTTCACATTTTTCTCCTCTAACTCTGAATAAGTGATCACCGACCAAAATACCCTTTTGTTATCCCTTTACCTTGGTGGAATTGTGTGGAGGAAATTGGCAGAAAAAAAAAACATACAGATACTGTATCATTGCCTTTAATTGAAGCAGATTGCTGTGGGAGTAGGATTCAATCACTGTAATTTTAAAAAAAAAAAGATCTATTTTTTATTGTTAACAGCTTATTTATACATCCAGTTTTCTTACACGATGATTGATGAAGATTACTGGTAAAAAAGTAGAACTGCAATTATGGCCACGAGCAATTTTTAAGTTACGGGATAAACATAGTTCGATTTCTGGTGTACACACAAGTTTTCTCAACCGTTGATTAAACTATACAGAAAACAAATTAATTGAATTGAATTGTCTCGTATTTGTATACGACGTAATTATTACAAACAAATTGAGAAGGTTGGAGACGAAGGAATCCGTCTAACAGAGGACGATGGATTCAAAGCAGTGTAACCCGTCGAACTCTGGAGCAAACCTGGGCTTCAAACGGGCCGGGTTTTGCTTGGATCCACCGGTTGAAGATTGATTGGGATCTTTTCTAGCGGTTTTAGACTCGGCGGAGGAAGAAGTGCCGTTGGAGTTTGGTTTTGAATCGGCTCCTTTCACCGGGCCCAGGCCCAACGAGAAGCTCCAGTTCTGGCCCTGCGCGATGTCAAAGTGGCTGAACATAGACATAAACATGTTGTTGAGTAATGGGGATTTTGAAAACAGCGGTGTCTGGTATTTTGCTTAAGTTGAAGTTGTTGTTTCTGCGACGATGGAAATATGTTATACGAGTATTTATATGGAATTAGACGAATAGGTGCAAAGGAAGAGTCGTAGGAAATTTGATTTGGATTTTTCAGGAAGTTTCTGCATATATGCGGTGTTTGGGTGGACGCTGCTAGAAGTTTCGTTGCATTGACACGTAATTGAACGATTTACGCGATCAACCTTCACCTTAGTTGACTCGTGTATGGACAACCAACTTTGATTCAACTTAATTTTCTTATTCATTCTTCACCATACACGGTTGACCAAAATTGAAAAGTTAGTATAATAACAGAATAATAGTTCCATATTGGTTAGTGATAATGTGAAAAACCCTTAGATGATGATGGTAAGGTTTGGTATTTTCACCTGCAATTTACTTCAATTGTTTTCGTTATTTGATCGAGGTTAGAAGCTGACATTCAATTTAACTAAACCCAACTCAAATATCTTAGGTTCAGTTTCTTTTGTTTAATTGTTTTTAAACCACTTTAACCCAATTTAGTTTGAGTAAGTTGTTTTTAGTTGTCTTAGAACAGCTTGCCCAAGTCAATTTAGTCAACCTTCCCTACATGATTAGGTAATAGATGACATATGTGAAATTCACACAACCAAAAGTAACTACATGTGTATTTTTTTTAAATATTAAAGTATTCAAGTATTAAATAATATAATCTATTTTTAAAATATTTTAAAAATCTAAACAAAATCATCTTAAATTATAAAATTTAATAAAAATAAATTTAAATTCATAATCAAATTGATCTAATAACCCAATTAATGATGGATTGAGCTAAATTGATATAACAAAAAAAATGTACAAACTTCATCCAACTTAACTCAACTTTTGGATGACGTTTATGATTTATTTGTCATAAACATCACTATTAATATATACCATATGTGTACGTGTGTGTTATTAATAAAATAAGATAAGATAAGAAATGTTAAAATGAGTCACTACATCCATTTTGGTTACTCTTAATTTTTGTTGCCAAAAGAAACTAAAAAATCCATAAAAAGGAAGCTGAATTTCTAACTCGTTAACTTATCTATATATCTATATAAAAATAATTAGTGTTGATATTTTCTTCTAATTTTATCTTTTAAATAATTTTTAAATTAAAATAATTATTTTATTAATTTTATTTTTGAAACAATTATTTTTTAAAATTTAATCTATTTTTTATTATCCGTTTTGTTAAACTTAACTACTTTTTTCACTACCAGAGAAATTATTTTTAAATAGAGTAATTTTGGCATTTATGACGATTTTAAATTTCACTAAAGGCAGTACTTACGGTTTGTTTTTTCTTTAAAAAAAAAAAGAAAAAAAAAACGACGTTAACGAATTATCGACAGTTTTGACTAACTCTTGATAAGGTAGTACTTACTGGATATCGGATATTTACATGTGATTTGATAACCTTTGTTACTTATTAATGACTATAAAATCCCTTTTATTTATGAGCAGTTTACAAATTCTTAGTACTTTGTAAGAGACCTCACCTAATATAACGGTTTTAAATCAGTATTACAAACCTCAGTGATTGTTATCCTTATAATATAATTAATTATTTATTAATATTTTACTTAATGTTTTAAATTTCCTTAATTTATTTATTACACTTTTTTAATGCACATAATTCCTAAAACATATGAAATAAAAAGTAAAATTTTAAAAATTTGTTATTTGTTTATATTTAGATATAGCATTCATAAAAAAAAAAAGCATTGTTCATCTAACCTCTCATTTAATAGTATAAATTACTAAATAAAAGATTATATATCCTAATATAGTACAACATATAGATAAAAAAACATATAAAATATTGTTAAACTTATCCGAATAATAATTATATAACAAAATATATGTACAACCTCTATTACTAATTATCTCAAAAGAGTAAATTTCATAAACAAAACATCTATACATATAAACATATATATTAAAGCCCAAAACATCACTCAACTCCATCGTCTAACTCCAATAAAGGAAAGTTATCACCTATAGCGTCCTCTGCTTTCACTAATAGGTAATTATTGCAAAGAAATAAAACAAAACACATAGAAACAAAGCAGAATAAATAGTATACAAAGAAATTATCATAGTTTAAAATAACATATCAAGTTTCAATTCAATGTTTACAACATTATATCAAACATATAATCATGCAAGCAAGTGACTCTAGATTCAATTATCCGGATATGATGCTTTGGCACAAACTTCAATGAAGGCTTGCATCCATGGTAGCATTTATGCTCTGCAACATTATAAATAAGGGTTACTCGACCTACTACTCATGAGGTTAATCTTTTACTCCTAAGACTCAAAAGTCTAAGGTAAAAACCTTCTATCATTCTCTTCGCCACGCCATTCCTCTTTACTTGAGTTGAATGGTTGGTAGAATATCAAGATACCTCCTTTCGAAATATTTGTCTGCCAAGCATACATTATAACTTTCTCAAACACGGAACCTATCCTCGAAGTTCTTCTCATATCACATATCTTCCATTCTCACAATCATATATATATATATATATATATATATATATATATATATATATATATATATATATCATCCAATAAACATTAATAGATATCAACATAAGTATACTTTAAACCATTTCAAACAAAGCATCACTTAGAAAACATTTAAGGAACTAAAAGAAATAGGTGTCGTGAGGTTAATAATCTCTATTTCTTTTGAGATAATCGATTATCTTACTTGATAATCGATTATTTCAGAGAACTCTTCAATAAAGAAGGAACTTTGTCTAAAATAATCAATTACTAGATAGGATAATCATTATTCCAAAGAGATTCTAAGCAAAGAAATTTTTTTGACTAAGATAATTGATTATCAGATAGGATAATTGATTATTTAAGAGAGTTTTGAAGAAAAGAAAAAATTTTGATTGAGATAATCGATTATCTGATAGGATAATTAACTATTCCATAGAGTTTTGAAGAAAAGAAGGAATTTTGAGTGAAATAATTGATTATCAAATATGATAATGACTATTTCTGTCAATTTTTGACCACTACCTAATTTTTTGATATGGTTGTACCTAAGACTCATTCAAATGACCAAAGTGGTATCCTTCACACTATAATTAATCCAAAAACATGTTTATGACCATAATTGAATACCATTTTGCTCTTTTGGTCAGGAATCAGATGTATCATATCAAATCATCATTCTAAAATCCGTATACCATATTTTACACATTTCAAATCAAAATTTTGGTGACCTAAGTGGCCAAACAAATCTTAAATGGCATAAAAACAAACTCCAACCATCAAGTTTCTTCCCAATATAACTTCTCTAGAAAATCATCTATCAAACCCTCATGTTAGCACCATTTTTCTTTAATATATTATTAGACCAAGATTCAACAACACTTAATCAAATCAAGATAACTAATCTTATCATTCTAAATCCTCAAGACTCAAGCATAAACATAATAAATCATCTAGACACAAAATACATCAAATTCCACTCAACATACCTACTTTATCAAGTAACTCAACATATCAAGTTTCACAAATCAATTCAATTTCATAAAACAACTACCATACCATCATACAATCATGAGTTAAAACGTGTTTCTAAAATCTCTCCCATAGCTCCACAAACTCTATCCGCTTCTACAAATCACAACAACTTGATCAGAGCATACCTCTATTACCATTAGAGAAAACTCAAACCGCAAATTAGAGAGAGACACAGAGATATGTAAAACACCTCAATCATGAAAACAATAGAAATCAACTTACTCTTTAGCGAAACTTGGTCGGCTAGAAACCGTTTCAAAGATTCCTCAAGTGATCTATGATATTCAAACAGGTAGAGATTATGTATTTTAAAGAAAAGGTAATAAATCTTAAAAGAAAAAGTTTTAGAAATATAAAACTTTTTAAATAATAAAACTCCTTAATAAAAAAATTCTATTTATACTTTTATTATTTTTAAATTAAAATAATGAAATATCAAACAGTATATTATATTTAAAACACTCTACCACATCTAATATTTGATATCTTACCATTTAAAGTAAATAATAAATTTTAAAAATTCAAATATATTGAAAGTCCAATAACATTCTTTAATTATTTATCTTAATATAATAAAAGTCTAATAA
The DNA here is from genome assembly GCF_029865625.1 of Vigna umbellata. Taxonomy (NCBI): domain Eukaryota; kingdom Viridiplantae; phylum Streptophyta; class Magnoliopsida; order Fabales; family Fabaceae; genus Vigna; species Vigna umbellata. The sequence goes on from NC_142166.1 coordinate 36,189,558, forward strand.
TATTCTTTAATTATCTATTTAATTTAAATCATTTGTTTTCTAAAACTCCATACTTAACACAAAAACTAAATAACATTCATTATAATATAAAATATATATTAATATACTTAAGATTTTATAATTAAATTCAATTATAAATTTATTTATAAAATAAATAAAAATTATTTATAATAAAATTGAAAATATAATAATATAATTTGATTGGTTCAATAAGATAAATTATTTACTTATTAATTCTTATTATGTCCTGAATAAAAAGAAGTTGTTATGGTTATTTTATGTTTAATTGATTAAATAAATCTGTAATAAATTAATTAATTCATCCAATGATATGTTCACGGTGATTAATACAGTCATTATATAGTCTGACTTGTATAATTGTTTGATAGAAACGTAACATCACTAGTTTTGGTAAAATGAATTTTAAATCACTTGAAGAATTTTAAATATTTATCTCATGACACAATAAAATTGATCCCAGTATTAAACTTAACAGGGTTCTTATCTTGGTTATAGATGGTATAAAAGTAGAACTGCAGTTATGTAATCAGCAACAAGAAGAAGAATAATGCATCAAAATTTAACTTCCGATATTTTCAAGTTTCAGCAAAACACTGTTAGATCAATCCAATACATGGCTTTCTCAAGAACATAACTAGTGATAAAAATAAATTGAATTGAATTTAAACGAATTGAGATCAGAGACTGAAGGAATCCATCTAACAGGCCAAGATAGTTTCAAAACAGTGTATCCCATCCAACTCCGGCGCAAATCTGGGTCTCAAACGGGTCGGGTTTTGTTTGGTTGTAACGGCCGGTGATGGATTCGGATATTTTCCGGTGGTTTCGGACTCAGCGGTGGAAGAAGTGCCTTTTGTGTTGGGCTTGGAAGACAATTCCTTCTTGGGGCCCGTGCCCAAAGAAAAACCCCACTTTTGACCCTGAGCAATCTCGAAGTGGCTGAACATAGACATCATGGTGATGTTGCTAAGGTTTGCAGATATATAAAAACTGGTTAAGGAAGTGGTCGATTTGTGTGTTATTGTTCTGCTAAGGTGGTTGTTGTGTTGTCTGCAACTGTACTAAACGATGAGGAGTATTTATATTGAATGAGACGAAAGGGTGCGAAGAAATGGTGGAGGAGTCTGGTAGAAGTTTGTGTGGTTGACACGCAGTTGAATCATTTACTCGTTCAACCTTCACCTCCGTTTGACTCAGTAATGGTGAGCCGAGTTTGATTCAATTCAATTTTCCATAACTTTCTTGACTCTTCTCCACACACGCGCTTCACCTCCAACTATGTCATCTTTTTATTTTATTAATTACATCACACATATAAAGTGTTGTTAGTACAATAGGACAATTGTTCACAATTGGATTGTTTTTAAGATTTTTTTTCTTGACATGGCACATGTTAGATTTTAAATTACGAACATAGCATACTGTTTCTTAAAATTACACAAGCATATTTTTCTTAGTTCGGAATTCGGTTTTTCGTTAGTTCGGAATTCGGTTTTTCGAAAATCGAATTCTCACTTTGTTATCCTTTTCTTTTTTTATAAGTTTGAGTTAGTATTTGGTTTCTCTGAAAGAGGGTGGTACATCAAGTGTAGTTGAGTGAAAGAAGATAGCAAGTGTTATGAGAATTCAAGATCTGATGAATGCAAGTGAAGAAGATATGATGTTGTTCTTTTATAAGTTTGAGGTGTGATCTCAAGTGAATGTTTGATGGTTTCAATTCGTTTTGAGTGGTTATAGTCTTCAAAAGAAGAGTTGTGTTTAGAGAAGGAGAACCATTGGTTATGCATTAGAAAGTGGATCAAGTTATAGATGTGAAGACGAAGGGTTGTAGAAGCCAGAAGAATTTAACAAGGATAAGTGGAGTTCACTTTAGAATGATGTCTAAAGCAGAACCGGTGTTAGTAATATTTTGGATGGTTCCTATTGATGTGGTGTAGTAACAGAGGAAGGTAGAAGTTTGGTTAGAGCAATAGTGTTTTTGGGACTCTATATAATTGTAAGGGAGTATGTTTTCATAGAATAGAAACACGGTTGGGAAAATAAATGACAAGGTTATTGTGGAAGAGAAGAGTTATAACGATTGTTACAATATCATAGCAGTTAGGAATGAAGTCCTTGAGAGAGATCGTTTCGGGTTACAGTTGGTGTGAAGAGAGTATCCGGTAAACAAAGGAGTAAGCAAGTATGAGAATCAGAGTAACGCAACGTATGATAGTGGATAGGTTCTTATCAGTAAGTGGTGTGGGCAAAGCGTTCTATTAATCATGGATTGGTGGTTTGTGAGGGATGAGTTTCTTTGAAACAATATTGGTGTTGTTATATGAATATGAGTCGGGAGTGTTTGGTAATCCTCAAGAGTTAGAAATGAGTTGGGTATGGAAGAATTAGGTATCTGGCAGAAAAGATAAGTGAGTCTACGGTTTCAAGATGAAAGGTCAACTTTAAAAGTGAGGAAGTATTTATGGATTTGAAGAATGGGTCAGTGGACGAAGGAAATGATTTGAGCTATGGTTTTGAGTTGTAGTGGCAATCTAGAGGTAAGAAAATGTTAACAGATAGTTTGAACAAAGAAAAGATTTAGATTCTTGGTTTGATAAGTAAGTGTAAATTGGTTGAAGAATACGAAGATTTGGAGTCTATAGTGAAGTTTATAAAGTGATTTCATTAGTATAATTGAAGTACTATAACTAGTGTGTTTCCTAAAATGGTTGAGAAAGTGCAGTGTGGACAATCCTAGTTTGAGATGTATCATAAGTTGGCTGGATACTGATCAAGCTAGTGATCGCAAGTTGAGGAGGTTGCAGATCTAAGTGTGATGGAGATAAATGGGTCATGAAATGCATATGGTTCAGTCTAACAAGTTGAAGGAGTGAAGATGGAGTGTTCACTTTGTTTTGGGAAGTTGCAACAAAGAAGAGTTTATTTCGGGTAATGAGATAGGATAGTTGGAAACTATGCTACTCAAGAGTGGAGATCAGTAAAGCAAGGTGAAGCCCCCAAATGTCAGTAGTTGAAGGTAATAAAGAGCATATCAATTAGTAGTTAGATCAGAAGTGGTAGTGATCAAGTCAGTAACATGATGGTTATTAGAATAAACATGAGGAGGTATAAGAGTATCAATCAAGGTTTTATCTGAAGTGAAGACTAGTGGAAGATAGATGAAGGGTTGGCGGTGTGGCAGACAATAGGGTTGGTTATGAGAAAGAAAGGTTCTCAAAAAGCTCAGGTGTAGTAGTTCAGAGTTGTTTTAAGGTTAATGGCTAGACCAATCTACACTATTTAACACTAGAGTATTTTAACACAGAGACAAGGTTTTCTTGTTAGCCAGGTTGTTGGAGAGTAGTATCTTTGTTAAATAGGTAGTTGAAATAGAAAATGTGATGAGAGTAGGTTGTTCCTTCTAGCTGATAAGTGAATTTTTGAGGTCGAAAATGTTTGATGTTGGGGAGAATGTAAAGACCTAGAAAATGGAATAATAGAGTAGATAGAGGTATTAAAATAATTGAACTGAGCTTTTAAGGTTGAAATACACAAACAGTATAAATAGAAATTTCTAAATACTCAGTTCATTATCTTAAAATTGTTTCTCTCTAGAACCACTATTTCCTAATTTTCCTCTCCCTTCTCTCTAGATTTCTCTCATCTCACTTCATCTGATTCAAAATCGTGTTGCGCTTACGACATCCTGGTGTTAAGGGCTCCCTTTTCCACCGGTCAATTTCGTGTTTAGAGCCGGTAAGTGCGTCTCTCTTTGATTCTTGAAATTTCTGCAATTTCTGGTACATGCAAGCACTGTTCGGCTTTGCATGTGTTCATCAACTCTTCATCTGAGTTCTGATTCTATTTTTGGTTCGATGGTTGGTTTCCTTTCATCGATTCAAAGTCTGTAGGATGTTCTAGGATCACTTGCGGTTTAGCAAAGCTGTGAAGAAGGTTAAAATCTGTCAAGTTGTGTTGTGCAATTGAGAGGTAAGGGAAGCTAGTTAATTTAATTACGATTTTCTGAGTATGAAAATCATGTTGGATGACCCTGCATGTGTATGAAATTGGATTTTTGGTGTGCTCGGCATTGTCCCATGAACTGTCATATTCTATGAACATGTTGATTTGCTTCTGTAGTGTTTTGTTATTGTGCCATGTGAATTTCTATGAATTGGAGTAGTGAAATTGGGGAATTTTAGATTGGGTATGGAGTTGGTTGATAGAAAGAGTCTGGAAAAGTTGTTTTGGACCTGTTAGAGCTCTTAGAACCTTTAAAAATGTGTAAAAAGTAGGAAAACAGAGTTTGGGTCTTTGAGTTGTGGATTATGTAGAATTTGAAGAGAAATCTGGTACGAGACTCTTTGGAATGATGTTAGAAAGATTTAGGTACTATTGGATAGGTGTAAATGTGTATATGATTCGTGTTTGAAAGATTAGAAGTTTGGAAAAATATTTAGTTTTGGTAAAATTTGATGTGTTCATAATTCTGCAGAAGTTTCTGTAGAATTATGCAGAAAACTGAGGGTTTGCTGTTGACCGCTCGATCATGCGTTGATTGGCCGTTCGGCCATATTCAGGTGCTCGGTCATTAACTGGGTTTAGTCTCTTTGGAGTCTTACCAGTTCATGACCGTTCGGTATTAGGTGTGGGTGGTCTTCCTCTAGTGTTCGATCTTAACTGAGTTATACTTCTGTGGAGTTTTCAGTTAATGATCGGACGATCTTGCACTAGTACTCGGTATGGTATTGATGTTCAGTCTTAACTGTGTTCGGCCTTTGATGGGTCTTACCAGTTAATGATCGTTAGGTCATGCTTTAGTGTTCGGTCCTGAGAGAGTATTTTGTCTAAGTCCAGAGTGTTCAGTTTTAAGTGGGTACTTTGTCTTGGTAGTGCTCGGACTTATATTAGTGTTTTGTCTTTCCCTGGTGATTTGGTCCTTAATAGTGTTCGAACATTTCCTTAACCTTACCGAGTATGGATCGTTCAGTCCTATTCTTTGGATAGTGAAGACCGCTCGATCTTACACTAAGTGTTAAACTTAAGTTCTTAGTATTCAGGCCAAGATCTAAGTGTTCGGTTGTTATAGTGTTTGATCCTCAAATTGTATCTAGCTCATGTTTGAGCCTTATTCTTCAAATTGACCGTTCGGTCATATTTATGTGTGATAGTTGTTACCGATAGGTTCTATACTGGGATAGTGAGAAACTGGTCGGTCTCCAACATTCGTAGGGTGTTCGGCCTTGTCTATAGGTTGTGTTGATCTTTCAAGTTCGGTTGTGCTCGAGTGTGGTAGTGGTTTTACTATTCGGTTTGATTTTACTTAAATGTGTTATGAATGAAGGAATATGATGGAATTAAAGTATGATGTGACTTATATCAATTGGATATGAACGAGTGTTCCAAGGAGGAATATCTCAAGGATGATTATTGAATGGTAAAGTATGAATGTGGTTATGGTTAGCTGGCATTTATCCTGATATTTTGTGATTACTCATTCTCCCGTAGAGAGGAGTAACTCATGTGTGAGAATGATAGGAGGTCCTAGTCCATAAGGTGAACTTGGGCGAGGTATAACGGACTAACCTCGGTGGCAGCTGTTGGGGGCATCCCAGCTACTACACCATCCGGGTGCAAAAACGTCGTAGCTACACAATTCATACATTCCGGACAATCAAAGTAAAAGTGGTCGGTCATTGCATGTATTATACGTACGATCATTACTAGAAATGTATGTTTGGTTGTTGCATGATTGACATGTTCATTTTTGTTTACTCTTATGTTTGTCTGAAGTATATGTTATCATAGTTAATTAAATTACACTAGCTTACCCTTGCTTTTATGTGGTTTGTTGTTGTATGTTGTTACTCTTTTGCGATGATCGCCTTGATGGTGTGAGCTTAGGGATGTAGTGTTTTCCGTGGAGCAGTCGAAGGGAAAAAAGCTAAGTTTGTAGAATAGGTGGTTATTTTTGTTACTCTGGTGAAAATTTTTATTCACTAAATTTGTAGTTTTGTTTTATCATTATGCATGTAATGTTTCATTTTAGTAATTTTTACATTACTAAATTTGGGATGTTACATTAGTAGTGATCCAGATAATCGATTTCAGAGATAATTTATTATTTAGTTTTTATTTAATTGGAATGAAGAAGGAGAATGATTTTTTTAAGACAAATATAAGTTTTATTCAATGAGTTTAATGATGGGATGTGGATCCTCTAATGCCAGGATTGTGAGGACAATGATTTCTTGTGTGACCTGGGGTTTGACAGTATGAGCAATTTTGTGGGTGTGGTCGTTCTCTAATATCCATTTCAGTCCTGATTCTGGATGATTTTGGTCGACCCTTTGCATTCCTTTTTGTGGCTGCATGAGGCCAAATTTATGTGCCTTGGTATGGTGGCCAATATTCTTCAGGTCGTTGTCGGAACAATCGGTACCGTTATAGAGTCGCGCAACGGAATTAAATAAAGATAGCGAAAAGCGTGTTCAGTCAAACTCGTATTAAGATGGTTCGTTTTTGAAAATTAATTTTCTTAGAGAAAATTTATCGAACAATTTATATGCGCAAAATGTAAAGAGTGTAGGGAGTAGAAAAATTCAACATAGAATTTTTATCCTAGTTCGAATCAAAAGATTATACGTCCAGTTGTTAATCACTATAAAAAGTGATTAACGTTTTCACTAAAAATCAGTTTCACAGATTACAATGGAGTGAAAGAATAGAATGATAAAACCTTCCTTCGACCAACGAACCGGAAGCAGGAATCTACACTTTCCTTCGACCAACGAACCGGAACAGTGCAAATAAAATCTTCCTTCGACACACGAACCGAAAGATGACAACCTTGCCAACTCGAAGAGAACCGCTCCGACCTTTGACCCACAAAGCGCAAGCTTCTCCTATTCACGAGACCAGGCAAAACCCTTGAACTAGCTTTTTGGAACTTCCTCATACAAACTGTATTATCAAAAAGCTGAGAGTTGACCCACTAAGGGTTTTGGAACAACTATATATAGGCAACTGGTCTAAGTTAGAAAAGACAGATTACAACTGCCAGATAATCGATTATTGTTAGTGATAATCGATTATTTAAGTCCGTTACACGGTTTTCAGAAAGTGATAATCGATTATCCTAAGGAACAATCGATTATTCCAGAGACTTGTGTAGTTCTCATCAGGACCAATGGATAATCGATTATTTGAAGGAATAATCGATTATTCCAGAGCGAAATGCTCTTTTCAAGAGTGCTCATGATAATCGATTATAGCTTCACATAATTGATTAAATGCGTAACTTAACTAAAGATACGAGATTTTCTAAGTATTACATATTCAAAGACTTTCCTAATACATTTATATTCTACAAAGTGCTTTTAAAATAATTTTAACAACTTCTTCGAGTCTATCTTCTTGCAGCATCATTAAAATCATTTATCTTCATATTTACCAATGCTCTTCATTGGTAACAATCTCCCTCTTTTTGATGATGATAAAAAATACTTGTTTAAAAGCAACTTTGGTTAGTCTGCAGAAAATACAAGCTGATAGACAACAAGAAAGTTAGCAGTAACTGCACCACTTCTCCCCCTTTTTTATCATAGGCAAAAAGATGAATGAAAAAAATGCTCCCCCTTAATATGAGCTTCCCTTCAATTAAACATGCACTAAAATAAGAGATCATTTTATTCATGAAAAGAAAGGTTACGTTTTTCATAAAGAAGAACATAAAACATAGAGTCAAAACAAACAATCATCAAAGCATACTAACATAAAATCCTAAATCTAAAACTCAAGACTGAGTGGTCTTTCTGGAGGTTGAAGATTAAAGTGATTTTCAATGTTTCCAAGAGGAGTATCAAGGTCATTGAACTGATCGATCACATATTCTTCATGATTTTGTTGCCACTCATATATCTGTTTAAAGTGAGCTTGTTGAGCAAGACGCATATCCTCCATTTGTTTAGACAGGTTTGCAAAATGCTCCTCCATAGTTAGTGAGGAAGAGGAAGGCATTTGAGAAGGACCAGCATCAGCAGCTTGGACTGGGTAAGCCATATGGGCGTCCATATTGTCATTGTCATCATCTTGGTGATCATCATCCTTGTGAATGATGACGTGGCCACGAGCAACAAATCCCATTTGGCAAAATGTTGTCTCATCAATCTCAGTTCCAATTGCTTGAATGGCTTGAGTGAGTTCGCCTTCAACACTTAGGCCTTTGTATTCTAAAATTCGAGAGATGAGAAGGGCATATGGAAAATTATAAGAATTATATTTCTTGGCCTTCAACATGGTGTCGGAGATGAGTATTGGCCAATCAATGTGGATGTGATTTAAAATCCCATACAAGAGTAGAAGATCTTGCTCTGAACATTGAGCATGGTTAGTGGCACGAGGACAAAGAAGCCACATAATTAAGTAGTGGATCATTCGTTCTTCAACCTTGAATCCACAAACTAGCAGTTGTCGACGGTTGGTTTGTTGTTCAAGATGGCGCAAAAAGGATTGAAAGGCGAGGAGACGATTGAAGTCCGGGATGCCAAGATGGACTTTGACAACATCATCCCAGATTGTGAGTTGTGCGACATTCGTCCTGACGTCATCATCCAAAATGATTGGGACTCCTTTCACTTTTGTTGTGATGATTCTGTCACGATAACGCAGATTGAAGTAGAAGACACGGATGAGATCTGGGTAGATGCACCTCTTTTTCTCCACGAGATGAGTAAGTCCTTGAGCACCAAACAGATCTGGAAATTGAAAACCATAAAATTGATAAAAATCAAGGTGTATGAAATTTACCGCCATGATTCGTCGTTCTTACTAGAAGTGGACATAATCTGCATGTTTTTCTTGATCTGAAATCCACCCATCAATGGTTGCAGGACGAGGTCTGGAAGAAGAAGATGCACCAGTGGTTCTCCTACGGTTTCTTCTTGATTCAACCATGAAAGAAATGGACAGAGGGAAAGTTGGAAAAAATGGAGAGAAATGAAGAAAACTGGTTCAGATTAGAATTGAACAAAGTTTTGGGTGCAAAGGAGTGACCATTAATCGATTATAGGGGGCTATTTATAAGAAAAATCAAGAAACTAGCCGTTTTGAGCCGTTTATAGCCGTTAGGATTCGCTGCAACGACTCTATTTTAGAAACTGGTCGTACAATAATCGATTATTGTAAGTGATAATCGATTATTGTAAGTGATAATCGATTATCTGCTCAGAGAGTCACTTTCCAGAAATTGTATGATAATTGATTATATATTAAGATAATCGATTATCTGCTCATAAGTGTCCAGATTTGGGTTTGAGTGAGAATAATCGATTGTTCTATGGGATAATCGATTATCTGCGATTAGATAGTTTTGAAAAAGCAAAAAATAATCGATTATTCTCGTGTGATAATCGATTAAAAACCTAAGTTTACGAGAATTGTGAAAATTTCAGAAATCTTGAGCCTAAGACATATCTAACACTCCTAACTCTCTTCTAAGTTCATAAGGTAAAGATATCCCCTTAAATATGTAATTAAAATTCAGTTTTCAGCATACTCAATTAACCCACAAAATCAACAATCATTTTTCAAACAATTAAGATATCAATGATTCAACAACCAATTTATAAACTAAAATGAATGCAACAGTAGCTTAAATGGAAATAATCCAAGCTACTACAGGTTTGTCATGAAAGCATTTTAGCTAACACAATCAGTTCAAAAACTAACTTTGACAGCACAATTTACAACTTCCAAAACAACAACTATGTTCAAAAAACTAACTCTCATATCCCAATCTGTTCAACCCAATGAATTCAGCTCTGCATATAAAACAACATATATAAAAATTAAAACAACAATATGCAGTAATTAGATTTAATTCAATAACATTGTTTATCTTGGTTCAATGGATTTTATCCATGAAATATTGGTAAACCAAAATTTAAAACTGGAAATTTGACTCAAACAAGGAAATGCAATTTCGGCAACTACTTTTAAAGACTATTCTACAGTGATTTTCACAATGGCAATCAAGCTTTATGCGGAGCAAATCATAGCTTATATGGCATGCATATAAATAGATCTCTACAGAAAACATCTGTGAAACAAAAATGCCAATTCAATCATCAAATAGCTTAATCATCTAAAAATGTCGATGAAAATCTATCAACCAACTCATTTAAATGAATATAACAGTAATCAAATAATGGAAAATCAGAAAGATAAGTAGAACAAAGTGCAACAACACAGTTCAAACAACACTAGCTCAATCACATGAAGTTCGAACCAAGGCTTTGAATGTCATTTGATGGATTCACTTCCCGGTCTTAGATCATTATTTCCAAAAGCATAATAACATGGAGCTCTCCTCTCCTTTTGAGAACTTGACCTGCAAAACCATCCAAGAGAGGTTTGGTCCCCAAAATCTCATTTGGGTCCTTGGGTTTAGTATATGCAAGCAAACATCATTTCACAACTTTAACCCATGCATATTTTCCATTTGGAACTCCAAAATATTTAATGTTGCATTTGTTTGATGTATGACCATGTTTCATGCAATAAAAACAAACAAACATCGTGCACCTTATTTTTCACAAAAGTCCCTTTTTCAACCAAAACTCTACGAGTTCTCTTAACTTTAGACTTTTGATGATGATGCATGTTTTTATTTCTAACATTGCTCTTTCTAAAACCATTTTGAACATGTGAGACAGACTTGGTTGCTTTAGAAAGTAAATTTTCAAGTATGTCAATCTTAAACATGTGAATTTTACAAGATAAACACTCAAAGGGTTTTTCATTTGCATTGGATTCAATCAACTTAGTTTCAAGATTGTTAACTTTATTTCTTAATATGACTTCCTCATCTAATACATTTTCATATTTCAATTTCAATTCTTTAAATTCCTTTTTCAAATTTTTATGAGAAGCATTCAATTTTTCAGATTCATCAAGTAATTCAAGAAAAGCCTTTTTGTAAATCAAATTCACTAGATTCATAGCTAGAATTACTTACTTGGCTTCTAACATCATCAAAAGTAGTTGTTAAACACAAGTTTACTTCTTCAACATAATCACTTGAACTAGAGGTGGTTGATGCATTATCCTCCCAAGCAACGTGAACCTTCTTCTTCTTGTGAATTTTCTTTTCTTTTCTTTCTTTACTTCTTTTGTTGCTTGAATAATCAGCTTTCACATGGCCTCTTTCACCACATCCATAACATTTGAAACTTGAAGAGAAGCCTTGATAGTCCTTCTTTTCCTTCAAGATTTCGCTTTTAGATTATTTATCTTTGGCCATCAAGCATAGATTTTCTTGCTCAATAGAATCGCTTGAGCTTGAGGAGTTTGATGTAGAGCTTGAATCAGACAATGTCAACTTATCCACATCTATGACTTCATTATAAGTGAGTCTTAAACATTTCCACATTTCCTCTGCGCTTTTATAAACAAAAACTTTAAAGAATTCATCAAGGGTTAGTGCAGATAAAATTATATTCCGAGCCTTAATATCAAATTGGGCTCTTCTGTTTTCCTCAACAGTCCAGTCAAGATATGATTTTTCTACTTCTACACCATCAACTGTACTTTTAGGAATATATGGACCATTTTGTACAGCTTCCCAAATGCCTCTGTCAAAAGACCCCATAAAAATTTCCATTCTGACTTTCCATAATGCATAGTTATCACCAGTAAAAAGTGGTGGTCTGTTGATGGAAGCACCTTCGGCATACACTTGAGTTTGATGACCTGCCATTTTTGCAAATGTTTGAAAGAATATCAAAGCAAGCTCTGATGCCAATTGTCGGAACAATCGATACCATTATATAGTCGCGCAGCGGAATTAAATAAAGATAGCGGAATGTGTGTTCGGTCAAACTCGTATTAAGATGCTTCGTTTTAGAAAATTAATTTTCTTAGAGAAAATTTATCGAACAATTTATATGCGCAAAATGTAAAGAGTGTAGGGAGTAGAAAAATTCAAGACAGAATTTTTATCCTGGTTCGAATCAAAAGATTCTACGTCCAATTGTTAATCACTATAAATAATGATTAACGTTTTCACTTAAAATTAGTTTCACAGATTACAATGGAGTGAAAGAATAGAATGATAAAACCTTCCTTCGACCAACGAACCGGAATCAGGAATCTACACTTTCCTTCGACCAACGAACCGGAACACTGCAGATAAAATCTTCCTTCAACACAAGAACCGGAAGATGACAGCCTTGCCAACTCGAAGAGAACCGCTCCGACCTTTGACCCACAAAGCACGAGCTACTCCTATTCACGAGACTAGGCAAAACACTTGAACTAGCTTTTTGGAACTTCCTCAGACAAACTCTATTCTCAAAAAGCTCAGAGTTGACCCACTAAGGGTTTTGGAACAACTATATATAGGCAACTGGTATGAGTTAGAAAAGACAAATTACAACTGCCACTGATTATCGATTATTGTTAGTGATAATCGATTATTTAAGTCCGTTATAGGGTTTTCAGAAAGTGGTAATCGATTATCCTGAGGAACAATCGATTATTCCAAAGACTTGTGCAGTTCTTATCAGGACCAGTGGATAATCGATTATTTGAAGGAATAATTGATTATTCTAGAGCGAAATGCTTTTTTCAAGAGTGCTCATGATAATCGATTATAGCTTCACATAATCGATTAAATGCATAACTTAACTAAAGATACGAGATTTTCTAAGTATTACATATTCAAAGATTTTCCTAATACATTTATATTCTACAAAGTGCTTTTAAAATAATTTTAACAACTTCTTCAAGTCTATCTTCTTGCAGCATCATCAAAATCATTTATCTTCATATTTACCAATGCTCCTCAATGGTAACAGTCGTAACTCCCCAAACATATTATTATACAGTTTCATGATGACATCCAACCTATAGTAGGAACTGATGTAAATGTTAAAGTCTTGATGAGCATGTTTGCAAGCTGCTAAGACATGTGAACACAATAGATTAATCTTTTGAAACTTGCCACAATCACACCATCGTTCATCCAATCTGACAAAAATTTTCATGCAGGTCGTATTTCTCTTGGGATTACAATCTCCTCGACTTTGAATCTTGTGTCATTTCTATCAAATTCAACAACCCTGTGGGTGTTTGATTTCGAATCACCATCCTATAGGACCTTCGTGGCATTTTCAGAATAGACATGACCAACACTTATCATTGCAATTATCTATTTCCCTCTTTCTGTGAAAACGGCGTTGCATCTTGTGTATGTGGCCAATACTATAGAGGAGATTGGTAAATTTCTTGTCTTCTTCAAGACTGAGTTAATTGCTTCAGCTAGATTTGTTGTTAGATGACTCCATCTTCTGCCTTCATCATACGCAAGTTTGAATTGTTGTCTTGGAATTTGATCAATCCAAGTTGTTGCTTCAGGATTGTTTTCCCTAATGATATTGTAGTAATAGTTACATCGCGGCTCAGTCATTGCGTATGCTGCAAAAATATTTAAGAAAATAGAAATGATTACAGATAACGAAGAATAATAAAGACTACATTTAATTGGTTAAAATTTGTAAAAATGAAGTAATTGCCCATGTTGACAAGCTCCTTCTTCAAACTTGTATCCCTGAATCTTCGGTGAAATTTTGTGCAATGTGTTGAATGCAATAGACGTACACACATTGTCCTTCTGTCCACCCACTGGTCGGTCTGTTGAATGCTGCACTAATAGAGTTGTGGCGATCCGAAATTAAGCACAAGTTTTTGTTGAGGTGTGGCATGTCTCCGAAGGTTTTTTAGGAAAAACAACCAAGCGTCTGCTGTTTCACCCTCAACTATAGCAAAAGCAATGGGGAGTATGTTGTTTCTCGCATCTTGTGCCACAGCCACCAGAAGAGTCCCCCTATATCTTTCGTACAGGAATGTTCCGTCCACTTGCACCAACGGTTTGTAATATGGGAATCCATCAACACAAGGTTTGAAGGTCCAGAAAAGTCTTTTGAAATATTGTTGGTTTTGGCGGGCCTCCTAGCCATCAATAATTGGTTGTGTTTTCAATTTGTACATAAAATCGGAAAGAAAAGTTTGCATGGCTTTCAGTAGGCATGGCAATTTGTTGAACGATTCTTCCCAATTTCCATACACATGTTCAATTGCATGTTGTTTAGCATACCAAGCCTTTCTGTAGGATGTAGTGTACCCCATAGAGATCTTGATGGAAGCAATAATTGTTGCAATTGGTGTGGGTGGGTCAGATTCAACCATCTCACGTATGTGATGGGAAATGATTCGTGATCCTAGCCTATTGTGATCTTGTGTGATGAGTTGTGAAGCACATGTGTGGGCAGCATCAATTTTTCTTATTTCCCAGACTTGATCTCGTGTACGAAGGATGGCTTGACAGTTCTATGGACACTGTTGATGTACACATTGCACCCTCAACCTTGTTGTGTTAGAATATGTCGTTTTGTATGTACAATGGTTTTGTATGTGAAATGTGTTTAGAGCATCGATGACTTGTTCCTTGGTTTGGAATCTCATTCCTTGAGTCGAGGTTCCAGGTTGATGGTCGATAGTGTCATGCAAAATCGAATGGTGATCATATGCATGAGGATATTGTTGTAGATGCGAGGGAAATTCTTCATAGCATTGGAAGTGTTGGGGTGGGTTATAGGGTTGTTGTTGTTGTTGTGTGGAGGGGATATCTAAGTTTTGTTGTTCATCATGATCGTGTTGGCTTAGGATTTCATCCTCATCTTCACTAAATGGATCTAATGACGATGAAGGTAAGCCTACTATTTCATTTTCTTGTAAAGTAGGAGGCGATAAGGGTTCTGTGTTTTGATGTGGGAGATATTGGAAAAGTTGTGAGCTGGATTGACCGGTTAATAGTTCAGTGTGTGAATGTATGTCATTTTTCCATTCCCCTAAATATGTGTTGTTAAGGTCACAAGAGTGATGTGTGGGTTGGGTAAGTGAGGGTGGTTCATCTTGGTTAGATTGTGTTCCAAAATTCGGTAAGGAAGATGGAATGGTTGTGGTATAGGTGGAACAAATTTGTATGCATGTTAAAATTGGGTTGGCCTCTGTGATGTCGATTGCACCTTCCAAGTCATCGTCATCTTCAATCTGAGTTGTTGTGAAGGTGATAACGTTGCACAAATGATTATTTGTAAGTCCAACTTTCCTATTAACACAATAATTGAGTTGTTTGTTACATTCACAAGATCCACTGAAGAAATATTTTCTCTTCTTAACCAAAATTCATCTTCTTCCACTACCCCAAATCGTATCCCATATTTACCAGCAATAGTTTATTATGGCGGACCTCTAAAAAGGGCAACCATCACAGATAGTCCATATGGTTATGGTCTATACTTTAGATCAGACACCCCTCTGACCATGTCAATCCCACACGATTATACCTTCAATGACCTTCTACAAAAAATAACCAAAAGAATACATTGTGGGGATCGCAAAATAGTAACTCAAATTGACTACCTTCGTCCAACATATAGATCCATCTATGTATCGTCCTAAAAGTAGAGACGAAATGATGTATTAAACCTTATATTTATTTATAGTTTTATTATTACTATTATAATTTTATAATAATTATTAAAATAATAACATATATTAAATTATATTAAAATAAATTAAATATTTTCTAAATTTTGTAATAAAATTAATTTAAGAAATTTGTTAGATTAAAAAATATTACGTTAAATATTAAACCAAGTTAATTATTTATTAAAATTAAATCAAAAAACAAAATTTTAAAAAATATGTTAAACTTCAAAAACCGTTTAACATTTTTTTTAAAATTTTTTTTTCAAATTAAAATTGATAAATAACTAATTTATTTTAATGTTTTAATATTTTAAAATATATTAAAAAACATCTTATATTACTATTATTATTATTATTACTTTTAGTTTTATTATTTTTATTACTAATTTAATAATAAAATAATAATAACATAAGATGTTATTTAATATATTATAAAATATTAAATCATATTAAAATAAATTAGTTATTTATTAATTTTAATTTTAAAAAATGTTTAAAAAAAATGTTAAACGGGTTTTGAAGTTTAACGTATTTTTTAAAATTTTGTTTTTTGATTTAAATTTTAATTAATATCTAACTTGGTTTAATATTTTAACGTAATATTTTTGAATTAAAAAAATTTCTTAAATTAATTTTATTACAAAATTTAGAAAATATTTAATTTATTTTAATATAATTTAATATATGTTATTATTTTAATAATTATTATGAAAATTATAATAGTAATAATAAAACGAAAAATAAAAATAAATATAATAATATTAATAATAATGTAAAATTTTGTTTAATATAGTGTAACATATTAAATAATATTAGAATAAATTAATTATTTGTTAATTTTAAATTAAAAGCAAAATTTTAAAAATATGTTAAAAGTTAATATATTCAACGGTTTTCGAAGAAAACCGTTTAAGCCTTCAGAGAAAGCGTTTTAAGCTTTCAGTGGGTTTGGAAAACTCTTAAAGCCTTAGATGGTTGTAATCGAAAATCAAGTTAAATCAATTTAGGTTGAGATTAAAATAAGTTAATATTAGTTTAGGTTAAGACAAGTTGGTCTAGACTCATGTTGACTCAAGTCAATTATGACTCATGTTGAAGTAAGTATGAGTGACAAAATAGATTGTAACACAAATTAACTTGTCAAAAGCGGATAGATCAAGTTGAAATTTTCAACCCATCAGTCAGTTTTTGTTCAGCTCACCTAATCCACCAAATTAATGAATCAAAAACAAGTCAAAATCCGCTTTTTATTTTTTAAATTAAAAATTAAAATTAAAATAATTCATAAGATTATAATTTTTGTATTATATTTTTGCAAAAATATAAATATATGATACTATTATAATTTAAATCATTAATACTTATAAATTAAGAATAAAATAATTTCACAAGTAATAATTATTTATAAAAAGTTATGTATTAAATACATATTCTTATAAAATGTTATTTTCAACATTTTCCATATAATCCAATACCAATTAAATTTTTACCAAATAAGTTAACATGGACAAATTCATATATTTTTCAAGTTTACAAAACAATAATATAATTTCTTTTAATAAATTAAAAAATCTAAATATTTATAATAGCTTGAGTTATATTACGTTTGTAACATCCCGATTTAGGATACTACGTGTGTAAGTAAAAGAACAGTATTTGATTAAGATAAATATAACTTTGATATCATTCCAATATAGTAAAATATTTAAAGACCTCTTTACATCGTTATAAAATTAATTAAAATTGGTAGAAATAATAAACAATCTTAATACAACTCGAAATATCGTACTAAAATTCCTAAACATAATTTATTTAAAAGAAATAAAGTTTGAAAACCACGAAAATTCCTTACTCGCCTCTTTATCTACATTTCATCATCACCATCAACAATATCCTCTATAACATCATATGCTCCAATATAAATGCAATCATCGCAAGTGAAAATCATTATCATAAATGCAAGGGTGAGCTAATAACATCAACATCCAAAAACACATATAATAGTACAATTATTATAATACAATTATCTAATAATGTATAAGCTCACAACATCTATTTATTTCACAACACAAAACACATTGTTAATCCAAAGTCTTGTCCAAATAAATCATGTCAACATCACCAATCACTATCGCTATATTTCATCTTTTGTACTCTAGCACACACAACTAGTTAACCAAAAATGGGATTACGCACCAACGTAAGACTTTTTTGTTCACCAAAACGGGCTCATGCACTAATGAAGGTCTTGCCTGCAGGACCCATGCACCAACGCAGAACTTGCTCGTTCACCAAAACAGGGTCTGCTAACTAAAGCAAGGACTTTCTCACATCACAACTAAAAAGTACGTAGCACGACATACAATCCATTGTCTCAAACATAGTTAAGACAATAACATGGATTTTCAAACAATAGTAATGAAAAATAGTTCAACCAACACTACAAACACTCCAAACAACTCGGCACATACACACAACAACTTGACAAACACATCACACAACTTAGAAAGTAATTTAAACATTCGGCCTCACCTATACTAGCTCGGCAAAGTGCTCAAAAAGTTGAACCAACACCATAGACACCTTAACCAGGTGCTAAAACCCTAATCCGACCTAAACCACACTAAAAAACAATTTCCAGAACCCTAAAATTGAGGTCCCCAAACAACACAACCATACAGCTCGATCGAAACATAAACAATGCAAACAACACCTCAAACAACTCGGCCAACCTCACCAGGAAGACGGTTAACATAAAAACACCCCCAAAATGACTGTAAGAACATTCAAATATGAGCTCTAGAACCTCGAGACTGATGCCAACTTGACCAAACACCTTGGCCAGCTTGACAACAACTCGACCAACCCGGTTTCACACCTTATTTCTCCCATAATAGACCAACAAGGCATAAAAACATGGAAACACAACAAGTATTCATCAATAAAATCATAAAATATAATAATAACAACATAAGAAGCATATGGAAATCAACTATAGTAATCCATATAATTTGACCATCCCTTAAACACCATTACCTCATGTAAAACAACCTTAAAGAATGGCCTAGGTGTATATCAACATAGCATGACACATACATAACTTGGCAACCCCATAGCACATGTTATACTAACCCTAAAGCAATATGATATAACCCAATATGACCCCTACACAGCCCGATCTCAAAAAACAATAATCCAATAAAACCATATAATACATAAAATCATGTCTCATGTTTATACAACACGTAGAAACCCAAAAACTCTAAACCCATTCATAATAAATTACAAATATAAGCATGAACATAATTCAACAAAACACATGCAACACAATAACATTTGGTTAAAACAATTAAGATGACTCACACGATACATACAATCACCTTCACGACACACACAACAAACAAAAGGGCCTTGAACTCACACATGAATCATACCATCACCTCTTGACCAATTTCTCTACTTGGACCAGTGTGTTCCAAACTAATAAATAGCACAAAAACAACTATATAATCCCTCTTTAACTCTTTTGATAATTCCCCAACATCATAAAAAAATAACAATCACTTATATCATATACATACATTCACTGAACACATTTAAATTATGATAAATTCATACAATTATTATTTCTAAATATTCTTAAATTTTCCAAATCTTACTATGCTTCACGCTAATAAAAAGAATATCTAATTACTTATGTTGGAAAAACATTTTCTAATAATGATTTAAATAATGTTAGAGTTATTTAATTTATAAAGACTAATATACACCTCTTGTTTCTTCTTTTATAAGATTTCTTTTTTATTCAAGTAAAATATTATTTTTTTTTTATCTTCTCAAATTCCTACCAAATTTTATCATTTTTATTAAGATGAGTAAAAGTTGTAGGGATTTATAAAATATAATAATGGATATTATGTAAGTATTGAGTAAATACTTTCTATTAGAATATATTGTGTTCCTGTATATAAATGAGTAGGGCTGAGAGACACACCTTTCTGCTATCACCTTCCTTTCTTTCTTACTCCTGAATCACTTGCACCAAGTTCTTCGAGTCCAAACCGAGCGGTGAGTACTTGCTTAAGAAACTCCGACACTCAAGTCAGATTTTAATCAATGAACTTAATTCACAATTAAGTATGAGAACTAATTAAGCTAACCTTACTTCTGTAGCTTACCCTTATATTTATAGGTATTTGATGGACCTTAAATTGATGTTGGCCCAATAACATAGATATTTCGTGGACCTTAAATTGATGTTGGCCCACTAACACTAATGTTCACGCTGGCCCAATTACAGCTCAACACTTACAGGCCTACTTTTGCCTGCTTAACTATTAATTTAAAGAATACACCGAACGACCATAAATATATACCGTTGGGTTAACATATCATGTTTGTCATCGGCGCTGACTTATTACTTAACTTACCGATCATATAAGATATTATACCATACATATTGTACTTTTAAACTTAAGATTAAAAATATTTAGTAATTGAGTATCTCTCCAAATACACTATCTTATATCAATATAACTAAATTTTTTAGATAATGATAATCATTTATTCGAGTATTATAAAAATTTAATCTAAATACTTGAATATTCCAATTCGAGGAGGTAAATTTAGTTTTTTTTATCTCATTTTCAATAATTAATAAAAATTACAAATCTAGTTCCTTGCATAATGACAATATTTATAATATTTTTTTATTTGAGTATTATGAAAATTTACTCTAAATACCTAAATATCCTGGTTTGAGTTACTACAAATCTATTTTTTTATATTTCACACTTTCTATGACTAATCAAAATTACTACATTTAATACTAATAATAAAGTAAAATATTACAACTTTAAAATAAAAAGTATTTCTAGACAATAAAATCTAAAACTAAAATTATAAATTTAACAACAGTTTTAAAAACACTATTATTAAGTGTTTCAAATAAATGATTGAAATTTTCATTTCAAAAGTGCTAATTATTCTAATCACAAGTATAAACGATAAAATTTTCACTCTCCACTCCATAGTTCATAAATAACCTAAACTAATTAAACCAACATTAAATAAAAGGAGGGTGACAAAGTTCGTGTGAATGGTGATGCTTATAACCTACATAAACAGTTACCAATAGTAATTTAAGAGAAGATAAATAAAGACTATATTTATTTTTCTATTTTTCTCTAATTACTTATTTCCAACAATTATTTGCTTACCGGTGCATATAACTAGAGTGTTATAAAAGTCACAACTAGTTAACCACAACAACCACATTCATCATCCACATAATAGTACATATAACAAAAGAAAAATAACCAACCACAATTGTTGAACACTTATGCACAAGAAAATAAAAAACTATAATGAAGAGTCAATTGCAACATTTCTCCACCTTAACACTTCAATGCAGTTTGTACAACCACTCCCATGAAATCAAACATGACTAAAACCCACCATGCTTAAGCATTTTTCAAACTTATTTCTAGGTAACACTTTAGTTAACATATCTGCTGGATTGTTACTAGAGTCAATCTTCACTACTTCAATAACACCTGAATCAATCACATCGCTAATGAATTGTAGTTTAACATCAATATGCTTGGTCTTTGAATGATACATTTGATGGTTGGCTAGATGAATAGCACTTTGGCTATCACACAATATTTGTACACTATTCTGTTTGAATCCAAGTTCAAAGAGCATTTCCTTTAGCCATAAACCTTCTTTTACCCCTTCAACCAAAGTGTTATATTCTGCTTCTGTGGTGGACAAAGCTACAACAGATTGGAGATTTGCCTTCTAACTCACAACTGTTCCAAACAGAGTAAATACATAACTTGAGAGAGATTTTCTAGTATCAAGACATCCAGCATAGTCAGCATCAACAAAACCTTCAATGATGGATTTAAAATGAGTCTTTCTCTGATATAGAAGACTTGAGTTTAGAGATCCATTCACATATCTGAGAATCACTTCAGAGCTTCCCAGTGAGCATGTGCAGATTTTATTGTTCCCAAGGAGCATTTTTCCACATTCCTTCAAAACAATATTCTCAAAATAATCTTTGATTGAACACATATGATACGTGCAACCGGAATTCATAACCCAACTTTTATGGGAATCATCGGATGAAGCCACCAAAACTCCAGTAGATTCATAGCCAGATTCATAGTCATCTGAAGCCTCTACAACATCAACAATTTCTTTCACCTAAGAGTCTTGGTCATGATTCTCAGGACAATACTTCTTAATATGACCAATTTTCTAACATTTGAAACATCGAACCTGCTTCTTGATTTCTTACTTTGCCTTGCCTGATTTTCCTTCTCTCTTCTTCCACTTTATCCTTGATACTACAAGCCCAGAAGATATTTCTTCCATATTCTTGGAATCTTGAAGTTTCTGAAATTCCTTAGTTCGGATGGAAGTGATGACTTCTTCCAAAGTAATCACTTGATCTTTCTCATACAGTAAGGCATCTCTAAAATGCTCGAAGGTTTTAGGCAAAACATTTAGAAGAATCACAACTTTATCTTCATCTTCAAGTTTTACCCTGATATTCTCAAGATCATCAATGATCTCGTTAAAATCAGAAATCTATATGTTCTTCAATGGATCTCGACTCCATAATCTTGAACGAGTAAAGTTGTTGTTTCAAGCACAATTTATGAGCTAATGATCTCTAGTCATGTATAATGACTTCAATCTTGCACATATGCTTGCTGCACCTTTTTCCTTGGCAACCTCTCTAAGAGCCTTGTCGCCCAACATAAGATAATGGCACTTTTGGCCTTATCAATCATGTTCTTCTTCTCCGCTTGTGATAAGACTAGTGACATACTTGCTCCACCCTTCAATCTTCATCACAACCTTGCTAAATTAAGATAGCTTCCATCTTGATCTTCCATAACCCAAAATCATTTGATTCATTGAACTTCTCAATATCAAATTTTGTTGCCATTGTTTCTTGGTGAATAAAACAATCTTTGTCTTATTTATATCCCCACAGATGGCGCCACTTGTTGGTTCAAACAAGTATAAACAAGATATACAAAATAGAGAGAATAAAGAAAAGCATAATACTATCTATTATTCTGTTAACCACAACAACCACATTCATCATCACATAACAGTAAACATAACAAAAGAAAAATAATCAATCATAACAATTATGAACAGTTTATGCACAAGAAAATAAAAAACTGTAATGACTAGTCAACTGCAACAGTATTGATACTATGTTATTGTTACTTAAAAAACTAGTACCTAAAGTGAGTTCATTTTTTAAAAAAAATTACATCATCAACACAAATTTTGACTTAAAAATTAGGACTACCTTATTTTAGGATCTGACACGGATAGTTAAAGTAAGTGAATTATAGAAAATAAACTAATACCATAACATTATATTATACATGTACTTGTTTATAATTTCAATTTTTTTTAGGTTATTTTCAAAGTTGTTTAAAATAAAAAAAAATTACCAAGTTAAAAATTTGATAATATACTTATTTTTTTATAAATTAATTTTTTTTGTTAATTAAATAATTCCACCATATTCACATATTTAATTTAATTTTACCATTTACTTATCACATTTCAAAGGCGTTTTGGTTGGAAAAAAAAAACAATGCACAAAGTAAATATTCATTGGAAAAGAAAAAATCTAAAGACAAGATTAAAGGTTAACGAAAATAAAAAATAAATGTGAATAGATTAGTTAAAATGTTAATAATCTCACTTAAAAGTTATTAAAAAGTAAAATGTATTTTTATGAAATATGTGATTTTTTAAATTTCTTAAATAAAAAAAGTAGCCAGCCCAAATTAGGTCGAAGGCCCATGTAACAGTAACCAAAACGAAGGGAAACCCTACTTAGACTCTGCCAACATTATATATTCAATTGTCATCCTTGTCAAAACCCTAGTTTTGTATCTCTTATACTTCGCAAGCAGCAGGAGCTTCTAATCGATCCAGCAATGGCTGCTATGGATACCGGTGTTCAGGGCTGCATCTTATCCGTTTTGATTCTCCACGACGAGGAAATCTCAGTCACCGTGAGTTTACTATTTTCTTTTAACCCTTCTTCCATTATAATTCTTCCTCAATCGTAGATCTCAATTTCTGTGTTCCTTTTCTAGGCCGAGAAGATCAACGCTTTGTTGAAGGCTGCCAATGTCTCCGTCGAGTCCTACTGGCCAAGCCTCTTCGCCAAGCTCGCTCAGAATAAGAACATCGAAGACCTTATCTTGAACGCCGGTTCAGGCGGAGGTGCCGCCGTTGCCGTTGCCGCTCCCGCCGCCGGTGGTGCTGGTGCCGGTGCCGCAGCACCCGCCGCTGAGGAAAAGAAGGTAAAATGTCGTGAATATGTTGTTTAACGTGTGTTGCTAGCGAATGGTTAATTGTGTTCCGGTGACGGAACAATGTTGAAAATGGTTTGAGGTTATTGATGTCATAGTGATGTGTAATGTTAGATACAGTTTGAAAAGTCAGCACTCGATTGTATATACCATTGCGAGGCAAACTGAGTGACTTGGTCAAATTGTCTAGGAGAGGAATAATTGCATATTTGTGAATTATATTTTCTAACTTGAAAATTAGCAATTAGAGGCGAATGATATTTTGCTTCATAGAAATAACCGGCAAGCTTCAAACATAAAAAGCAGCTGCGACACGATTAAAAGAGTTGTGTTGTGGGTCATAGTCGGCCTAGTTTTGTTGGGTATTCTCTATTTTATTTTATATTCTTGAGTGGTTCTCGTTGAATTTTGTGTTTGGCCTTGATAGCAGATCCAGTTAGACATTGCATAATTTTTCTGGAACTTGTGATTGGTTTTTCTGTATCTGTGTAAGGGATTTGTTGTAACATCTTATCATTCTTGGGAAAATATGATGAAAGCTAGCCATTATATTGGAATGAGGTTTGATTTTATTTTTGAGGCAATGATAATCAGTGTTTTTCTTGTTTTTCAAAAACTTGTTTTGTACATAATGAATGGTCAAAATATGTAAGGCTCGTTTTGAATTTGCTTTATATAATATTATATTCGGCTATTGAGTTAGTTGGAAAGCTTACATGCATTGCTCGGACATTTCACAGCTCTTGAATTTTTAGTGTTGGCAGTATGCACTGCGGACATTTGATGCCATTTTGTTCTTGTGCCGTGATTATTATTCATCTTGCCCTTGTATTCATTATTTATTCAAGGTTGCTTTCAATTTGTGTTTACAGGAAGAAGTGAAGGAAGAAAGCGACGACGATATGGGATTCGGTTTGTTTGATTAGGTCTTCTTTAGATAGTTTGTAGCCAGTTTTTGAATTTAAAACGTGTTTTGTTCTATAAAATTTTTATTGGAGAGATTCTTGGCCGTGATTTTTAGTGGGTTTTTAATATATCTGTTGCAATTACATTTCTGATCAACCTATTTATTTTCTTGTTCTAGTTTTCGTTATTTATTGCATGTTGAAAGATTTCAGGTGGTTTCTACCGAATAACTGTTATAAAATAAATATCGGTCTAGTTTTTACCCGTGTCGTCTCAATGGAATTATTACTGCTTTGAAATTTAGTCCGCGTTGTTTGATATAAATGTTTAACAAAACCCTATATACGTGAGGGCAATATCCCATTCCAAGAGTCTTTATTGTTGGCCAGATGAATAGAAAGTAATTTTATCAATCGATAGCGAGCACTTCATTTTTTTTCCTCCAATGTTATTCGACATTAATGTGCTTTTCTCAAAATTTTGTAGTTTCAATTTTTACTTTACACCTTATAAGAAAATATGGTATCTATTGGATAAAAGTGTAGTAAGATGACTTTGATAGACTAGTATGATTGAAATAATAAATTATAAGAACAGGCTGATGTAATTTTTAATAAAGTGGGAATGGGATTTGTAAGAACAGGCCTTGTAGTTGTTCAATGGTTGATCAAGACTTGTATCATGTGTATCCTTATATATAAATGGGGCTTCCGTGGGGAGTTTAGTCATCCACTACTTGATGCTTTCAACTACTTCCAATGGACTAATTTTTGGGTGAAATTCAGTTAAGGAAGTTTTCCAAAGTTTGTATTTAGGGAAGTTTTCCAAATGTTTGATTTTTTTTTTCTAAAATGTTCCTGAAACCAAAGTCGGGGTAAAGCTTTTTGTAAAACTAAAATTGAAAATGGGACAAAGCTTTCAGGTTTCAGTATTCCATAAAACAATTGAAATTATTGTCTCGTTTCTTAACCTGTAATTTATAATGAAATGTTTCTAACGAATAATCTATAATTGTTAATTATCAATTTTGAGTTGTATATTTTAAATTTTTTATTCTTAATTTCCTCCCTTCATGCTTAGAGGATATATAATTGGATTTTTTTAATATATCTTTCATAACATTAACATTGTTCACGAGTGATGATGATAAAGAAAACAAAACATTGTTCAGGAGTGGCTTGCAGTTTCTTTCTAAAGGGATATATACCGTGGATTAACATTGTATGTTTACTTTAAAATGAATACTTATTTTAACGAAGCAAATTTAAGTTTAAGTGAATGTTGTATATTTATGCTGCTAATTTGGCGAGTCTTCATAGAGAAATCTGATTAATGAATTACGTCTATTTTCAGTTATAAGATTTTTAATAAATGCCTCGTCTAATTCATTACCAATCCAATTTTATATAAGCTCTTGATGATTTAAAAAACAGTTTATTTATATATTTTTACTCTTTAATTTTCATCATTTAATAACTAATTTTTAATATTTTTGTTGTACCAATCATAGTTAGCATAAATATACTACTAAGTATATGTACGATGAATTTAAAACCTTTCAGTCATATCAAAAAAATAAGGTAAGTTAGCCAAACTATAATGTATCATCTAAAATATAAATCAGCACATTAAATATATCTTAATAAAAAATAAATATCTAACATAACACAAAACATGTTTGTATTAATACCAAATAAGACAATCCCAAACTAATTTAGTCTTGTAAGCTTTTTTAAAACATAGACATTTGATTTTATTTTTGAAAAACAAGATTTTGCACCTTTCATACTTTTCTCCTCCTACACAAAACAATACATGAATTATGACCAATGTCCTCTCTATTAGTATGACAAGATAAATTTCTTATACTTACCAAGTTCGATTATTTTTCATATTGAATCTTTAGATGGTAGAAACCTCCTTTAACTCTTCCGAGTGGATATATTTATTTTTGTGAGTTGGATTCTAGTATAATCAAGATAATATCATTAAATCACCATTTAATATACTCTAAACTTAACTTACTATATCACCTCCTCACTATAAGCTACCATACTCTCATTATCCACACAATTCATACATCACATACCTCATGTCAAACATTTATTTAAATAAGTATAAGTTCAAAAATATTTTAACTTTAATTTTCACACATTAAAACAATTAATCTCACTTAGTGCCTTCATTTTCCCACCTAACGAACTACCTTTGGAGCTGAGCTCGCTTAATGGGTAACATGTCTCCCCTAACAAAATCATACTATTAGAGCTCTTTGGAATTTTTAAAAATATTTTCACTTAGCAAAGATAATGACTCATTTAGGGGGTGAGTATTGAAACAATTTTTTTTAAAATTTGCCTTGTGAAACTCAAGCCCTCCCAAAAACCACACTCATCTTAAACTCACCAGACTTTTACAAAAGTTTTTCGTTTAGCGAGGGTCTCTCATATCCAACAAATAAGGTCATTGGGAGTTTGTTTCACATACTCATTCAGTGAGTTTAATTTGACCCAACGAGTAACACCACTCTTTCTCTTTGGAATTTTCAAAACCATTTCATCTGGCAAATAAAATACTCCCGTAGCTAGTCTGCATAATTATTTAGAGACAAATATATATGAGATCACCAAGTGAACCATTTGGGTAATTTTACTCATTTCTCATGTTAAAACACTTACATTCTGGTTAAAAAAAGGTCTTAGAGGGAGTCACTTGATCAAACTGATACATCAATTTTCAAATCACAAATCAATCCACATAATAAATCTCAATGCAAAACAATTACTTGACATTCAACATTTCTAAAAATCTTAATAAAACAAATGAGTTTTCATAACTATCCTACTCTCATTCAAATAATGAATTATAGTCCCAAAACAACAATTAAACAATTCAAATATAATTATAATTTACTATCTTTCCTTACCTTGTTATCGACTTTCTAGACTACAAGTGCTCCACAAAATTCAATGTTCACAGGTAATTCTAACTAGATAAAAAAAAACTCAGATAAATTATTTAAATATACTTCATAATCACAAAAAATAAAGATTCACTTTGAGCTACCTAAAGTCACACAATCCTTCAAGACATTACATGTATAAAACCAAAGATTGACCAAAGAAAAAGAAAACAAAATGTAAACTTACTCTAATAAGATGATTATGTTATCCTTTATATCAAAAGTCATAAGATTAACTTTGATCTTCAAATAAATAAAGGATGAAATCAGAAATATAGAAAGAATACATAAAAAGAATATACAATAAATAAATGTTTTGGAAAGATACTAGTTTTTATTAAATGAAACTAGATTAAAAAAATATTTATAACTTAACCTTCTAATAATAAAATAATTGAATGTTATATATGAAATCATTACTGCTCTTAAATTATTTTTTCAATTCTCGCCGAAAGAATTTATATACATTGAAAAAGAAAAAAATGAACAATATTTATTTTAAATTAAACAATAAAGTACTCCTTTAAATATTTGAACAAATCTTAATTTTTTTATTGATGTTAATATTATTTTAACGTTTTTTATTTTAAATTTTTGATATGTTAAAAAGAACTACTTTTCGTGATGTACTTGTTTATTTTGGTATGTAGGTAATATAGAAGAAACTAATTTAAGAAAGTACAAAGATGACACATGAATTAATGGTAAAACAAAAATATTATATATCTTCTTAGAAGTTTCTAGAAGTTTCATCACTTATATTATGTTTTCATCTATTCACTGTTCAAGTAGATGCATTTGAGATTATTTTGCATGAGTGAGTAATTTTTGTTCATGCATTGTGCTATACTAAAACGCCTTTCACTTGTTTTTTAAGTGTGGATGACACATTTAGACCTATGTGGTGGTGCCCTCTTCTCGTCGAGGATCTATTCTCGAACTATTTCTAGAGAAAGTAAAATAAATTTTTATCCATCTACATTCACAAAGAATCAATTCTTATCATTTGCGGAACGAGAATCGATTCTCTTATTTATGATTTTAGATAGGATTGGTTATCTACTCCTCACATTTGTTCAAGAATCAATTTTTGTGATTTTTTTTGTTTTAAAATCGATTTCAAAAACTTTTTTTTCAAAACTTTTTACTTTGGCATCTTTATTTCTTAAAATAAACAAGATCATATTTATGTAATGTTTCAATAGTTATGTTCTCATATACAATAAAGAAAACCGTGGAACCACTTTTCTTTTGGAATTTTGTTGCCACTATCGTATGACATTAAACTTGATTCATGAATTCAAGCATTATATTATGGAATTCGTTGTATAATTTATTAAGTTTCTCAAATTCATTATCATATGTCATGATGTTCATATTGATTCCTTTATTTTAAAACTATTCAATAACTCAATTTTTTTTTCTTATTTTAACAAAGCTGACTAGGATCGATGTAGATAACTCACCAAAATGAAACTTAATAAAAAAAAGGTTTAATACCTCTTTTGGTCCCTAGAAAGGGGGCCAAAGTTCAATGTGGTCCCACCTTTTTTTAGAAGTTCAATGTGATCCCACCTTTTGTAAAAAGTGTGCAATCAAGTCCTTTTTGCAAACGGCGTGAAGTTTTTAACGGAGCAGCTGACAGGGTGGACTGAGTATCATTACGTGGCTTTGTGTGGGTAAGACGTGGCAAAGAGAGGGTGATACGTGGCTGTGAGAGGGTCAATTTGGTAATATTAGTGAGGTTAGGAAATCAGAAATTAGGGTTCAGGAGTTTTAGAGAAATTGCTAATTTGTGATTGATCATCGTGGACGAAGTGCACATTCAGGATCTCAAGCGCGAATTGGAGACCACAAATCTGAAGCTCAAATTGGAAACCGCAAATCAGGTTAGGGTTTATGATATGTATTTGTTGTATATGTTATCACTGTTGTCGCTTTATAGGGGGATTAAGTAGGGGTGAAAAGTTGTCTTGTTTTGATGGTTCATAGTGGTCCCATAGATATTAGTTTAACTTAAATTAGTGGTCCCCGTTTGCATTTGCAGGGTTGGGGTAGGGATGGGTGATGACATGTTTCAGGTTGTGGTCCATCACGGTGGGACCTTGATCAAAGAAGTCCCCTTTAAGTATATGGGTGGGGAGATAGTTTATTGGGACGTAGATCCCGATAAATGGTGTTATTTTGGAGTATTAGGTTCACTTAAAGATCTGGGTTACATGGAAGTAAAAGAATTATATTACAATATCCAACATGTTTTACATAAGCTTGATGATGATAAAGGAGCCATGAACATGATGAAGGTGGCTAATTATTTGGGGAAAGTGAACCTGTATGTTGTGCATGGGGTGGACGAACCAGCTATTGTAGAAAATGATGACAATGAGATTTTGTACGTATGTGAAGGTCCAGCAGACAGTGGTGAGGGTAGTGACGTTGGAGGAGAAGCACATGTTGAGGGTGACAATGAGGATGGTGAGAATGAAAATGTCTGGGAGGAAGACAAGGAGGATGCAGAAGATGTTGAGGTTGAGAATGAGGGATTAGTGGAAGTGCACATTGAGGATGGAAGGGAGGATGGAAGGGAGGTTGAAAGTGAAGAAGAATTGGAAGTGGACATTGAGGAGGGAGGGGAGGTTCGTACTGAACAAGAGGTGGAAGTTGACATTGAGGATGGAGGGGAGGTTCCTACTGAACAAGAAGTGGAAGTTGACATTGAGGATGGAGGGGAGGTTCATACTGCACAAGAATTGGAAGCAGACATTGAGGATGGAGGGGAGGTTCATAGTGAACAAGAATTGGAAGAAAACATTGAGGATGGAGGGGACAGTGATGATGAACCTGGAATGGATGATCTCAGTGGTGATGAGTATGTGGATGCAGACAATGATGAAGAAACCCAACAACAATGCAGGGGTTTGTCAGATGATGATTGGGAGTCTGATATGCTTGTAACTCCTGAAAACAGTTCAAGTGAGGAGGATTACAACGAGGATAGATTATGTATGGGTGGTTTCTCAAAATATACAAAACAGAAGTCCATGGCAGATTACAAGTGGGAAGTGGGCACCATTTTCAGTGGGAAGGAAGAGTTTAAGGATGCTATTAGAAGGTATGCTGTTCATGCTGGGAGGGATCTAAAATTTGTGAAGAATGATAAGCGTAGGGTGAGGGTGCGCTGCATGGGTGGCCAAGGGAAGTGCCCATGGGTAGCTTACTGTGGGTACTTGCCATCACGCAAAATTTGGCAATTAAGGAAGATAATTGATACTCACGGTTGTAGTAGGCAACTTAACATCAAACTAATGAATGCTCAGTGGTTGAGTGAAGAAATAGATAGGTCTTTAGTTGACAATCCTAACTTAAAGGTGAATGATATTCGTACTAAAGCATTAAGAAAATGGAATACAAATGTGTCAATATCCAAGGCACGAAGGGCAAAGTTAATTGCCACAAGACAGCTTGAAGGAGATTTCAAAGAACAGTATAAAAGGATATACGACTATGGACATGAGTTGTTGAGGTGTAACCCAGGTTCAACAGTGCAGATTAAAGTTGACTCGCATAATGGTGATACAATCTTCCAAAGAATGTATGTTTGTCTGAAAGCTTGTAAAGACAGCTTCAAAAGTTGTAGGCCCATAATATGTTTAGACGGATGTTTTTTGAAAGGTTATTACAAGGGAGAGCTTCTCACTGCTGTTGGTAGGGACCCAAACGATCAAATGCTACCACTTGCCTATGCAGTAGTAGAAGTGGAGAACAAAGACAGCTGGACATGGTTCTTGCAATTATTAATTGAAGACCTCGGTGGTAGTGAAGTATGTGGGGGGTGCACGTGGATGTCAGACCAGCAGAAGGTAAATATACACCTTATATTCAATTTTAGTTAATGCTTTGTTAAAGGATCTTGTTTTATGACTAAAATTATTTGTGCAGGGGTTGGTCCCAGCTATCCAAGAGCTTCTTCCTGGGGCAGAACAAAGATTCTGTATGAGGCACCTGTATGCAAACTTTAGAAAAAGGTTTGGTGGTCAAATTTTAAAAAACCTGATGTGGACAGCTGCCACAAGCACATATCCACAGGCTTGGGAGAGAGAGATGCTGAAAATTAAAGAAGTCAATATTGAAGCATATAAATACCTCATAGCCATTCCCCCGAGGTAACCCATTAGCCATTACATACAATTTACTGTCCCTGATGCATTGTAACCCATTTGAGTGTGCAACAGGTTTTGGTCAAGATCTCGCTTCACAGGTCAAGCAATGACTGATACACTAGATAACAACATCAGTGAAGCTTTCAACAGTGTTCTTATTCATTCAAGAGGAAAACCTATTATAACCATGATGGAGGATATCAGAGTTTATCTCATGAAAAGGTGGGCCACCAATAGAACCAAGGTGGCATCTATGGAGTTCACAATATGCCCAAAGATAAAGAAGAGACTTGAGAAGGAATGTAATCTGTCAAGATATTGGGTGCCAAGGTAATATAACTCCATTTATTTTATATACAAGTTATTTATCTACATTGTTGATGTGCTTCATTTGTTTCAGCTGGTCTGCACGAAAGATTTTTGAGGTTAGGCATACTTCTTCAGTTGGGAACAAGTTCACACTGGACCTGGACACAAAGGAGTGTAGCTGCAGAAAGTGGATGATTAGTGCCATTCCATGCTGTCATGCAATTGCAGCAATGAACTTCTCCAACGTTGATCCACAGACTTTTGTCCCCAATGTGTTCACAAGATCCACCTATGAAGAGGTCTATGCGTCCATCATTTTTCCACTCAATGGCCACCTACTATGGGAAAAGACAAATTTCAATGATGTACTACCACCACTGATCAGGAAGATGCCTGGGAGGCCAAAGAAAAAAAGGAGGTTGGAAGCATGGGAGCTAACTAAAGATCAGACTCAAATGCGTGTTGGTGGCCATAAGAAAAAATGTAGTCTTTGTCGTAACATGGGGCACAACAAGAGTAACTGCCCTTTAAATCCCCAGCCAGTAGAAACAACACAACCATCACAGCCACCTCCAAGTTCACCAACCCCTGAACCATCACAGCCACCTCCAAGTCCCCAATCACCCCGGCCAACAAAATGCAAAGTTAGAAGAAAACGTACTTAGATGCAAAGTCAGAAGAATTGTTATTAGATATTTAAATTTTGTGGTGCTGTAATATGTACTATTTCTTACATGGTGGTGTAATACATACTTAACGTACTTACTGAACTGATTTTCTGTATTTCTTTTATGTGTCGTAATGAATGAAACTGCTTTTATGTATTTGTTTTATGTACTTGTTTTATGTATTTGTTTTATGTATTTGTTTTATGTATTTGTTTTATGTGCCAATATTCAGCATCATATGCATTATTTGGTGACCTTGGTGAACAGTTTTAAAGCAAATGGGGGACTCATTTCAACATTTTTAAAACATCAGGGGACTGATTTCAACATTGTTAAAACATCAGGGGGACTGATTTCAACATTGTTAAAACATCAGGGGGACTGATTTCAACATTAATCACTAAAATTTACTCATTAAAATAGTCAATACGTAATACATTGAATTGCATAATTCATCTTACACCTTACAATCTAACTAAATGAACCTAGACAGAACCTGAACAAGGCACACCACAATACACACACACAAAGCTACAACTAAGATCTTCATCATTTTCTGCAAGTCCTGCACTGATTTTTCCAGCTGACTTATCCTCCTCACCATTGTGCAATCTTTTTCATCAACTTTCTCTTCAACACACCACTTGAAAAAGTTACACGAGCTGCCAATTGCAGATCCACCCTGTTATTCACCAAGTTATGGATTCTATCAACAAATGCATCATCAATTCAAAAAAACTTTAACTCAAACGGGTATAATTCAAACCTTGTAACGTGGACAACCCCAGAAATTTCTCCCAGCATTCTTCGTAGTTCTCGCCACTTTGGTTACAGCAACATCACCACAGTAACAAGTAGGGATTATCCCACCTCCTCTCACACCACAACCATGGGACCACCCAGAAGATCCTTTGCCCCAACTTCTCGAACACGATGAACACCCTTCAGAAGAAGCCATTCGTATCCCAAATTAGCAATTTCTCTAAAACTCCTGAAACCCTAACTTTTGATTTCCTAACCTCACTAATATTACCAAATTTACCCCCTCACAGCCACGTATCACCCTCTCTTTGCCACGTCTTACCCACACAAAGCCACGTAATGATACTCAGTCCACCCTGTCAGCTGCTCCGTTAAAAACTTCACGCCGTTTGCAAAAAGGACTTGATTGCACACTTTTTACAAAAGGTGGGATCACATTGAACTTCTAAAAAAAGGTGGGACCACATTGAACTTTGGCCCCCTTTCTAGGGACCAAAAGAGGTATTAAACCTAAAAAAAACTACAATACAGACACTAACAAGCCAAGGATACCTAACTTTATAATAAATTTATATTTTGATGTCTTGAAAAAAACAGACCAATTATTTTCATTCTTAAATCCTACTATTTTTTTTCACTGAAATTTCAATGGTAAAAAATTCTCAATCAATTTATTTTAATTAAAATTAAAAATGTTCATATTCATTGGAGAATTATCATATTCGTTAGTAATTAGTAATAAGTAATATGTCTTCACATTAGAAAAAAAATTTCAAATTGTTTACTAATGTAAAAACTTTGTTGAGTGGATAGTCCTAATAGCAGAATGTCTGAATAGTTTATTAATTTGTTTAACTTTGAATTTGATTGACGCCATTGTATATATACAAATAATGAAACTTTTTTTTATACCGAATATCCTGTTATTTTTCTAAAACAGTGCAATTTTAAACATTTAATTACTATTTTTAATAAATTTGCAAAAATGGGTCTGATAAACAAAATAGTTTAAATGTGTTTGACCAAGTCATTTTTACATATTACATATTGAGGGTTACTCCCTCCACCACCACGTCTTGCTTCCTACACCTCTACATTCCCATTTTACCCTGCATATCACAGATATGGGAGATCCGTTTGGACTTCAACGAATGTGAAGATTCATTTGGGCTTCATCTTGACATTCGTCTACCCCCGACCACATCATTATCGTTGCCATGTCCCTCAATGCAAACTACCTCCGCGGCACCATGGCAGCGGTCCTCTCCATGCTCCAGCATTCAACCTGCCAGAAAAATCTTTCCTTCCACTTTCTCTCTGCAAACGATGACGCTCGTGAACTCTTCTCCAGCATCAAGTCCACCTTCCCCTATCTAAACATGAAGATTTACCGCTTCGATAGCAGCAGGTCCGCGACAAGATTTACAGGTCCTAGGATCCCCGATAGAGCACTGCTTGATCAAAAGAAAACAAGCCCTTATTTTGGAGGATCAACCTGTAATATGTATTGTTGAAAGTTGCTGAAGAAGGATCCATAGTGGTGCCTGCATTTTTTGCCTGATTTTTTAGCGGACAAATTGATTTCAGTTTTGCTGCAAATTGATTTTCAACATCATGTGTAACATTAAAGCTGTGAAGTCTGCTCTTGAAAGATCTGATGCATGATGTTGAAGCCCACGGATCTCAAGTCCAAACGGATCTTTGAACAAAAAAAGTGGGGGTGTAGGATTTTTGTAAATATAAGGAATAATTTTGGAATTTTTAAAAAATGTGGAGGTATAAGGAGAAATTTGAGGTGGTAGAGGGAGTAACTCTCTTACATCTTTTAGGCATGTCCCGACATATGTTGAAAATAGGTCAATATCAATATGACTAAAAAAATATTCCAAATCTCAAAAAATTAAAATAAAACATGTATTTTTAAAATAAATTTGAAGAAGTAAAATTAATTTAAAATTTTACATGTAGATATATAAATTCTAAAACATATATATTTTAACAAAATGTTATTACTTTCAATTTTAAGAATTATAATTTCTTTTCATAAAAAACGAGTTATGCTCTAGTACATTTTTTTCATATCGATTTATCTTGTTCAATAAAATAAAAGAAGCGGATATTTAGAATTTAAAACATAATAATAATTGTTTTTATCCAATCCAATATACATATTAAAGGAGATGCAATTCAAGTTTTTTAAGTCTTTTTATTAAGAAACAGTTTAATCTACGTTACTTTTGTTAGAACTTAGAGAATGAAGTATTAGAATAGATAACTGTATTAAAATAATGAGACTGAGTATTTTATTATAAAATAATTTTATAATATATATAGAAATTTTTAAAACTCGGTTCATTATCTAAATATATATCATCTCTCTAAAATACTGTTTCCTTTCCTTTCTCTGCCTTCTCTCTAACTTTTCTTACAATTGGAGTCTCTGATTGACGATCAGGAAGTGCCTAGACAATCCTAGCATCAAGGGCAACAATCTAGACTGATCAATTTCTTATTCTGGGTCGGTAAGTCGTTTTCCCCTTTTTCCCGTACATTCTTGAACCTTGATCATGCAAGTGTTTCTATTGCATGTGTATAACAGTTTCTCTCTTCAATTCTCAGCTCAATTTAAGTTCTAAGAGTTGTTTTCTATCACCAATCGGTGAATTGTAGGTTTATGTTAAGTTTCCTTGTGGTGCAAGTTTCAGTTGGGGTTCTATGACCTGTGTAGAGCTTGAGTGAGGTAAGGGAAGCTGGATTTTCTTTATATTTATTGAATGATTTTCTGGCATGTGTGAAGTTTATATAAGTATTAGGAGGATTGGGCTGAAACTTATTATGTTAGAATTCATGTATGCAATGTGGTTGTTTTGAATGTGCATGTTTGAACTGTGAAAATGTACTAAATTGGATGATATTTGGACTGTTTTAGATGCATGAGAAGTGTTAAATCTGTGTTAGTAGTGAATGGTTATGAATCAAAATAAGTGGTCTTAGTTTAAAGCTAATTTAAAGGAAGTGGGGTAGTGAAAATGAAAAATTGGAGATGAGGGCTCAATTGGTCTGTTAGGACAGTTTGAGTAAGTCAAATGTGACTTGTTTGAGTCATCAAAATGGTCAAAAACATCTTCAAAGTGGCATATTGTGATTTGGGTTCCTAAGTTGATAAATTTGATGTTCTAAAGTAGGAATTGATCCATAAACACTTTAGATTGATGTTTTAGGAAGGTTTAGAATCACTTAGTCAAGTCTAATTAGGTATATAACACAATCTAGAAGTGTTATAATTTGGGAAAAATAGATAGAATTGGTAATTGGGGGCTGAGTTGCATAATTCTGCAGATTTTCGTTATGCAGATTATGCAGACTCGCTGAGCGAATAGATTCGCACAGTGAGTCACCCTGACGAGATGCTCTTTGCCAGGGCATTAGCACAGCGAACTAGTGCGTTGTTCGAATGACTTGAGAGGTTTGCTCTCTGCCTGGGCATTAGCGCAGCGAGTTGGTGCGTTGTGCGAATGGTTGGAGAGGGTTGCTCTATGCCTAGTGATTCACATAGCGAATCTGGACGCTGAGCGACTGATGTTGGTTTGGGATTAATGCCAAGTTTATTCGAATAACGAAAAGGGGCGCACAACGAGTGTTTGGGGAGTTTGGTCTCTGTATGGGCTTTCGCATAACGATCTGGCGGCGCTATGCGAGGGGTTGAGGTCTGGTACCTCTACGAGTTAATTCGCACAACGAGATAGGTCGCTATGCGAGAAACTCCTGGTTTCGCCCTACGAATAGGGTACGCTGAGCGAAAGGTTTAAGTTAGTCTACTCTTTATTTCTTTGTCTTGAGTTGAATTAAGTTAAGTGTTGCATGTATTGTGAAGTGTGTTTGAAGGTGTATGATAATATATAATTAAGTATTATTATGAGTGAATTTACAAGTAAAAGGATGTGACTCAAAGTGGTGAATGTAAGCTTTAGTGTAGAATCTCTTGGTGAGATACCAGGTTGTTTAGAATGAATGCAGGAGCTCAGTCTTGGGGGTTATCTTAAAACTCCAATGGTCTTTCATTCTCAAGTAGAGATGATTGAACCATGTCGTGAGGAGTAGTAAGAGGTCTTAGTCTTGGGGGCTTCTAGTATGCCTCAAGGCCCGTAACAGACTAACCTCGTGAGTGTGGTAGGGTGAAACCCATTGACAATGACTTTGCAAAGCAGTAGAGGCCACCACGAGTGCATGACCCACCATAGCTCGACAATCATTCTAAGTCCGGACAAGTCAAGTCTAGAACATAACATGCTAGGATGTTTGATTTAGTTATTTTGCTTGATTTATCTTGTGTATGTTATGTGCTATTAAACTGTATGTTTTCTTGTATATCTAGCTTACCCTTCTGCTTGTGTTTGTATTTTGTATGTGTGGTTCTTTTGCAATGATCATCCGATGGATGCACTAGTTCAAAAATAACGTATAATGTTACGCGTCCAACGTCCAATCACTGAATAGCTAACGTTAAAAATGAGCGGTGACATTTTTGTAAATAAATGCAATTATTAAACATAGTTTAGAATTGTAATTCGACGTAAAAGGATATAAAACGTCGAATGCCCTTTAAATTCGACGTCAAAAGGTTAGTGAATTCAATAAAAATTTGAGCGGGAGATTGAAAATTCATTCACTTTATCTTAGCGCGCGATACCTTCTTCTTTTCTCAAACTTTTCTCGAACGAAGTTTGACAAGCATCACATGTAATCTTTCTTTCATTTGATACAAATGCATGTTAATTAATTACTTTATGTATGATTTTTGTTTGTTTTAACCGATTATTTTCGTGCTCTTCTCCTTCAAAGGCGCATTCTGCTTTCTCTCTCACTGGTGACGAAACTTTATTCCGATGAACCCACCTTTTGAAGGTTAGTTTTCGTTTTCGTTTTGCAGAACTTATGTGTTGAACTTGTTTGTTGTTGTTTGATTGAACTTGTTTGTTGTTGGTTATTATTGTTTGTTGTTGATACTACACTACACGTTCACGTTCATAATTCATGCTTTATAAAATACCAAACACCAGAAATTTGTTGTTCTTTTTTGCTTTTCAGGTCTGAGAGTTATAAAAAAGGATCAGAATTAATTAAAAAAAACAAAAAAAATTGATTAACATCGAATATTGACAAAATTCGACGTTAAGTTAATGTCGTATATTAACAAAATTCGATGTTAATTTAACGTCGAATTTTTTAAATTCGACGTAAATTTAACGTTTCCTGATATGACGTCGTTCGCGAATTTGCCGTTAAAAACCCAAAATATTCGACGATGTACTCGATTTTTGTACTAGTGATGTGAGCATAGGGAGATGAGATGCCTCTGAAGCATGCTTTGGAGGGCGAGGATGCTCTTGTTTAGTTTAGATAGGTTATTTATTTTAGTGTATAGTTTTTGAATACTCTTTTGTATCTAAAGTTTTAAATTCTACGGTTATTTTGGATGATTGTAAAGTTTATACTTTATATCCTAGTCTATAATCGTTGTATTTTATTATTTCTGTGACTATTATTATATAGTTTATTATTATGTTTTGGGATGTTACAAATTTAAATCATATTTTATTTTATAATTAAAATATTTATTTTAATAAAGATATAGACTCACGTTCATATTAATCCTCTAAATTCAAATACAAAGTATTCTTCATAATGTTCATCTTAGAAACAATCACTCGGACTATTCTAAAAAAATCTTAATTTTGTTATGAACTTGAACATAAATTAATGTCCAATGATAATATTTTTTTATTGAGAATATTTATGATATTATAGATTAAGTTTTTATAAAATTAAAACAGAAAAAGAAAAGTTTATTTTTGTTTTTTGTTTTGGAGGAATATAGAAGAGCAGTTCATTTTGGCCTTCCTGTTACTTACCAAGTTAAACCAAACAAGGGATGTAGAAGGATGGTCTGAATGACAGAGCATGTTTGATTATTAATAATAATATTTTCCGCTTTGACGCGGTTGATTGATACATGGGCATGTAACGGCAGTTGTTGGACTGAGGGAAGAGAAGAGTATTAGTGAATAAAAAGAAGCATGTGAAAGAGTGAGGTGATTTTGGATCCACAATTACACAAAGCAAAATCCACACACATTCATCCCATTCATTTTTCACACACACACTCTTCTTCACACTGCCTCAAATTCCCAATTCCGAATCTCGCCGCCACCAAACCGCCGAATCCTTTGAGCTGAGACGCCCCACGCTACGCTACTTGCTGGCTGGGCGCTTTCTCTCTCTTCCACACTCTCTTCCCCGCCCTCCCCTGATTGCGAATCGCAGGTTCCTTTTCGAATCCCTATTTAATTCTCTTATTGCTCCCACCCAATTGCATGTGCTCACCTTTTGATCCGACGTTCAATTCTCTGTCGGTTCTTTTAAGGCCTTTTTGTTGCTTTCGTCTTTGCATGGTTGACTTTGTCCTGAGATGTGTTGCTTCGCTTCTCATTTTGTATCCTCGGTGATTGCAGAGGAAAAATCCATGGCTGAACGCCTTGGATGTTTGGGCATTTCTTATGATCTGACTAGTTTGTCTCTCTTTTTTCTGTAACATCGTTATTTTAATTTATTGTTGAAGGGAAATAATAGCGGTAACCTTATTGCTGTTATTTGCTGGATACGCTTAAAATTTTACACGTGATGCTGTAACGTGAGTAATTACTGGTATTGATCTTAGTGTCGGTGGATTGGGATAACTGTGGAGAAGTTGTTATTTAGGGACACGGTTATAGCGCGGCCCGCTTTGGGTTTAACATACTTTTTTTTATAGACACTGAAATGAGAAGAAATTAAGAAAAAATGAGTTGAGTTTCTCTCCTGAAGGGAAACCAACTTGTGTACTTCAGCTTTTAGGGATATTAAATGAGATAATTTCCTTAAGGATTGGCTACGTGAGTTAATAACTCATGGGATAAGAACAATTGATTTTGTTTCATACTTTCTCTTTATGTAAGTGTTTATGTGGAAGTTTTTCCTTAGCAGGGCCTAATTAAAGTTTGTAAGGAGATTGGGATTGAATTTAGGACAATTACGGGGATGCAAAACATTATTCTTTGTTCTTGTGGCTGTCAACTATGACTCCATGAGCACTGTGCTGCGTAAGTTTTTGATGAACCAAATTGTTTGTACACTTTCTTGCAGATTGATGTCGCAGCTATTTAGTTCAAAGTTGGCTGGTGCAGGATTGGTGATGTATACTTACTGAACCAAGATGGCATTCGTAACCAAGATAAAATGGGTTGTTCTTTCTGTAGTCACTTTATCTGTGGCGTCTATCATCATTCATCTATCTTTTGCAAAGTTGTGGTCCGTTAATTTAGTGCAGTATAAAGCACTACCCATTCTTCCTGAAGATTTTGGGTTTGTGTTGGGTAGACAGGTTAGTTTCTTTGTATTTACTGCTTGTGCGTGCTAATGTCTTTTGAGTTTGACTCAAGTTATTTTGATTTTATTTTCTCGAAATGCTACAGGTTATAAAAAATAAGAAGCTATGGGGTTCCATTGAGTCTTTGGAAACATTACAACCTAATGCCAATGCTAGAAGCAATTATTCTGGTAATAATTTTGGTTAAATGTCTTAACTTATTGTGCGGGAGATATGGCAGGAATGTATGTACAATTTAGATATCTAGTTAAGTCATAAGTGGGTGCAACATAAACTATTTTGAAGCATAAAATTAATTTTTATCATCATGACTTGTTTTTTGATTTTTTATTTTGTTTCCCTTTGTAATGGTATTATCTTATAAACAGAAAATAGATTAGGGGAATCTCTGCTCCATGTGATATCAGAGACAGTAAATCTTTTCCAAAGTATCACTCATATTTTAAAAGATTTTGATTTTAATCTAGTTGGAAATATTTTTCATTTGAGTGTTATTGAAGTACTATTGGGAGTAAAATTAAATTCCCGCAAAGGCTTTTCTTGGGAATGTATAATTCAAAGTGTTAGTTTTTGGACATAATGTCGCATGCAATTAGATGCTATGATAGAATGAGCCATCATAATCAATGATTGAAATAGGCTGACTAAAATTTGGTCCATGATGATGTGGGATAAACTCTGCTGACTGAAGATTTATCAACACTGTGAGACAGATTTGTCGTTTTAAGAATTGTTGTGGACCGTAAATGATCAATCAAGTACTTGAGAATGATTGGGTAATTAACTGTTTGCTTGGTTTCTAGTTTATGGAACCGATATTTGGTGGCGGATTTTTTCAGTTGTGACAATTTTTATCAAGAGAGAGGACACGGGTGACTCTGCAATCTAAATATATCTATTGGAAATTTTCAGCTGAAGCAAAGTATAATGCTAATATGCAATCATTAAATAAAGTGACAGTCATAGAGAAAAATGTCAATGTAAAAAAAGGGTAGTTGTGATGTGGTTATTGTAGTAAGTACATGAGCAAAATGATGCTAATAGAATCAAATAGTGTTGGTTCCATTGATGTTTAATTTTTCCTTTGACAAGAAATTAGAATGGTATTTTTGGTAGAGTAATGCCAGCATAAAAACTATCAAAACTATATTACAAGTTGGTGATTGTTACCAGATCAAATCTTACTAGTGGGTGGCGCCACCTAACAATTCGAATCAAACAAAGTTTCAGCATATTATGGTCCTTCATTGAATACCTGCTTAAATCTAGTTATTTATAAAATTGTGTTTTGAATTCAAATTTGTGCAAAAGTTTTAAGACTTGAAGTAGTTATTTGTTAGATCTATAAATAAAACTTAAGATGAAGAACCTGGAGCTTGCAACTCGTGGAAACACTCCCTCAGATTTATACTCTCTAGGATTCCAAGTAGTTAGCTCGCCTTAGATTTTACATTTCCCCAAATTTAACATTTTCCTCAATGCTATCTTAATTCCTTTATATTTTTGGCATCTCTATTGTTCTGGCTCTTTAATTTCCTTTCACTTTAATTTTTCCTTCCATTTTATTCCTGACATTTCACCTTTCTACACTTCCTATTTCTTGCCATTTAGTTTTTGTTTTCTTTTAATTTCAAAGAATATTATCTTGCCTGCAACTTTATTTTTTAATGCTCTTTACGTTTCTGGTACTTTACTTTAGTTGCACATTTAACTGCTTTCTCTTTTCAGGTCTGTTTACTTCCTCCACCTTCTTTATGCTCTTCAATTTCCTGTTAATTTCATTGTCCTATCATATATTGAAGTTTTTGTATCAATC
Organism: Vigna umbellata; assembly: GCF_029865625.1. Taxonomy (NCBI): domain Eukaryota; kingdom Viridiplantae; phylum Streptophyta; class Magnoliopsida; order Fabales; family Fabaceae; genus Vigna; species Vigna umbellata. The sequence continues at coordinate 36,232,482 of NC_142166.1, forward strand.
TAATTTTAGGTCTAAAGGTTTATTTTTCTTTGCCACCTCGTCTTTTCTGTCTACCCATGTCTTCACATTTCTGTATCAGAGCTAATACTTGATTGGGCATGAGCTAATACTAAATTGGGGATTTTGATCTTTGACAACTTTTCACAAAAATAAAGATTGTATATTTCTTCATCTTTTGTACAAGTGTTGTTTTCACATCAAGTTTACGTTTCTTTTCTTTGCAGTTCCAAAGGAGCATAGCAATGGTTTCATATATGCTAAAGTTTTTGGTGGGTTTGCAAAGATAAGATCATCGGTATGTTATACCAGACATGTATTATTGTGGTGGTGGTTTGAAAAATTCTTTTTTTATCACTGTTTGTAGTTTAACAACATTATTCTTGATTTTATAGATATCCGATTTGGTTGCTATTTCTAGACTTTTAAATGCTACTCTTGTCATTCCTGAAATTCAAGAAAGTACTCATTCAAAAGGAATTAGGTATGTTCTGCATGGTTTCTGCTGCCATTGTGTATTGCATATTAGTATTTTATTGGTGTGGTGCTTATATACAATTTTATTTGTTTTTGAAATTTTATTCAGCTTAAAGTTCAAGAGTTTTTCCTATCTTTACAATGAGGAGCAGTTCATAGCGTATCTAAAAAATGATGTAGTTATTGCAAAGAGCCTGCCTGAAAGTTTGATGGAAAGGAGAAAACGAAATGAAATTCCTACGTTTAAGCCCACAAGTTCATCTTCTCTAAACTTTTACCTCAAAGAAATTTTACCAAAGCTAAAGAAATCAAAGGTTATTGGATTAGTTATTGCCAATGGCGGAGCTCTACAGGTATTCAATATTCTTCAATTGTCGATTTAAGTTTCTGATTGTTGCAAACTTATGGATGTTGTTGGAACATATCAGTTATTTGCATATACCAAAATACTATCAATACTGTATATAGAATACAATTACTGAAGTATGTCATTGTTAATTTTTATCAAGAGTAGAGCTTTGAAGCTTTGTGGTAACTTTGAGTTTTTACATGACATTTTTTTTTTACTGACTTTTTTACCAATCATGGACTTTGGACTTTCGTCCATATACTTATCAACTTAGCTTTATTCTTAAACAAACCAAGGAAGTCCACACGAGTTAATCAATGCACATAAGAGATGGATTTCACATTTTATTGAGTGCTTCATTCATTCTTATATTTATATTCCTAGCAATTCATTATAGACTTTGGACTTTGTATGTCGGTGTTTTTTTTTTCTTGCTTGTAAATCAATTTTGGTTTATTTTCTCCACTTTGACATTATTTTAAATCCTTCAACATTTTACATCACCTTAACCTTTCCTTGCTTTTTCCCTCCTTTCAATTGTTTCCTTATATTTGCTCTTCTAACTCCCAAGGGAATTGCTTCTTTTGTATGTGATGCTTTCAGCTTAGATTCTAGAATTTCTATTTTTTCACTTTTTGTTTAAGCATGTATGTTTCTTACCTTGCTACTAGAGTTAAATTTGAGAACGATATATACATTTTTGCAGTCAATACTCCCAACTGGTATGGCTGAGATTCAGAGACTAAGATGCAGGGTTGCTTTCCATGCTCTGCAATTTCGTCCTGAGATTCAAACGCTTGGCCGTCGAATGGTTCACAAGTATGCATTCCTTTTGGTTAAAACAAGTTGATCTGCAATTGCTTTGCTACCCTGCAGATTATTGCATAGTTTTTCTTGGCACTGCCATATCTCAGTGGGTCTTTAAAATGTATGATTCTACATGTTTCTAATTTCCAAAATAAGTAGATGAGATTTTGGTTTTTGATGGGAAATTAACTTCTAAGTGGGGTAAGCCTTTTAAGGTATATTCACGAAGCCCCAAAACAATGGGGGCTTGATATTTTTTTCTGAGGGGAGATAGTGGAAGTTAGTTGGAAGAGAGATAAAGTGTGAGGGGAAAAGTCTGTTATATGAGGAATTGAGCTGAATAACAGAGGGGGAGATTTTTTAATAAGAATTAGGAAACTGGAGAATCTTTCTGTCTTGGGGAGTATTGCTTCCATTATTCTTTTGTGTATTCTCTTTTATTTTCCTTGTTTCTTCTTACTTTTCCGGTCATTGATATCCAATACATATCAGTTTCTCAGTAGTTGTAGGGTTTAGCTTGTCGCAAGAGTTATTATATGGTCTTTCTAAATGGTGGTCATGCTCTGCTCATAAGTCACTGCTCACTCACATTTCCTTGAGTTAATGTGTAAGAGATTCTACTTTCTTTTTAAGGTTAAGAGCCCTGGGGCAACCATTCTTGGCATTCCATCCTGGCTTATTGAGAGAAACCTTGGCATACAATGGTTGTGCAGAACTTTTTCAGGTTTGCTCTGTGTTTGTCTTTTGTATAATTGCCTAGTTGTTGGAGCTATTAGTCTATATTGCAGTCTAATAACTTTAGGTGTTCTTTTCTTCTAAATTCTTTAAATGATATTAGGTACACCAGAAATTTGTAAAGAGTTAGGCCGTCAATGTTCAGCTTTGCTCTTCCTCTACATTTTTTTCTTTGGTTATTTTTTAAGGTTTTGTTTTGTTAGGATGTACACACTGAACTCATTCAACATCAAAGGTCTCGGATGATAAAGGAAGGAATTCTTAAGGATGAATTGAATGTGGATTCATACTTACGCAGAGAAAAAGGTCTATGTCCTCTCATGCCTGAAGAGGTATGCTGAATTTTACTATAGGATTTCCTGGTAGTAATGAAGCACTTGTGATGGTATCATAAGTTATAAATGACCTTTTGCATTTGTCAACAATTGTTGAAGTAGTCTTTTTTATTACATTTTGCACTGGCCCTGGAGAGATGCCATGTGTCAGCATATGTTTTGAATAAAATACTAATATTTAATTAAAATATTTTTTATCCTAAAACTGTTAGCATAGGGTTTGGAACAGATTTCTTAATATAAGTTCTAAAGAATTTCGTGTTTGAACATATAATTCAACCTTGCAAAATTGGCTTGTATGGTAAGAGTTGTCCTCTACTTGTTTTTTCTACTTTATCTATATCACTAGTGGATAATAGATCTTTATAACACAATCATCACTTTGAAGACCGGTCATCTCAAGTGTAAAGTTTGCAAGATTAAACATTTACTAGTGGTCAGATTACAATTAGATATCAAGTGGCTTAGTAGACCTAATAAGAATTGTTGAGATCGACAAACTCTTGTGCCATCTTAATGGATTGACTTTATTAGTAATTTGGTCCATATATTTAGGCATATGATTTATTTTTGATCCTTGATTTTTGTTTTACAAAAAAGAAGAAAAATATTAGTAAAAGAAATTGATTTTATCGTTAACCAATCTCTAGTTGTTAGCAAATGGGACCAAATTGACTTAATTTAAAAAATAGAGGGACTCAATTGAGTTAAAAAAAAAATATAGGACTTCTAACACACCTCCTCATGGCGAGACCTATATATCTCAGGCCTGAAACTAAACACTAATAAGTGGTTCAATAACAGTCCGATAGCCGATGGAATAATAGACCCAACAACCAATAACTTCGTTAGGATAAGCTTTAACTCAGGCCTCTAATACCATATTAAGAAGCGGACTTTAAACCGAACTCAAACCTTATAAAATCGGCTTGTAAGGTGAGATTTACACTTACTTATATACCGTAAATTGACCTTATCTTTAGACTATGTGGAACTTCTAACAAGTAGAATTAGTCTTGTGAAGGGAAAAGCCAAAAGGTTGTATGGTTAGTAACGGAGATCATTGTTCTAAGAAACCATGAGGTAATGGCAAACTTATGATGTAATGGAAAACTAACAATAAATAGGGTTTTATCAATTCATTTGTGTAACGTGCTTATATGATATGATTACAACAACAAAAGCCTCATCCCGCTAGGTAAGGTTGGTTGGGTGATCAATTGTTCTAAGCAATCATGATGTGTAATGGTAAATTGACAATAAGTAGGCTTTTGTTAATTCTCTTAACAAAGTGAAATTTAAACTTAATTCAACCTTACAAAACTAGTTTAATAAGGTGAAGTTTACACTCACCTATATATTATAATTTGGCCACATTTTTAGTTGATGTGAATTTCCTACTCTATTAGATAGTTAAAGGTTTACGTGAGGAGGAATAAGAGGGGAGAAAACTAGAGACGGGAAAGGAAGTTAGTTTGTTAGAAGAGAGAGAGTATAAATAATAAACAGAATAGGGGGAGAGAGGTTATAAGATATGTTTGTGGAGATAGAGACTAGATATCTTTTCCAGTGAAGGAAGAGAGGCTTCCTTGGGACATTTTATTGTATTTTCTTCTTTCTATACATTACAGATTGAATAAAATACGTTTACATACAGTTCATTGTTTGCTGATTAGAGTGTGTGTGAGAAGAGAGTATATTGTTTTGGGTTCCCTTAACAAAGGAACCTAACATACTCACCCTCTCACACCAAGGGTTGGACAACTTGAGCATGAGACTATGGGGAACTTGATAGTGGCTTACACGTTTAGGTCTAACAAAATTGACTAGGATAGGCTCTAAATGAATTTGATACCGATTTAAGAAAGTAGAACTTTTTTGTTTACACTCGTTTTATATACTATAATTTGGCCTTCTATCTAGTCCATGTGAGATCTCCAACATGCTCCCTCAAGATTGGACATCTCAAGCATAGGAGTTAGGGGAACTCAATAGCATGTGACACATAAACCCAACAAACTTGACTCGTATAGACTTTGGATAGCTTTTGATAGGATACTGGGTGATAGGATAGAAGGCAAGGGAGCCGAACGGTAGGAGGCAGGGGGAAGCAAGCTGAACAGTGGAAGGTGGTGAAGAGTTGGAGCCAAACGGTAGGAGGCAGGGGGAAGCAAAGCCGAACGGAAGGCGGTGAAGAGCTGGAGCCGATCGGTTGAAGAGTGACTATCCTAACTGGGACAATAGTTAGGATGGGCGGGAAATAATTATAGTAAATAAGGCCATATCCTAGGGAAATATTCAGTATAAGTTAATTATAGTAAATAGAATTATATCCTAGGGAAATATTCAGTATAAGTTAATTATAGTAAATAGAGCTATATCCTAGGGAAATATTCAGTAGAAGTTAATTATAGTAAATAGAATTATATTCTAGGGAAATATTTAATATAAATAAAGCTAGATGCTATTGTTTAGGGCATGCTTTTGATTATTGAGTTTTGTTGACAGGCGGCTACAGTCCTGTGAGGGAGGTTATGCTCCCAGACTAGTTATCTTTGTTTACTTTTGTTTATTCAGAGAGTTCCATCACCATCAATAAAAAAATTCATCCGTTCATTATCATTCGTTCATTGTTCTGTTGCGTGTGTGGGTGTGTGAGAGGTTGTCTTAGTAGGTTTCGTACTCAGGTACGTAACAACTTTGATACCATCTTAAAAGGTGAATTTTAACCGAAGTCAACCACACAATACCAATTTATGTTAGGTCTTTAGTAAATTCATTGAATTATTTCATTTGGGCATTATATATATTATATGATTACAACAATAAAAGCTTCTACGCTCTACGTGAAGTTGGCTCCATAGATAAAAAGGAAAAATCATTACAACTTTATTAGTGATGTAGAAGTGGATGAAAAATTGGTGTTAGGCTCTTCAATTTCTCAACTAAAATGTATATTTTGATATTAGTGTTAAAGGAGCATAACGAGAATGGGTAAAAAATGAAGATTCTCATTATTTAGGAGTTTGAACTTTTGTTAAAACCACAAAGTTGAAGGTTTAAAAATTGGAAGGGAATGTGATGTGATGTATTTGCCTTTGAACTTGTTACTTTCTATTTTCTTTATGTTGAATTGAAATTATAACAAATTTTGTTGCATTTGCCACTTTATGGAATCAACATTATTTTCAACTCGAAATTCATATTAAGATTAATCCTTTATGTGAAGGTAGTCGTTGAAACGATTAGTGACAAAACAGGTCGTGGAAGATGGTGCTACACTGGTAGTATGTTGAGAAGACTGAAACCAAGAAGGAATATAATGAATTCCGCGTATAGGGTACATACATGAGTATTCTTATTTATAAAGAAGAACAGATACAATAATAAGAAACAAAATCAGTATCTAATAATGAGAAATATTTGGTAAGATATTGCCTTACTAAATCATATATATATCTATATATATATATATATTTAATGTAGTCAAATTTTATCTCTAAGATAGTCAAATCACGGCTCCAACAATAGTAAATGCAATTTAGTATTTGTTTTCTTACATATTTAACACTTTTTATTCTTTCAACCAAAATTAAAGTGATAACCATAATGTAAAGAAATATATATAATATTTTTAGAAATTCAGGTTCAACTTCTTAACTTCTCTTGACTAAATTGTAGATTTAAAGCTTGTTTAGATAAGCTTCTTCGTAAGTACTTTTAGGAAGAGAAATACAGAAGAAAAATTAGGTGAATTTACCCATAAACTAACTTTAGTTTATGCATTGTAGAAACTCTCTTGTATTGACTTTTGTGAAGACTATTTTTAACTTATATATAAGCTAATTTTAGCTTATAGAAAAAAAATATTTATTTTTCTTATTTTCTTCTACTAGTAGTGCTTATGGAAAAATTATCCAAATGAATCCTTAGTCTTTTCACTGGACATCCTCACAGAGTTTGTGATAAATCCTCCAAATATTAGAAGACAAAAAAATAGTATTTTTCATCCATGGTAACTTGGTGGAAGGGCAACTTAACGTCAGTTATAACTCCTGGAGGACAAAGTTGATACTTCAATTAATTCTTCTTTACCTTAGTAAATTACAAAACACTATTTCTTGAAGTAAATAATAATTTAAGGAAAGAAGTTTAGGATGGGTATATTTGTATACCTATAATAATAATAATTTAATCCATAGTGAATGGAAGGTCTATTAAGAGTTTAAAGATTTACTGGGACAAAGTGAAAGTACTTATTTATTCTTTACTAATTCCAATAACACAAGCCTTACTTTTATATTATTTTTTGTGAACTTTGAATTATGAATACATTAAGGATAGACTGAAATATCTTAAACAGGTACATAATCTAGTGATATATGTTTAGTCCAACTTAGGAATAGAGCTAGTGTTAAAGATGTCAGTGGCTTGCCCGGGTTTATGTGGGATCTCAGCCTTTGCTGAGGGCAGCCAATTTTACAATCTCTATAATTACTACTTGTGTATTGTTGCCTTTTGGAAACTTTGTTTCCCTTTTTGTGGATAAACTTGGATTGTCTTTTTTGAATTTCAAAGTGCTATGCAGAGGTTGGATGTTTATGTTGTTATTTTTACTTTTGCAGGTTGGCATTCTCCTTCGAGTAATGGGTTATCCTTCCAAAACAGTCATTTACCTGGCTGGCTCTGAAACATTTGGAGGTCAACGCGTACTAATTCCTTTGCGGTCTATGTTTATGAATACTCTGGATCGCACTTCCTTGTGCAGTGAGAAGGAGTTGTCGGATTTGGTTGGACCTGAAACTCCTCTTCCTCTAAATAGGTTTCAACCACCTCCTGTGAAAAGTGAGAAAGAACTCACGGAAGCATGGAAGAAGGCTGGTCCTCGGCCTCGGCCTCTTCCCCCACCCCCGGATAGACCAATTTACCAGCATGAAAAAGAAGGTTGGTATGCATGGATCACCGAGACCCCTACGGAACCTGATCCTTCCCCAATGGACCTGAGGATGAAAGCACACAGGTTACTTTGGGATGCGCTTGATTACATTGTTTCTTTGGAAGCAGATGCCTTCTTTCCTGGATTTAACAATGATGGTAGCAGATGGCCAGATTTTTCAAGCCTTGTCATGGGGCATCGGCTATATGAGACTGCTTCTTTTAGAACATACCGACCAGACAGGTAAAAAGCTCTTGGGATTTTGAATTAATTTATTGATCATATAGGTTTCATCCTCTCCTTATTAGGTAAGAATAAATTCCTTGGTTTTCTAGTGGAATAAGCTTTTAAAGAAAACAGTTTCGGACCTTTTTTTTCCTTTTGAGCTGGAGTTAGGTGGAAGAGGTAAAAAGTCTTTTGGCCCCTTTCAGCAACCAGTTATACTTTCTTGAGAAAACATTCTAATGTCAGGTTTCAGACACAGATAAGAAAAATACCCTACTTATGTAAAAAATTAATATCTTTGCTAGACAAAACATTTTCTCTTATAGTAGACCAAAAGAATGTCTTTGAAACTTCCTCGTTAATTTTTTGTAGAACTCCACTCCTTGTTCCTTGCATGAAAGCAAACGATCAAATGTTTGTATAATATGCCCTCCTTTTCAAGGGCATTTTGAATGTGTAATTTTTCCTTTTCGTTGATAGTGTTGATGTTAGGAACCTGGGTAAGAATCCTAACTATCTCCCTTACTCTCACACTTCATTACTCTAACAGCAAGCAATTGTAAAAGAAAAGAGTTGTATTCACATCAAAGAATCAAGAATACAATTGGGAAACCAGGAGCTTAACCTCCTTCACCAAGTCTAAACTCGTCTGCAACTCAAGAGTACAAACTGCCTCCCGGAAAACAATAACAAAGGTCCTTTTATAGAGACCTTTTTCCCGCCCCACTTAACTATTTACCGTTAAGTACTCTTCCTCACCTTTCGCCTCTCATAAACCCTCCATGTCCTAACAGTTGATTTAATGCCTTAAAAATTGTATGTGTATTTGATTTTGAAGTGATGAGTATCATACCTTTCATTGCTATGAGCATGCAACTAGACTGAACATCACTAGGTGTAGGTGGTTTTATTTAGTAGTTGAGATTTCTCTTTTGAAGTTATATATTGATATTTCCCTAAATTTTGTATTTTATTATTATGACTACTGTATCTGGTCTTTAACAGGAAAGTAGTGGCGAAACTTTTCAACATGACTCGTGAAAATTTGTACCATCCTAAACATAATTGGACGACTTTAGTGCAGCAACATCTTAACAAAAGTTTAGCTGAAGAAGGCCTCATAAGGCAATCCCTTTGGTCAAAACCAGCAATTTTCCTTTCACACCCACTTCCAGAATGCTCCTGTATAATAGATTCTACCAAGGCTACTAATCGTGTCAAAGGAGAGGATGGCCAGGTTCTATATGGAGGCGAAGATGTTTGCCCCAAATGGATGAAACATGCTAATGAGGCAGTTTCATCGGAGAAAGAAGGGGTAAAATCTGAAGATGATGGGGTGGCAGACTATGAAAGTAATGATTTTGTTGATGAATCTGAGTCTGACAAAAACAGTACCAGAAGCAATCAGACTCCACTCTGGGATCAAGATGAGGAAATGGATCCGAATGACTAAGAGGGAATGTGCATACACGGTTATACATCATCCAAATTTTCCATAATTTGTCAGAGGTATAGGTTATAATTTCGTGTCACAATCCTATCTTTGCTGAGCGTATATGGGTTTTCAAATCTATTCTTTCATTAAATTTGGGTTATTTTTCCAAGGACCAAGGGAACATTTTTCTTTTTATTTTTTACTTTATACTTACCACTCCCAGCGGAATTTTTGTTGTAACATACACATTACAAAAAGAGAAAAAAGAAAAAATCAGCCATTGGCTTAATTGCAGCACAACAGATGTAGTTTCGAAGAAGATTTTGTGTCTAGAGTTTTTTGCTTGGAATATATATGGTTGTAAGCCAACTGTTTGTTTTGTACAATGCTACGTATCTCCGTTCTTAGGCTTTGTGGATAAAAACTGTCTCGGTTTGGATATTCAGAATAGCTTTCCTACCATTTACATATATTTGACGTCACAAAAGTCAGAAAAATCATTTGAATTGAAAGGAATTTATACAGAAGAATAAAATTAAATTTGAATTAATATTTTTATCATATTATTATTATTTATAAAGATGATTATCAATTTTATGTACATATTTTGTTTTTAATTTTATCTTTTAAATAAAAATATTTTTAATTAAAACAATTATTTTATTTATTTTATTCTTTAATTGATTATTTTTAATTTTTTTTAATTTGACCACTTTTTATAAATTTAACTATTTTTTAAACTAAAATAACTATATATAATAACAATTATTTAGAAATAAATAAAAACTAATAAAAGTAAAAATTATTTTTATTTATTTTTATAATTATAATTATAATATTATATCATAAAAAAGTAAATTATTTTCACTAGCAAATTTAATGGATATAAACGGTAAGAACCTAGAAAATACAGTATTAGAGTTGATAATGGACCTAAACTGTAAGACTCTAGAAAATACAGTATTAGAGTTGATAGGTATATTAAAATACAGTATAGAGTATGAGACCGAATATTTTATTATAAAATAATAACATAATATAAATATAATTTTCTAAACTTGTCTCCTAATCTAAATCACCTTCTATTTCTCTAAAACATTATTCTCTTAACCTCTTTACCATATTTTTAAGCATTCTAACTCCTTATCTTCCGTTTGACGATCAAGAGATACCTAGGCGATCATTGCGTCGAGGTCCACAACTTCAACCGATCAATTTGTTGTTTAGAGCAAGTAAGTAAAAAACCCCTTTTCTTTGGCATTCTAGGGTTCTTGATCATGCACAACGATTCTTTTTTGCATGGATCAAGAATCTCTCTTCCTTGTTTCTTGGTTCGATTGAGGTTCTAAAGTTCGTCTCCAATCACCAATCGGTGATGTGTAGGTGTTTTAGAAATTCCTTGCGGTACAAGCAATCTGTGGAGCGTTTTGAGTTTGGGTAGTTGAGTAAGAGGTAAGGGAAGCTAGTGTTTTTCATTTTAATTGAGTTGCAAGGTATGTTTTGGTATGTGATGATATGGAAATTCAGATGTATGTTGAATTTGATGTTTGAAAAAGGTGTTAGTTTTAATATGCATGAGTGATTGATTGAAATGGTTGGATGAATCTAGTAAAAGATGGTCATTGTCTTGTGTATGTGATTATGAAGGTGGATGATATTGAGTTATTATAGCATAGAGTTGTTAGTATTTTGGTACTGTTTTGAATGGTTTAGGTGCAAATTTGGGAACTTGAGTACTGAATTTTGGATAGGGTGTTGTAGGATAAATATGAGTGGTTTGGGTTTGTAATGAAGTCAATTCTGACTTGTTTTGACCATTAAGTTGCACACTTAAGAACTAAAAGTGATAAAATTCAATTTGGGTCCATAACTTGAAGTTTGGTAGATTTTAAAGTCTAATCTTGGTAGTAAAACTTTAAAAATGAGTTTAGGATAGTCTAGGTACAATTGGTTAAGTTTAATTGAGTGTATAACACAAAATGGGAGGGTTAGAAGTTGGGAAAAATATCTCATTTTGGTCAAGTTTGGTTTAGGGTCATAATTTTGTAGATTTCGTACTGTAGAGTTATGCAGACTCGCTGAGCGAGTGGAGTCGCTCAACGAGAAGTTGAGGGTATCGACTACGGTCTTCTCATTTGCACAACGAACTGGGTTGTTGAGCGAGTGGGTTGGGGGTCTGGATCACTGTCACTTTATTCGCACATCGAGCTACTTCGCTGAGCGAGAGGTTTGGAGTCTAGGAACACTATCATTTTATTCCCACAACGAGCTGAGTCATTGAGCGAGAGGGTGAGGTCTAGGAACCACTGTATGTGTATTCGCACAGTGAGCTGGGTCTCTAAGTGAGAGAACTTTGTGGTCGCCTAACGAGTGTGGCCGTTGGGCGACAGTCCAGGTTTTTGGTTTACTCTTTCTTTCTTTATTCTTGATTGATTTGAGTGATGCTTTGATTCATTTAGAGATGATGTATGATTGTGTAAGAGTTTATATGAGTATCAAAGTTCTGAGTTGAGATTCAAAAAGAGAGTATGTGGTTTTCAAAGTTGTCTAAAGAAGGAATCTCTTAATGGTAATTTACGGGAGACTAGTATAAGTTGTAATAAGCCGATATGGTGGTTATCTGAACCTCTAATGATCATTTGTGCTTAATTAGAGAGTGATGAGTCATGTCGTGAGAGGAGCAGGTGGTCCTAGGTTGGGGGCCTTTCATCATGGTGGCAAAGGGCGTTTTAAGGACTAACCCTGTGTGGTAGCTTTGAGTGGGTCAGTTGTTCCACCACACAAGTGCAAAACTATTCATGGCTCGACATTTATACTAGATGGTAAAGAGTTTGGCTAACCCTGAGTTAGTAGGTGTGAAGAGAAATAATGTGAAATCTATGGTGTGCTTGAACTTGTATATGGTGTTTACTTTAGTATGAATAATTTTTTTTCAACTAGCTTACCTTTCTTGTATATTTCTTGGTTGTTTGTTCTGTGTATATTTTCCTTTGGCGATGATCATCTTGTGGGTGTGAGTAGAGCAAGATGACGTGTCTGTCGAGCAAGCTTTAGGCGGAGGGGATTCTGATGTATAGAGCTATAGATGGTCTTCTTTTGAGTACTTATAGTTTCTTGGTGGACTTTTGATACACCAGTATTGTATATAGTTCAGATACTAGTACATTTTGTATATAAATTATGTTTATAGTTTTCCTTGGATGATTGTAAAAACGACTTTATACTCCTTATCCATCGTGTTAACTGATCTATCATATTAACATGTGATGACTATTATATAGTTTCATGCTATATTTTGGGATGTTACATTTTTGGTATCAGAGCAGTTCTTTCCGTAGGAATCCTGTAGGTTATGAGCGTACTATGCTTGTGTTGTGTACTCATAGTTAGGTTTGGTTAGTATCCTTGTTTCTTTGAATTAGGTTGATGGCTTTTCTCTCTGTGTAAGTAGAAGATGACACCTAGGCTTCCTCCTCCACCACCTACTAATCCAGATGCACTAGACCTTATGAGGATGATGAAATCTGTTATAGCAGCAATGCAGAATCAGAATGTTGCTTTGGTTCAGTAGAATACAGTTGCTTTGTAGCAGTTAGACGTTGCTAGGATGTCAGCTGAAGCCTCCTAAAGGCAGTATATGGAGCTGATAAGTAGTGGGAAAGTTTCAGCAGGGCCTTCTTCTTCTTCACTAGTTGTGTCTCAAGATTGAAGTTTAGAGAGTTTTCTGCAACATCATCCATTTAAGTTCAGTGGAAAGCCAAGTCCTAATGAAGCTGATAAGTGGTTTAGAGATATGGAAAGGATATTCAACGCAAAAAGATATCCATAAGAGAGCAATCTTTCTTATATAGAGTACTTATTGTCTGGAGAGACCAGTCATTGGTCGAGTAGTATGAGGATGCTCCTTGAAGGTAGCGATACTCCTATTACATGGGATTTATTCAAGAAAAAGTTCTACACAAAGTACTTTCCAGATAATGTGAGATTTGGAAAGGAGATTGAATTTCTTCAGTTGGTGTAAGGAAACATGTATGTATTTGAGTATGTGGATTATTTTAAGCATCTTATCCGATTTCATACATTGACCATGGATGAAGAACGGAAATGTAGGAAATTTGAAAATGGGTTGAGAGGTGATGTTAAGCTTTTGGTCACGAGTTTGTGTATCAAGGAGTTTCCAGCCTCGGTGGAGAGGGCTAGAGTACTTGAGAAGACCAAAGAAGAGATGGAGAAGCAGAGTAGGCAACCACATAAAGTTGGTGGACCTTCTAGGTCTCGTTTCATTCCTAGAGATAGAAGAAAACCTTATTCTAGGCCTCCAACTTATGGGTCTTGGGGGTCTTCTTCTCAGTAAGTGAGTGATTTCTTGGATGTATTTCCAGAGGAAGTGCCTAGATTACCTCCTTAGAGAGGTTGAATTCTCTATTGATCTGGTGCCTGGTGCATGACCAATATCAATTTCTCCTTATAAGATGACTCTTGCAGAGTTGGTGGAATTGAAGAAGTAAATTGAGGAGTTGCTTGAGAAGCAGTTTATTCGACCAAGTGTCTCACCTTGGGGTGTACCAGTATTGTTCAGTCTGTGGAGATTCTGGAGAGCCAGACGAAACAACTCAGAGGAAAGACCATCGGTTTAGTCAAAGTTGTTTGGGATAGTAGAACAGTCACTCTACTTGGGAGTTAGAGAGAGTCATGAGAGAGTCGTATCCTCACCTGTTCTTTGGTAAGTCTAAATTTCGAGGTCGAAACTTTTTGTTGTTGGGAAGAATGTAAGAACCTAGAAAATAGAGTATTAGAGTTGATAGGTGTATTAAAATAACGAGACTGAGTATTTTATTATAAAATAATAACATAATAGAAATAGAATTTTCTAAACTCGTCTCATTATCTAAATCACCTTCTATCTCTCTAAAACACTATTCTCTTAACCTCTCTACCACCTCTCTAAGCATTCTAACTCCTTGATCCTTCATTTAACGATCACGAGGTACCTAGGCGATCACTGTGTCGAGGTCTACAACTTCAACTGATCGATTCACTGTTTAGAGCAAATAAGTTTAAACCCCTTTTCTTTAGTATTCTAGGGTTCTTAATCATGCACAGTGATTCTGTTTTTGCATGGATCAAGAATCTTTCTTCCTTGTTTCTTGGTTCGATTGAGGTTCTAAAGTTGGTCTCCAATCACCAATCGGTGATGTGTAGGTGTTTCAGAAATTCCTTGCGGTGCAATCCATCTGTAGAGCGTTTTGCGTTTGGGCCGTTGAGTTAGAGGTAAAAGAAGCTAGTGTTTTTCATTTTAATTGAGTTACAAGGTATGTTTTGGTATGTGATGATATGGAAATTCATATGTATGTTGATTTTGATGTTTGACTAAGGTGTTAGTTTTAATATGCATGTGTGATTGATTGAAATGGTTGGATGAATCTGGTTAATGATGGTCATTGTCTTGTGTATGTGATTGATGTTATGAAGGTGGATGATATGAGTTATTAAAGCATAGAGGTGTTAGTATTTTGGTGCTGTTTTGAATGATTTAAGTGCAAATTTGGGAACTTGAGTAGTGAATTTTGGATGGGGAACTTGAGTAGTGAATTTGGGAATCTGAGTGGTTGGGGTCTGTAATGAAGTCAATTGTGACTTGTTATGACCCCTAAGTTGCACACTTAAGAACTAAAAGTGATAAAATTCAATTTGGGTTCAACTCTTGAAGTTTGGTAGATTTTAAAGTTTAATCTTGGTAGTAACACTTAAAAATGAGTTTAGGATAGTCTAGGTACAATTGGTTAAGTTTAATTGAGTGGATAACACAAAATAGGAGGGTTATAAGTTGGGAAAAATATCTCATTTTGGTTAAGTTTGGTTTGGGGTCATAATTCTACATATTTCGTGTTGTAAAGTTATGCAGACTCGCTGAGCGAGTGGAGTCGCCCAACAAGAAGTTGAGGGTCTGGACTATTGTCTTCTCATTCGCACAACGAACTGGGTAGCTGAACAAGTGGGTTGGGGGTCTGGATCACTGTCACTTTATTCGCATAGCGAGCTGCTTCGCTGAGCGAGTGGGTTTGGAGTCTGGGAACACTGTCATTTTATTCGCACAACGAGCTGAGCCATTGAGCGAGAGAGTGAGGTATGGGAACCACTATCTGTGTATTCGCACAACGAGCTGGGTCGTTGAGCGAGAGAACTTTTTGGTTTCCAACCGAGTGTAGTCCTTGAGCGACGGGTCTAGGTTTTTGGTTAACTCTTTCTTTCTTTATTATTGATTGATTTGATTGATGCTTTGATTCATTTAGAGATGATGTATGATTATGTAAGAGTTTATATGAGTATCAGAGTTCTGAGTTGAGATTCAAAAAGGGAGAATGTGGTTTTCAAAAAGAGTTGTTCTATGTATATTTTCCTTTGACAATGATCATAAAGTGGGTCTAAGCAGAGCAAGATGACGTGTCCGTCGAGCAAGCTTTAGGCAGAGGGGATTCTAATTTATAGAGTTATAGATGGTCTTCTTTTGAGTACTTATAGTTTCTTGGTGGACTTTTGATACACCAGTGTTCTATATAGTTCAGATACTAGTACATTTTGTATATAAATTATGTTTATAGTTTTCCTTGGATGATGGTAAAGATGACTTTTGTCAACACCCAATTTCGTCCGGATTGATTTTTTTGGTTTTACTGTAGTCTATTATATTATTTACATATTTTTATTTTTTTTATTTTTATTTTATTTTATTTTATTTTATTTTATTTTATTTTTTTATCTTTCATTTTCGGTTTTTTATCTTTTATTTCTTTATTTATTGTTATTTATTTATTTATTTCTTATTATTATTACTATGTTTGTATTATCCTAGTTTTATTTACATATATTATTTTATTTTTTCTCCATATATATGTATATATATTTTTCTTACATTTTTATTATTTTATTTTTATTTTTATTATTTTATTTTTATTTTATTTTCTATTTTTATTTTATTTTCATCTTTAGTTTTATCTATTTAAAGTTTATTTTGTTTAATATAATTAATACAGTTAAAAAAGATAGAAAAAAGAGAAGAAAAAAATATAGGGTTAAATATGTTTTTAGTCCCTAAACTATTGACCGTTTCTGGTTTTCGTCCCTCTTCCAAACTAAGGTACGATTTGGTCCTCAATCTTTAAAAAACGTTCGTTTTAGTCGAAAAAACGAACGTTTTGAGGACTAAAACGAGGACTAAAAACAAAATTTTGAGGACTAAAACGAACGTTTTTCTAAAGAATGAGGACCAAATCGTACCTTACTTTGGAAGAGGGACGAAAACCAGAAACGGCCAATAGTTTAGGGACTAAAAACATATTTAACCCAAAAATATATGAGAAAAGGAAGAGAGAATGTTTTCGGGTGGGGGGACAAAAAAGAGCAGTATGTGTGTTGGAGGGGGAGGCAGAAACGGTTTTCTGCAGAGAGTACAAGCAATTTGGCACAGAGAATTGCACAAAAAGAAGCAGGGAGAGCAGATTGGATTTTGATTCTGGTTTTGGGAGAGAAAAGCAAAGGAGGATTTGACAATGTCTCTGAGAGCATTCACCATTTTCACCTGCAGAAAAAGACAGACGCCAGCCAAAGGAGAGGGAGAGACCCATTGGAGACGCAAGGTTGGCAATAGCAAAGGGATCTTCGAGAGGTAAGTAATACCTTACACTCCATGTTCTACTGAGTTGGTTACTTGCCCACGAACATATCTCTGTTACGATTGTTGTTAAATTTGTATATGAATGTTGTTGAATACACTGGATATTTGTATATGCTCATTATTACTAAACATCATCAATCTTCACCTCCAACACTTGATTTCCAATACCCGTGATCATCTCCATTCCCTGCTGCAACTCCCACCCATCATCACGGGCACACACGCAAACTTAGTATTCCTCCATTTACTCAAGCAAACCTCATTCCCTCATCCAATCATCAACCATCATCCATATTCACCCACTGCCACAACCATCTTGACACCCACGACCACTACCAACACCTCACGGCCACCACCTATCTTCACCCGTCATCCATCATTGACTACACCATTAACTGCAAAAAAAAATCAAAATCTGTCTTCATTGCTCTAGCAATAAACAACACCAAAACAGATTCAAATCACCAAAAGAGGAAAACCTAAACACAGAGATAAAGGAAATATGTAGAACAATCATCTGCCCATGCCGGCGACGGTGGCTGGGAGTTGCGTCGGCGTGAGTTAGGGTCGAACAAGGGGGGGTGCCGGTGGCGGCGTTTCTATCCCAGGCGTGAAAAGGGAGCTGTGAGTAGCGAAGGCGTTTCCAACATTAGCGTTTGCCGCCAGTGATGTCTCTGGTCCAGCTATAGGACGCAGCGGTGTGGCATCGGAGGCATCAATGGCGCCACGGTTGGAGACGGTTCCGGTGGCGCTTGGGGTTGCCGTCAACGCCAAGACTGGAAGAGGTGGTGGCGTAGTGGCTGGTTTCGGTGGAAGCGGTGGCCGGCGATGAATGGGAGCGCTTTTCTGTCGCGCGCGAAGAGAAGAAGAACAAGGGGAACCTGGTGTTGTGGCCGGCGATGGCTCCGGTGGCGAGTGTCGTCGTTGACAACGCTGCGAACCGCGGCTAGCGGTGGCCGGTTTGTGTGGAGGTTGAGTCGGGACCGTCGTGTGGTAGAGGTAAGTGTCCATGGATTCTTTTGTTCAGAGGAGAAGACCCTGGGTCTTGACGCTGCTTACGCAAATGAGATGGGACTGGGAAACCCCTAATGGGTTCCTGATTGGGTTATGAGGCTTTGGGTTATGAGGCTTTGGGCTATTGGGCTGCATCCCCTCTCCCTGCCACACGCGTAACTCCTTGCACCCCTTTCATTTGGGCTTAAGCCTTTCTGCCAGTAAAAAAAAAAGAAGAGAGAAGAAGAAGAATTGGACTTGGACACACATTTCGGGATGCACTTCCATTTTCATCTTTACACCTTGGCAGATACAAAGTTAGAGAAAAAGGACTTTGACCCAAACCAAAGGAGCCTCGATTCTGTTCTACAGACCCTGTTTTCTTACCCGCGCACCCCCATACCACCCCCGGGCCAGTGCTGGGTCAAGCC
This sequence comes from Vigna umbellata, assembly GCF_029865625.1. Taxonomy (NCBI): domain Eukaryota; kingdom Viridiplantae; phylum Streptophyta; class Magnoliopsida; order Fabales; family Fabaceae; genus Vigna; species Vigna umbellata. The sequence goes on from NC_142166.1 coordinate 36,250,877, forward strand.
CAATAAGAAAAAAAAACTTCTTTCTCCCGCAGCCCCTGTTTCTCACTTCCACACCCCCTAGCTTGGGTTTTGGCCCAATTTACAAAAGAAAAAGTAGTTTAGACACCTCCTTTTTATTTAGACACCCCCTATTATTTACTTTATTTTTATCATTTATTTATTTATTTGCTTTTCTTTATTTATTTTATTTTGTTCCCTTATTTATCTTATTCTATTTGTTTTTTTTATTTTATTTTATTTTTATTGTTGTTTTATTGTTTTTATTGTTTTTATTTTATTTTATTTATTTATTCTAAATATCTATTTATTTTAAAATGCATATTTAATAATACATAAAAACATAAAATATATATATATATATATATATATATATATATACAACATTTACAAAAATATTTTAAAGGTTTAGGCACATGTGTGATCGCACGCATCGTTCCTGTGCTAAAACCTTTTCTTCTTCTCTTCTAAAAAAAAAGTAATAATAAAAATACAAAAATATTTTAAAAGGTTTAGGCACAAGTGTGATCGCACGCATCGTCCTTGTGCTAAAACCTTTTCTTCTTCTTTTCTCAAAAAAATAATAATATATTTTAAAGGTTTAGGCACATGTGTGATCACACGCATCGTCCTTGTGCTAAAACCTTTTCTTCTTCTTTTCTCAAATAAAATACAAAAATATATTTTAAAGCTCAAGCACATGTGTGATCGCACGCAACGTCCTTGTGCTAAAACCTTTTCTTCTTCTATTCTAAGAAAAAAAAACAATAAAATATTTTAAAGGTCTAGGCACATGTGTGATCGCACGCATCGACCTTGTGCTAAAACCTTTTCTTCTTCTTTTCTCAAATAAAATACAAAAATAAATTTTAAAGGTCAAGCACATGTGTGATCGCTCGCATCGTCCTTGTGCTATAAACCTTTCCTCTTTCTTTTAGAAAAATACAAAAATACATTTTAAAGGTAAAGCATATGTGTGATCGCTCGCATCGTCTTTGTGCTAGAAACCTTTTTTCTTTCTTTTATAAAAATGCAAAAATACATTTTAAAGGTCAAGCACATGTGTGATCGCTCGCATCGTCCTTGTGCTAAAAGACCTTTTCTCTTTCTTTTATAAAAAAATACAAAAATATATTTTTAAGGTTTTGGCACATGTGTGATCGTTCGCAGCGTCCTTGTGCTAAAACTTTTCTCCTTCTCACATAAAAATACCAAAATATAAAACATTCACATCTTCAAACAACAATCAACCTTTCGCCTAGAACTACGTGATCGTTAATTCTCCATCAAGAGTGGAGATACGTAGGAGCAACGTTAGCCCTTGTCAGGTTCACTTCGTAAAAATCCAAAATCATTTCAAAACAAATTTTCAAACAATTTCCAAACAAACTTCTCAAACAGTTTCAAAAAGAACTACGTAACCCTGATTTCTCATTCTGAATGAGAATACGTAGGAGCAAGGTCAATCCTTGTCGGGCCCAAAAAACTAAAAAACATATTTTGTTTCTTTAGAATTTTATTTTAGGGGATAGTTAAAAATTTTGAAAATCACATCATATTCGCGTATTTAGTTAAAGGTACTGCCTTAGGGCAGGCGTTGTAGGGTGTTAATACCTTCCCTACACGTAACCGACTCCCGAACCCAGAATCTGGTTTTTCCTAGACCATGCCTTATCATTTTATGGTTTTTTCGTAGTTTTCCAGAATAAACTATGGTGGCGACTCCAAAATCTCTTTTCAAAACTCGTTCCTTTTTTTGGATTGTCGTCCCATCGCGATTCCGGTTGCGACTCCACTGGGGATGTGAAGAGAGTCAGGCCATTTAATTAGATGTGCGAATTCGATGTGGTTTTTCTTTGTGTTTTTTCTTTCCTTTTTCTTTATCTATGTTTGATATTTGGAATAATTGCATGTGAGTTCTATTTGGTTATTTATGTTTGAAATAATTGTTGGATATTGAATTCTAGAATAGATGACATGCTTATATCTGCCTGGGAGAATTTTCTGGTTGTTTTGCAAGTGAGGGTTGGGGTATGCGTTGCATTCTCCCTTCACACACACACACTTTATGCATATCATGAGTGGGACCCTATACCCGGGTCTGAGTGTAACTTAGAAATAGAGGGGTTGTGTAGCGGTGCCATTTGGGACATACTTCCTGTTTGGCTATCGTGAGAACCCTAGCTAGAGTCTGTTCTCTTCATTTGTGTTTTCACATCTAGTTGATTACTCGACTGTTGTGGAGATGCTGTGAAGGGGGCCATAGCTCTAGTGACCATTGATCTTTAGGCTTAGGGAACCATCCTTGTGAGATTGCATGTACCTAACCTTGAATCTTGACCGTTGAACCCTCCTAGGGCACAAAGGGAGGTGTGTGTTGTCTTGTAATCGTTATTTTTGCTTAATAAAATTAAACACTTTGTACATATCACTATATCATTGTGCGTCTTTCTCATGCATTTTTATGGTCTTGTTGTTGGTTCTAGGTAGGAAGTTATAAATTTGTGACTAAGCCCTTGAGGTAAAATGGAAATTAACATGAGATTTGAAGTTGACCGGCCTTCAAGTTCAAACATTTTAAAGGAAAGGATAGCCATTGAAGCCGAGGAGGGAAATATGGATGGTCTGAGAGAACTAGTAAAAAAAATGAAGACATCCCAAAAAGATGCATTCAAGAAGGAGTATGGGAATTTGTTGAGCCTGTTAGAGGTGGAGGTCCAAACATCAGCAATTACTACTTTAGCCCAATACTATGATCCACCACTGAGATGTTTCACTTTTCGGGATTTCCAATTGGTGCCAACAGTGGAAGAATTCGAGCAACTCTTAAACATACCTCTCGAGGGAAAAGCTCCATATAACTACCTTGGGCAGTATACCCTTGTCTTGCAGCTAGCGAGGATCATAAAAGTACACCCTATGAAGTTGGAGAGCAAGTTCACAATAAAGGGCAAAGTGAGGGTCCTTTCTCAAGGATACTTAAAGGGATACTTGCATCGTTTGGTTGAAGAGGAAAACTGGGAAACATTTATGGATGTATTGGCTCTTCTCCTCTATGGTGTCATGCTTTTTCCTAATGTCAAGAATTTCGTCGACTATGCCGCCATGAATGCATTTGTAGGATACAAAGAGCGTTGTGAGAATCCGGTCACTGCTATCCTGGCTGAAGTTTATGGGACCCTTAATCGTTGTTATGAGCTAAAGGGAGGAAAAATGTTATGCTGTCTACCAGTGTTGTATACGTGGTTCATCTCCCGTGTGAGTGAGGACGCCTTGACTGTCACGTGTCCCATAGAGGAGCTACTGCAATGTAAACCAGAAAGGAAAGGGGCAAATGAATGGGCGCAACTTTGTGCAAGTTTAAATGAGGAGCAGATTAAATGGTGTGTCCCTTGGCAGCGTAGATCGCAAATCTTATATCATTGCGGGGGGTACCCTAATGTACCCCTCATGGGTATCAGGTGTTGTATTAATTACAATCTTGTGTTAGCACAAAGACAATTTGGGCGTCCTATGAGAGGATCACCTACACCTGCATCTCTTGCCATATTGCAGATCTATTATGAGGAAGGAACCTTTGTTGAAGTGCTTCATCAAGTTAGGAACGCTTGGGGCAACATTGTTCGCGCAGAAAGGGACCCCAAACCATGGACTATCGATGAAGGAATTCCTTACAGCCATTGGATTGCAGAAAGGGTTAGGACAGTGAAGTTGCCTTTCAAGTTAATTTCTCCTAACCTAGGTTATGGAAAACAGTTTCATGAGGCTGAAAATGAGGAAGTAAAACTGTTGAAGGCAGAACTATAGCAAATGAAGTTAGAAAATATCAAGCTGACCAGTAATCTTCAGAACCTACAACATGATTATGTGACTCTTAAACAAGATAGTGTGGAAACCATCGAAACATACGAGGAGTTGTTAAGAAGACAAAAGCAAGAGCTGGTACCGGCCAACATTGAGCTGACCTTGAAAGACTGGGAATATGGTATAATTGAGATATCAGAGCGTGTTACGAAGCAATTGTGTGACCAATTCCAGAGGGATAAGCAAAAAGCACTAGAGGAATTGCACAAAATGCATATTAGAATGGACGACGCCGAACAACAGGCGAAAGCAGCAGTGACAAAACTGAAGAAGGAACGTTGGCATCGGGTTGAATCAGAGAAGAAACATCAAGAGTTGATGAATCAGATGAAGGGGTATACCGTTGAACAAGGGCAAGTTATAGAAAACTGGAAGAGAAGTTTCTCACAACTAGCTTCCCTTGCTAATGAAGCCATTAAGGATGTCCCTAAGTTATTAGCTGATGCTGAATCTGTAATGCCGATCTTTAATCCGCCTAAGAAGGTCGAAACTTTCCTCAATTACTGCAAGAAACGGATGAGAGAAATGAAGAATGTGATGGCTGAGGCTCGTGATAATTGATCGTGATTTTGCATACCTCATATGTGGTGAACTTAAATGTTGTGAATGAATTATCCTATTGACTTTGTTTCATGTTAATTTTCAGATTATACATTTGGCAATGTTTTCACATCTTTATAATTTCTTACTATAGTAATTGCGTTACTTTTTCTTTTCTCTTTTTCTTTTCGTTTTTATTTTCTTTTTCTTAATTTATTTCATCTAATGAAATTCAGATTTAAAAATAATAATACGGCTAAGTCTCCAAAACACCCTAAGGGACACGAACCAGTGGAAAAATCATGGAGAACCAAGGAGAAGTTCAAGAGGGGATGAAAGTCGATATCCAACAGCTGAAGGGACAAATGAGTCAAATCTTAGAGGCCCTGAATGCCTTACAAAGCCCTGGAGATTCGTGCGCACAACGACCACAACAAAGAGTTCTAGAGGCACAAACTTTCCCTTCCTATGGTCTTCCCCCGAATTACACTCCACCCTCAGGAGTGGACTTGAGACATCTTGACACTCAAAAGGCCGAAGGTAACGCAGTTGAAGTAGAAGGCGAGCTGGGGGCAACCACTTTCACAATTCCTGGGAAAATGATCCAATCAGGTATTGAGAGCATGATAATGAAAAAACAACCCGAGACGAAGTCTTCATCTTTTGTCGTTACACCAGCAGATTTTAAGGACGACAAGAGTAAATTAGAAGTCTTTGAGAAGAGGTTGAGAGCCATAGAGGGCGAAGGAAGTTTTGAATTTGGAGATGCTAGAAAACTATGTTTAGTTCCTGATGTGGTGATACCTCCAAAGTTCAAGTTGCCAGAGTTTGAGAAATATCGGGGAAATACTTGCCCAAAGAGCCACATAACCATGTACTGCAGAAAAATGGCAGCTTATGCCCATGATGGAAAACTTTTGATTCACTGCTTCCAAGAAAGTTTAACTGGCGTGGCTCTAACTTGGTACATGCGCTTAGAAACAACTCACATCTACTCATGGAAAGATCTGGTTGATGCATTCCTAAGACAATATGAATATAGTAAAGATCTAACACTTGACAGAGTACAACTGCAGAATGTGGTGAAGGAAGAGTCTGAATCATTCAGAGAATATGCCCAAAGGTGGAGAGAAATTGCTGCTCAAGTAGAACCTCCTCTGAATGACAAGGAGATGACTACCATATTTCTAAGTACTCTACAACCACCATTTTATGAACTCATGATAAGCAGTGTCTCCTCGAGTTTTGCTGATATAGTAGTAATTGGAGAAAGAGTTGAGAGCGGCATGAGAAATGGAAAAATTGCACTAGGTCCAAATCTGGTAGCGAATTTGAATGAGTATGGTCCTGAGCATAAGAAAAATAGAGAACCAAAAGCAAATTCGCATTTTACTGCCTATTCCCAGATGTCGCGTGCCTATGGGTCCAATCGAGCCATGGAGCAGAGACATTACAATCGAAATGAGAAGGTCGTCAATTTCGCTCCTATCCCCATGACCTACACTGAGCTACTGCCAGATCTTCTCCGCAATAACCTCATAGAGATTTGTCCCACCAGGCCTGTACGATCTCCTTATCCAAAAAACTATGACATAAATGTCAGGTGTGATTATCATGAAGGAGCGCGTGGACATTCAACAGAGGCATGCAAAGCTCTAAAGCATAAAGTGCAATCTTTGATCGATTCAGGATGTTTAAAGTTTGAAGAAAGTCAATCCAGCACTGTGGCAAGGCATGAGTTTGCCTCTACAAATGCCATGAACAAATGAAGAGGACTCTAGGACTATATGGGAAAGCATATATTATTGTAAAAGGCGAAACTGATGTTGTTTTGCTCATGTTTTGAATTGTCTTGCTATGAGGGCTATGCTCATTGATATCATGCTTCCATCCATGACTTTTAATGTGAACTTTCATTACGAGGTATCTCCAAGGTTTACTGGAAATCATGTCCCAATAGGGTGTCGTAGAGAAAACGAAAGCCGCAAATAACAAATTGAAAAAACAAAAAAAATGAAGGCAATCTTGAGTCACTCGTTTTTCTTGTAAATCGTCAAACTCTTGTTTTTCGAAAATAGCAAAAAAGGAATAAAAAATGATAATCGAAAACAAAAGTTGCAGTGTCAGATTATTCCGAGGTCAAATGTTGAATCAAAAATAACAATTTGACGTTTTTTTCGAGACGTTTGTGCGCATGTTGCTTGAAAACCTTCACCATTTACCTTTTCCAAAATAAAGGATTTTCCCCAACAAACACCGTCACTACTCTCAGTAACAAAGTAAACCTTTACACTGGGCAGATTGGCTTGACCAAAATTACTCTCGCTTGTGCTAGTTGGGTGATCCCTGAATTCATTGAGACAAACAAAAGAAATTCCAAAAAGAGAATAAGCCCACTAGATTGAAAATCCGAAAGGGCAGTCTAGAAAGGAAAAGAAAGGGAAAAAGAACTCATGTTGAGGTCATCTAGTCGTAGAATTAATCTTTTGAAAATAAAGCAATCAGAATTTGAAATGATGTGTGGCCATCTTTTCTTTATCTAAAAAGCAAAAAATATATATCCATTGTCACCCCGTTTGAGCCAAAAATAAACTCTTTTTCAAAATTATCCCCAAGCAAGGGTTGTCATCAGGTAGGAGTCAACTCATGATGCAAATGAAGAACACTCAATGATTAAACGAAGAAATTTCATCAAGTAAGAAGAGTGAACAAAGAAAAAACAAAAAGAACAAAAAAAAAATCACAAAGTGATGATGAAAAAAATGAAAAATGGAGATTCAAGAAAAACAAAATGCTCAAAAGGTCAAATAGTTGACACAATGCCAGATGATAACCCTTGTTTCAAAAAAATAACCGACAAGCATTCATTTGGGCCTTTATATCCTTTTCTTTCAATACCCTTTAGCCTTTAGCCACGTTATAAGCCTAATAAAGTCCACACAGATTGAATGATGTTTGCTCAAATTTTCATAAAGCTTAATTTTGCGATAAGACTAAGTGACTTGCAATGTGTCCAAAAAAAACCAAAAAAAAAACAAAAAAAAACAAAAAAAAATTTGAAAATGAATGAAAAAAAAGTAATGTCTCAGGAAGAAGGGATCTCTTTGTCAACTAGGCAAAAGCATGCAAAAGAAAATCAGACCAATTGGGGTAATCCTTTTAGCCGATCCTTTTCATGTCCACTACCTCTTCCAAACAAAACCTCACGCCAAAAACAAAAAAAAAACGACAAAACTGGGGCAGCTTGGTGGATCTCATCATGCGTCTTTTCCTCGAAATTCATCAACTCATAATCTCAAGACTGGGGCAGCTTTGCGGATCTTACTTGAATTTTCCACCTGAATTATCATGGATTCATCACCATACTCATTACACCAAACCGGAGCAACTTTTAAGTACCTCGTGTTTCGCTTCGGCCCTCACCTCCTTTAAGGAGCATATGAGGTGACGTGCCCGCATGGCTGTCCCATTCTCTTCCAAGCCATTCTAAACAGCTCTCATTCTTCACTTGCCAGTAAATTCAAGCATGTGTGCACTAAAGTCTCGGAAGAAAAAGTCAAAATGTAATCATCTCAAAATTAGATCTCGGATGTATGACATTCCTCGCTTTTCGAACCATTGGAAATAATGACCAGTTTGATGATTGCAAGTAAGACAATTGACTCACGCAAAAAAAAAATAACATTCAGATTTTCTCTTTCAAGCCATATTGTTTCATGTCGATCAAACTTTTTCTCTCATATTAGGGTCTTGACATCCTCATCCCGCATCAAGATTTTAATACTTTGTAATGAAGGGGTTTCAACGCCTTGATGTCTTTTCAAAAATCAGATTTCTGTCAAAATTACAAAACATTTCACAAAATTACAAGTCTCAAGAATTTCAAAATTTGAAAGCCCAGTTTCCATACTGGCCCACAAAGCCTAGTTTCCACACTGGCCCCTAAAGCCCAGTTTTCATACTGACCCACAAAGCCCAGTTCGCCTGGCCCCAAAGCCCAGTTTCCACACTGGCCCCCCAAAGCCCAGTTTCCACACTGGCCCCCAAAGCCCAGTTTTCTACACTGGCCTCCAAAGCCCAGTTTCCACATTGGCCCCCAAAGCCCAATTTTCTACACTGGCCCCCAAAGCCCAGTTTCCACACTGGCCCCCAAAGCCCAGTTTCTACACTGGCCCACCAAAGCCCAGCTTGCCTGGCCCCAAAGCCCAGTTTCCACACTGGCCCACCAAAGCCCAGTTTCCACACTGGCCCCCAAAGCCCAGTTTCTACACTGGTCCACCAAAGCCCAGCTTGCTTGGCCCCAAAGCCCAGTTTCCACAGTAGCCCCCAAAGCCCAGTTTCCACACTGGCCCACCAAGCCCAGCTCGTCTGGCCCCCAAAGCCCAGTTTTCTACACTGGCCTCCAAAGCCCAGTTTCCACACTGGCCCCCAAAGCCCAATTTCCACACTGGCCCACCAAGCCCAGCTCGCCTGGCCCCCAAAGCCTAGTTTCTACACTGGCCCACCAAAGCCCAGCTCGCCTGGCCTACAAAGCCCAGTTTCCACACTGGCCCCTAAAGCCCAGTTTCCATACTGGCCCAAAAGCCCAGCTCGCCTGGCCCCCAAGCCCAGTTTCTACACTGGCCCACGAAGCCCAGCTCGCTTGGCCTCCAAAGCCCAGTTTTCTTTGGCATCCTAAGTTCAAGTGTTCCTTTTGTATTCCAGCCTTCTGCTAGGCAATGGTCGAACTTTTTTTTGTCGCGTCATGGCACTTTTCTTTGAATTCAATTATCGTATCTGCTTGGATAAGTCTTTTATTCTTCCATCTTTCTCTTTTGGAAATCCAGACGAAATTAGTGTTTCTTTCTTTACTTAGCTTTTACTCCGATAATACGAAAATATCAACTTTTCATATTATCCTGTAATATCTAAGTAAAGAGGGGTAGCTGTCAACACCCAATTTCGTCCGAATTGATTTTTTTGGTTTTACTGTAGTCTATTATATTATTTACATATATTTTTTTTATTTTTTTTATCTTTCATTTTCGTTTTTTATCTTTTATTTCTTTATTTATTGTTTTTTATTTATTTATTTCTTATTATTATTACTATGTTTGTATTATCCTAGTTTTATTTACATATATTATTTTATTTTTTCTCCATATATATGTATATATATTTTTCTTACATTTTTATTATTTTATTTTTATTTTTATTTTTATTATTTTATTTTTATTTTATTTTCTATTTTTATTTTATTTTCATCTTTAGTTTTATCTATTTAAAGTTTATTTTGTTTAATATAATTAATACGGTTAAAAAAATAGAAAAAAGAGAAGAAAAAAAATATATGAGAAAAGGAAGAGAGAATGTTTTCGGGTGGGGGACAAAAAAGAGCAGTGTGTGCTGGAGGGGGAGGCAGAAACGGTTTTCTGTTGAGAGTACAAGCAATTTGGCACAGAGAATTGCACAAAAAGAAGCAGGGAGAGCAGATTGGATTTTGATTCTGGTTTTGGGAGAGAAAAGCAAAGGTGGTGGCGCAGGGGCTGGTTTCGGTGGAAGCGGTGGCCGGCGATGAATGGGAGCGCTTTTCTCTCGCGCGCGAAGAGAAGAAAAAAAAGGGGAACCTAGTGTTGTGGCCGCCGATGGCTCCGGTGGCGAGTATCGTCGTTGACCGGTGGCCGGTTTTTGTGGAGGTTGAGTCGGGACCGTCGTGTGGTAGAGGTAAGTGTCCATGGATTCTTTTGTTCAGAGGAGAAGACCCTGGGTCTTGACGCTGCTTACGCAAATGAGATGAGACTGGGAAACCCCTAATGGGTTCCTGATTGGGTTAAGAGGCTTTGGGCTATTGGGCTGCATCCCCTCTCCCTGCCACACGCGCAACTCCTTGCACCCCTTTCATTTGGGCTTAAGCCTTTCTGCCAGTAAAAAAAAAGAAAGAGAAGAAGAAGAATTGGACTTGGACACACATTTCGGGATGCACCTCCATTTTCATCTTTACACCTTGGCAGATACAAAGTTGGAGAAAAAGGACTTTGACCCAAACCAAAGGAGCCTCGATTCCGTTCTGCAAACCCTGTTTTCTCACCCGCGCACCCCCATACCACCCCCGGGCCAGTGCTGGGTCAAGCCCAATAAGAAAAAAAAACCTTCTTTCTCTCGCAGCCCCTGTTTCTCACTTCCACACCCCCTAGCTTGGGTTTTGCCCAATTTAAAAAAGAAAAAGTAGTTTAGACACCTCTTTTTTATTTAGACACCCCCTATTATTTACTTTATTTTTATCATTTATTTATTTATTTGCTTTTCTTTATTTATTTTATTTTGTTCCCTTATTTATCTTATTCTATTTGTTTTTTTTATTTTATTTTATTTTTATTGTTGTTTTTTTGTTTTTATTGTTTTTATTTTATTTTATTTATTTATTCTAAATATCTATTTATTTTAAAATGCATATTTAATAATACATAAAAAAATAAAATATTTATATATATATATATATATATATATATATATATACAAAATTTACAAAAATATTTTAAAGGTTTAGGCACATGTGTGATCGCACGCATCGTCTTTGTGTTAAAACCTTTTCTTCTTCTCTTCTAAAAAAAAGTAATAATAAAAATACAAAAATATTTTAAAAGGTTTAGGCACATGTGTGATCGCACGCATCGTCCTTGTGCTAAAACCTTTTCTTCTTCTTTTCTCAAAAAAATAATAATATATTTTAAAGGTTTAGGCACATGTGTGATCACACGCATCGTCCTTGTGCTAAAACCTTTTCTTCTTCTTTTCTCAAATAAAATACAAAAATATATTTTAAAGCTCAAGCACATGTGTGATCGCACGCATCGTCCTTGTGCTAAAACCTTTTCTTCTTCTATTCTAAGAAAAAAAACAATAAAATATTTTAAAGGTCTAGGCACATGTGTGATCGCACGCATCGACCTTGTGCTAAAACCTTTTCTTCTTCTTTTCTCAAATAAAATACAAAAATACATTTTAAAGGTCAAGCACATGTGTGATCGCTCGCATCGTCCTTGTGCTATAAACCTTTCCTCTTTCTTTTAGAAAAATACAAAAATACATTTTAAAGGTAAAACATATGTGTGATCGCTCGCATCGTCCTTGTGCTATAAACCTTTTTTCTTTCTTTTATAAAAATGCAAAAATACATTTTAAAGGTCAAGCACATGTGTGATCGCTCGCATCGTCCTTGTGCTAAAAGACATTTTCTCTTTCTTTTATAAAAAATACAAAAATATATTTTTAAGGTTTAGGCACATGTGTGATCGTTCGCATCGTCCTTGTGCTAAAACTTTTCTCCTTCTCACATAAAAATACCAAAATATAAAACATTCACATCTTCAAACAACAATCAACCTTTCGCCCAGAACTACGTGATCCTTGATTCTCCATCAAGAGTGGAGATACGTAGGAGCAAGGTTAGCCCTTGTCAGGTTCACTTCCCAAAAATCCAAAATCATTTCAAAACAAATTTTCAAACAATTTCCAAACAAACTTCTCAAACAGTTTCAAAAAGAACTACGTAACCCTGATTTCTCATTCTGAATGAGAATACGTATGAGCAAGGTCAATCCTTATCGGGCCCAAAAAACTAAAAAACATATTTTGTTTCTTTAGAGTTTTATTTTAGGGGATAGTTAAACATTTTGAAAATCACATCATATTCGCGTATTTAGTTAAAGGTACTGCCTTAGGGCAGGCGTTGTAGGGTGCTAATGCCTTCCCTACACGTAACCGACTCCCGAACCCATAATCTGGTTTTTACTAGACCATGTCTTATCATTTTATGGTTTTTTCGTAGTTTTCCAGAATAAACTATGGTGGCGACTCCAAAATCTCTTTTCAAAACCCGTTCCTTTTTTTGTATCGTCGTCTCGTCGCGATTCCGGTTGCGACAACTTTATACTCCTTATCCAACGTGTTAACTGATCTATCATATTAACTATGTGATAATTATTATATAGTTTCATGTTATATTTTGAAATGTTACATAAACACTAAATATTAATGTTAATGCGAATATATATTTAGTTAAAAACATTATATCGTCACCCTTTTCAGATGGCATATCCACCCGTTATGAATTTTGAAAACATTATATTTACCCGTTATTGCAATAGTGAACAAAGAGTTGTAATTTAAACAAATATCATTATAATTTACTCAAATTATAATGATATTTTAAATTGACTTTGAGAAAAAAAATATTTAGTTTAATAATTGTGTTAAGAATTCCAAGATATTTTTTTTATCTAGTGAAAGATGAAATTGTTTGAACCGAGATAAAATGAGTCTAAAAGTGAGATGAAAGTGATAAAATAAATTTAGTTGTATAATAATATATATAGAAATTAATTTTTAAGAAATAAGTTAATATTAAAATAAATTTCAAAAATCTATATTAAAATCAAAATGAAATTAAAACAAAAAATTATTATAAACTTTTAACAAATATTAATATATTAAAATAATTGGTCAAAATTCAAATAAATAAATTATATTTATTTTATTAATTATTTTTATTATAACAATAAAATATATCTATAAATATTTAGTTATTATATATTCCATATTAATTTTAAAACATGTAATAAAATTAGTTAAATAAATATATTTTTTAACATTACTTTAATAAACTAATTTATTTTAGCAAATATTAAAAGCAAATGATTTTTTATTATAATATTATTTATTTAAAATAAATATTTTATTATATTTATTTTCACATAACCTATTATACCAAATGTATAATCGATTATGCTGGATTTTTGAAATCTTTCTTTATTAAATTGTGTAAAAAGTTACCAAAATAATATTGTCTCCTTTTTCTTTTAATTTTTTTAATTGATTTTCACGTTCATAAATCCGCGCCATGGTTGGAAACAGGCAGTTCCTAAATAAGAGCTCAAAAAAATGTATTTTTTATTATATAATCTAAAATTTATTTTTTAAATTTGAAAATATATTTTTAATAGTGTAATTTAAAAATGCATTTTGGATTATTTAATTAGTAAATATATTTTAGATATATGTCGTACCAGTGACGGAACTTTGTGTAAAGAACTTTGCTTTTAATTTTAGTTTTAAAATTTAAATATGTTTTTAGTTTATGAATTTTAAGATGAAATTGAAATTTATTTTTATTCAAAAATTTTGATATATTTTATTTTTTAAACTTAAAAACTAAGATTATTTAATGACTTTAAGTCTAGAAAAAAAATGTATTTGAAAGAAGGTTTTTGGGTAGAGGTCAAAGATTCATAGTAGGTTCTTTAAGGATTTAAATGATGTTTCTCATAGTCGTTTCTCCAAACTATTCGGAAGGTATTTAAGAAGGCACTCCGATATCAGAGTCAGTTCAACGTTTGACAGTTTAAATATTAATGGTATAGTAAACGCATACCACTTACCTTCTTACCTCAAACTTATATTTATAGATTTTAGAGTGAGCTTTTGATTAGCAATGACTTAACTACGTCCAATTGTTAGTAATCATACTTTACCTTTAAGTTGTTTAATTAGTATTATAGTTAATTGTCTTGGCCATTGACCGATCGATCTGACTCCTTGACCATTTGGTCCTCTTGATGGTTTGTTTATGCATCTCAATGATAGTTGATCGCCCGGTCATACGATACATAGGCCCCCAAATTCCATTCTGAAATGACTAACAAAGGGATTTATAATTGGATGAGTGGTGTTCGCCGTCTGGGTTGTCTGTTTTTGGGGAGCCCGTAGACCGTTCGGCCAGGCGGTTGTCAACCTTTCAAATTGTTTGAAAATGTGACCATTGAGGGAAGGATGTGTGACATTTCGAATCTCGTGCCCATCGAAATTCGAAGAGTCGGGTGTTGTGAGTCTTTGTATTTGGCTTGATTTAACGGTTAAGGGTAACTTAATGAAAGGCCTTTTTTGGCTATAAATATAGGTGGGCCTCTCCTGTCATTTTCACTTTTGCTTTTAACTTTCTTCTGCCAACCAAACATCCTTCACACTTTCAAGTAATAATGTTGACCATTAATCTGTTTTCGTCTGAGGAGTCTTCGAGGAGGGGCGACCAAGGGTATGCGGACGATGCTTCTTCGTCTCTGGTGTCATTGTTGGTCTCGGCTTTGATTTTGGGATCAATCGAGCAAGACACATTTTTTTGTCGGGAATGTGGTTAGTGTAAATACAAATAAGGTCACACTTGTTGACGATACTGAAGTCGATATTGCGTTGGAGATTGACACGACCAACAAGAGGGATGTGGTCGCTTAGTTGCTCCCAGTCATTACGGGCTGTGAATTGATATCCCACAAGGTGGAGGAAGATGTCACTTGCTTCTACATGGGACGACAACTACAATGGTGGGTCGAGCAGACTTGCTTCATCAAGGCCTCCAAAGACGCCAAGTGTTTCAACCTCATCGGTTGTAAGGGAAATGAACGGGTATTCCATGGGAAGGAGAGTTGCGCTAGGGACTTCTTCTTCATGTACACTTGTTTATTTAAAGACCTACTCTTGTTCGTCTTCCCTTTGTCGATTGTCAGATGGACGTGTTGAGGGAGCTCAATTGTCACCAACTTAGTTGCACCCGAACAGTTGAGCTTTTATGCAAGTGTTCGAGGTGTTTTACCTAACTCTTAGCCTCACTCCCACTCCCCATATTTTTCTAAATTATATTTGCACACATCTAAACACCAAAAAGGGTTGGGTCTTCCTTATATCGGAGAAGGTGGTTATTTACCTTGTAAGCCACCTTCTTTAAGGGATTAAAGACCAAATATTTCAAGGATAAAATAACATAGGTTGATCAGACTAAGTTTTTCTGAGACCAGTCAACCCAATTTTCCTTTATATTCGACTAAGAGTCTGAGAAAAATAAATTTGTGTCACAAGTCAACAATGGCACCAAACGAAGTGGAAGCAATAGATACAATTGATCAACTACCCCGTCGCCTCCCTTCCCGAAGTCTTGCCAATTTGCTCAGGTGTTAAAACCTCTGTAATATTAATTTATATTATATTTTATATTTTATTTTGTAATTTTATTTAGATTTTATTTTAAAAATTTATAAGATATCTTTTTTTTTAAATATCCGTAGGTATCCATGGGTACCCTCGAGTTTCAAAATACCTGTAAATATTTTTAAACAGGTATCTCACAAATAACGGGTGGACTTTTTTTATTGCGGGTCAGGTAACATGTAGGCACTATCTGTTTCAAACCCGACCCGTTATCATCCCTACGCTTGGCCCTAGACAAGAAAATATTGGTGAGGGACTATCTCATCATAAGTTGTTTGACATTGCGTTTGAGCTCAACACCTGAGCGACTTTTATAACCCTTCAGGCATCAGATGTTGCGGAGAGTGCCGAGTAAGACAAAAAGTTGGCTTCGTGCAGTCGGACTTGAACAAGGCGCAAAAGGTCATTGCTGACTAAAGGTGTAGCTCAAGGAGGTAACCACCACTCAAACGGAATGGCAGAAACATTGAGAGTGGTCGTTTACTACAAAGAAGAATGTCAATCTTAACTTATGTTGTAAAAAATGAAAACGATCATGGAAGAGTTGACCACCCAAAACATTGAGCTTATTCAACAAAAAAAGGTGAGTAGCCAAAGAAAAAGACTGTTTGATCACTTAGTTGGAGGAGGTTAACAACGAGGTGTTCAATGAGCACCATGCAAGTTTCCTTAAGGTCCTTGCCCAGGTCGCCTTCGCCTACAACACCCCTTTGGATGAAGGCAACTTTGATGTCATGAAGGATTTCCACAGTGATGAGTTTGTAAACATCCGAGACATTCCTTCAAATGAAGATGTCGAGGTTGAACCAATCATCTAGGTTGTTGTAGATTGTAACACACCAATTTAGGATGTCATGTATGAGTAAAAGAGTGTCCATAATAAAACTCTGATACCATCACAATATAGTAAAAATTTTAAAATTTATTACGTTATCGTAAAAATAAATGAAAACATGCAGGAATAATAATTAATTCAATTACAACTTGAAATAATGTACTAAAACTCCTCAACATAATTTGTTGAAATAAAAAAACAACATTTTGAAAAACCCTGAAAATAATTCCCTACTTGTCCCAAAAATAATTCCCCACTCGTCTCTTGTTATACACTGCATCAATAACATCCTTTCTGGTCCCATATAAATACGATCATCGTAGGTGAAAACCACCACCACAAATGCGAGAGTGAGTTAACATAATCAACATCAAAATCACATGTAATGATATAATTATAATAATACAATTATCAATTAAAGTATAAGCTCATAATCCTCCAACTTAAATCAAATTCACAACAATTAACCACTACAACAGTACGAATCATGCATTTAACCACTACAACTCACCATATAATTGTCCCTACAACCAACATACATCATGGTACATAGGCTCACAACATTGCAATCATCACTGATTTCTTGGAAATACTTCCGAAACATACACCAAGTATCTAACACCACCAAGTTTGGGAAAGATAACAACAAGCCCCCAACCCAACTTGGTTATTCTAAGAACGTGCATGGCAACCCATAACCACACCATTACATCTTGGGCAATCCGGGACTATCATCACTCCCTCCTATAGGCTCACAAAACCACCACGAGTAACCCTCTACCCCATCTACGTACTATCTTATATGGCCTATATAAACCATTCCAACCTTCAACTATCATGGTTACACATTAATTATATCCACAATAAACCCATCCAACATGGAACACAAGAGAACAACACCTTCACATCATGAAACCAAAAACATGCACACTTACACCGCATGGAACCAAAAGATAACAACCCCTATGCAACATGCAAACAAAAGAGCATAACACCTATATTGTTGTAACAATCGATACTGATTTTGTGCAGTGGAATAAAAGAGTAATCGATTTTGCGATTGTTAAAGAGCATAAAGCGTGTTCGGTCAATTAAAATGGTTCCTTTAATTTTCTTACAAAAATATTATCGAACAGTTGATGTGCAGAAAATTAAAGAGTGTATGGAGTAGAAAAATCACTCAAATGATTTTTATCCTGGTTTGAATCAAAAGATTCTACATCCAGTCGTTAATCACTATAAATAGTGATTAACCTTTTCACTAAAATATTGTTCACAGATTTCAATAAGATGAAATACAAATAAGAACATAAAGAACCTTCCTTCGACAAACGAACCGGAAGTAAAACTACTCAGCCAACTTGAAGAGAATTGGTCCAACCTTAGATACATTAAGCGCAAGTTTCTCCTATTCACAAGACTTGACAAGAGCACACTATCACTTGAGAACTTCCTTAGACAAACTGTATTCTCAAATGTGGCATAGATAATTTCGAAGGGTTTGGAAGAGAGTGTATATAGCCTACTGGTCTGAAACTGAAACGACATATTACAACTGCCAATGATAATCGATTATTGTAAGTGATAATCGATTATCTGCGAGACTTGGAACAAATATGATATTAACTCTTCAAATGGTCGAGTCTAGTTCTTCACCTCCTTCCACCGTTCGGCTAGAGCCCTAATTGTCTTCAAACGTTTGGCTCGATTCTTCTTCACTCGTAGACCTTCAAAATCTTAACATTTTATTCTACAATGTTAGTTGAACTCAACACCGTTCGGTCTTGTACATGTGTTGTGTTTATCTGTCTTATTCGACTTTCTACTACTATACGTCATTCGGCATTTTAGCTGTGTTTAGCCTTCAACTGTGTTCGGATTTTATCTACTATACGTCATTCGGTCTTCAACTGTGTTCGTTCTGTGTTCAGCCTGTGTTTCAACGCCGTTCGGTCTTCAACTACGTTCGGCCAATGTTTGTCCTATGTTCCAATGTCGTTCGGTCTTCAACTCCGTTCGACTAGTGTTTGTCCTATGTTTGGCCTTCATTTGTTTGTGACTATTCAGTCTTCAACTGTTATAAACCGTTCGGTTTGCATCTAGGTTCTTGTTCCCTTTCCTCACGGACCAACATACAAGAGTGCTTTTAAACTTAAGACAACAAGGGTCTTCATATTCTTCACTTTGTAACATCATCAAAATCATTGTCTTCAAGACACCAATGCTCTTGATTGGTAAAAATCTCTCCCTTTTTTATGATGATAAAAAATCCCTTATTTAAAACATCTTTTGAAAATATGCACATATTTTAAGCTAAAAGGCAAAGAAGAAGTTAGTAGCAACTGCACAAGAAATGTTTCTCCCCCTTTTTTATTATAAGCAAAAAGTAAATATACTCCCCCTCAAAATGTTCTCCCCCTCACGAAGTGAATGTATGCAATGAAGAAAAATGAAGAAGTCTTATTCTTTGATGCAAAAAGAAAGTGCAGTACACTTAAAAGATAAAAGACAACACGTAATAAAAATTTTAAGATAATTATTTAATTTCTAAAAGGTAGGACAAGGGGGACGTTCTGGAGGTTGAAGATTGAGACGTTCCTCAATGTTGCCTAAGCGAGTATCAAACTCTTCAAACCTTTCATAGGCATATTCTTGATGAGTTTGCTGCATTTCAATAATCTGATCAAATCGCGTTTGATGAGCAAAACTCATGTCCTCCATTTGTTTGGATAAATTTGCAAAGTATTCTTCCATTGAGAGAGAGGAGGATGAAGGCATGGTAGAAGGTCCAGCTTCAGATGGAGCAGTAGCTCTTACTGGGTCTGTCATATGTGCATCCATATCATCATCTTCATCATCCTGATTTTCGTCATCCTTGTGAATGATCACACACCCACGGGCGACAAAACCCATTTAATGAAAAACCGTCTCCCCAATTTCAGTGCCAATTGATTAGATGGCTTGGGTGTGCTCACCATCTACACTAAATCCTTTGTATTCAATAATCCTAGAAATTAGGAGAGCGTATGGAAGATGGTACGCATGGTACTTTTTGGCTTTCACCATGGTATCTGTCATAAGTGCAGGCTAATCGATATGAATTTGATTCAGAATCCCATACAAGAGAAAAAGATCCTACTCAGAACATTGAGCATGATTGGTAGCACGGGGGCAAAGAAGCTAGAATATCAAATAGTGGATTAATCTTTCTTCTACCTTGAATCCTCCAACCACTAGTTGATGACGATTAGTTTGGTGTTGGGGGTTTCACAGAAATGATTGAAAGGTTAGAAGACGATTGATGGACTTTTGCAGCATGATCCCAAATGGTGAGTTGTGCGACATTTTTCCAAATGTCATCATCGAGAATAATTGGGACCCCTTTCACTTTGTTTGTGACAATTCCACCCCAATACTTGACGTTGTAGTAGAATACTCGAATGAGATCAGGATAGATACAACCCTTTTGTTCAACCAAGTAAGTAAGACTTTGGGCTCCAAATAAATCAGGGAATTATAAGCCATAGAATCGGTAGAAGTCCAACCTGATGAATTTGACTGCCATGATTTGACGTTCCTGCTAGAAGTGGGTAAATTCTGCTTTTTTTTTTGGGTCAGAGATCTATCCTTCGATTGAGGCAGGGCGAGGAGCTCTAAGTCGTGATGAAGAGGCGCCACCAGTCCTTCTGCGAGGTCTTCGAGAGTCAGCCATTTCGATCAAGAGAAATGAGAAGAGTGATGAGAGCAAGAGGGAAATCGTGTGCAGATTTGAGTTTGATGGAGTTTTGGATGGAAAGGAGTGGCTATTAATCGATTATGAATAGGTATTTATAGAAAAATTTGGCAAACTAGCCGTTTATAGTCGTTTTTGAACGTTTATAATGACTATATTTTGAAACTGCAATGCGTGATAATCGATTATTACTAATGATAATCAATTATCTCATCAAAAGTTAGTTCCTAAAAATTCAATGATAATCAATTACTAATGAAGTTAATCGATTATTTGTTCATGAATACTCAGATTTGAAGAGAGAGTTAGGATAATCAATTATGCCTCGTAATAATTGATTATTTACGAACCGAAACCTTTTCTAAAAGCTCAGAATAATCGATTATATCCCTATGATAATCGATTAAATACGTTGGAAGTATGAAAAACTTGAAAAAGTCTTGAATCTTAATTCTAAGACATATCTATTACTCCTAACTCTCTTCTAAGTTCATAGAACCTATCCTTAGGTAATGCCTTGGTGAAAATATCTGCTAGCAATAAGATGTAACAAAGATCCTATCATACCTCTAAAACATTATTTGATTTACCTCTTCCCCAAATTCATCCTTATCTAAATAGCAAGAAGTTTCCAAAAGAGTGTTGGCTTCTTTACAAGTATCCATTCCAAATTTCTTAAGTACTTCTCTACAATATTTGGTTTGTGAGACAAAGGTTCCCCCTTCTATTTGTTTTATTTGAAGTCCTAAGAAAAGTTTAATTTACCCATCATAGACATCTCAAACTCACCTTGCATTATGTTTGCAAATCCCTCACATAAAGAATCATCAGTAGATCCAAAGATAATATCATCAACGTATATTTGAACAAGCAAAATGTGTTTTCCTACTTTCTTAACGAATAAGATTGAATCAACCTTTCCTCTAAAAAAATCATTTTCAATCAAGAAGGTACTACGTTTTTCATACGAAGACCTAGGTGCCTGTTTAAGGTCATACAATGCCTTTTTCAGTTTAGACTCATGATCAAGAAATCTAAAATCTTCAAATCTAGGAGGTTGACTAACATACACCTCCTATTTTATAAAACCATTCAGAAATGCACTTTTTACATCCATTTGATACAGTTTAAATTTCATCAAAGATGCATAAGCAAGTAATAATCTAATTGCTTCTAACCTGGCTACCGAGGTATATGTTTCATCATAGTATATACCTTCCTCTTGATAATAACTCTTTGCAACCAGCCTTGCTTTGTTCTCTGTGATGTTTCCATCTTCATCTAGCTTGTTTTTGAATACCCACTTTGTGGCAATGACTTGGGAATCCTATTTTCTAGGAATGAGTTCACAAACATCATTCCTTTTAAATTGGTTTAACTCTTCTTGCATTGCAATGTACCATTTATCATCTTGAAGAGATTCCTTTATATTTTTGGGTTCTATCTGAGACACAAAAGCAACAGTTAAACAAAAATTATTCAGATTGTGTCTAGTACTTACCCCTTTTGATATCTCTCCAATGATATTGTCCAAAGAGAGTCCACGTGGTTGTTTGTAGCTCTTGAGATCAACTTCTTGATGTTCTATTGGAGTTTTCATTGGATTGTTTTCATTTAGGTACATTTCTTCAATAGATTCCCTTAAATAATCCTCATCAGCTGCAATTGGTTTATTTGACTCAAGAGGGTTCACCTTAAGGTCCATAATCTCATCAAAGACAACATGCATTGATTCCTCAATTATCAAAGTCCTTCTATTGAATACCCTATATGCTTTGCTAGTTAATGAATATCCTAAGAAAATTGTTTCATCAGATTTAGCATCAAATTTTCCTAGATTATCTTTACCATTATTCAATACAAAGCATTTACATCCAAATACTCTTAAATGTAACACATTTGGTTTTCTTCCTTTAAACAATTCATGAGGAGTTAACTTAAGATAGGCCTAATAAGCATCCTATTTAGCACATAACAAGCAGTACTAACTGCATCAGCCCAAAAGTATTTAGGTACATTAGACTCATTTAACAAAGTTCTATCTTTTTAATGACCTATTTTTCCTTTCAACAACCCCATTTTGTTGACGAGTTCTAGGAGCAGAAAAATTATGAGTTATTCCATACTCATCACAAAACTTTTCAAAAGATTCATTTTGAAATTCACCACCGTGATCACTTCTTAAAGTTTTCATTTTCAAATCCTTTTCATTTTGAACACGTTTTGCAAAGGTTTTGAATGCTTTAAAAGCTTCACTTTTCAAAGTTAAAAAGAAGGTCCAAGTAAATCGTGTATAATCATCAACAATCACAAGAGCATAATAGTTTCCACCAAAACTCTTAATTCTAGATGGACCAAACAAGCCCATATGCAATAGTTCTACAGGTTTTGATGCAGAAATCATGCTTTTAGATGAAAAAAAGGATTTGCTTTGTTTTCCTTTTTGACAAGCAAAACATAATTTTCTTTTTCAAATTTTAGTTTAGGCAAACCAATCACAAGATCTTTATAAATCAATTTACTTAGATGTTGCATATGAATGTGTGCAGCTCTTTTATGCCATAGCCAAGGATTTTCTTCTTTTGCAACTAAACATGTTATGTTATGACTACATGCACTATCAATGTCAATCAAATAAATATTATTATGCCTAACACCTTGCAAAGCAATATCAGAAGACTTCTTAAAATAAACAGTGCATTTATCACTTTCAAATGTTACCTTGAGACCTTTATCACATAATTGATTTATGCTTAGGAGGTTGTGTTTGAGACCTTCAACATACAACACACCTTTTATGGTCAAAGTATTTCCTCCTCCAATGTCTCCGGTTCCAATGATTCTTCCTTGGTATTATCCCCATATGTTACAAATCCTTGCTTCTTCTTCTCAAAGGAGATGAACCTCTTCTTGTCACTGGTCATGTGTCTTGAACAACCACTGTCAAGATATCACAATGACTTCTTTGACTTAGTAGGTTCCAACAAAAGCAATTTAAGCAAGGATGTTAGGTCCCCCAATCTCAATATGGTTCATTGGGGTTAGTACATGCAACCAATTATCATTTAACAATTTGTACCCATGCATACTTCCCATTTGGTACTCCAAAATGTTTAATGTTACATTTGTTAGAAGTGTGACCATGCTTCATGCAATAGAAACAACAAACATCATGCATCTTATCTTTCACAAAAGTGCCTTTTTCAAACCAAACTCTACGATTTTAATTTACTTTAGGCTTCTTATTATGATGCATGTTCTTAGTTTTAACATTTCTTTTTCTAAAATTGTTTTGAGCATGTGAGGTAGATTTGGTTGCTTTAGCAAGCAAGTTTTCAAGTATATCAATGTCAAACATATGACTCCTACAAGATAAACATTCACTAGGTTTTTCATTTGCATTAGATTCGGACAATTTAGTTTCAAGATTACTAACTTTATTTCTTAGTATGACTTCTTCATCTAATGCATTTTCATATTTCAGTTTCAATTAATTTAATTGTTTCTTTAACTTTTTATGAGCAACATCAAGTTTTTCAGATTCATTCATCAATTCAAAGAAACCTTTTCGCAAATCTAATTCACTAGACTCAAAGCTAGAATCACTTACTTGGCATCCAGCATCTTCTGAGTTAGCCATTAAATATAAATTTGTTTCTTCATCTGATTCACTTGAGCTCGAAGAACTAGAATCATTTTCTTCCCATGCTATATAAGCCTTCTTCTTCTTGGGAAATTTTCTTTCTTTCTTTTCTTCACTTCTTTTATTCTTAGGACAGTCAGTCTTTACATGTCCTCTTTCTCCACATCCATAGCACTTGAAGCTTGATGGAGATCCTTGATTTTCCTTCTTTTCTCCTTGGTATTTATCCTTTCCTTTTGCTCTCATGAATTTAGCAAACTTCTTTATCATGAGGCTCATGTTTTCCTCATCATCAGAGTCATCATCATCATTTTTCCTTGAACTTTTTCCTTTTGAGATTTCAGATTTGAAGGCTAAGGTCTTCCTCTTGCCTTAATCCTCCTTTGTAGTCAATCTATTTAGCTCAAGCTCGTGCTCACGAAGCTTTTCAAAAAGAATCGCCATTGACATTTGGGAGAAGTTTTGTGACTCTGAGGTTTTGTTTCAAAAAAAAACGACAAAACTGGGGCAGCTTGGTGGATCTCATCATGCGTCTTTTCCTCGAAATTCATCAACTCATAATCTCAAGACTGGGGCAGCTTTGCGGATCTTACTTGAATTTTCCACCTGAATTATCATGGATTCATCACCATACTCATTACACCAAACCGGAGCAACTTTTAAGTACCTCGTGTTTCGCTTCGGCCCTCACCTCCTTTAAGGAGCATATGAGGTGACGTGCCCGCATGGCTGTCCCATTCTCTTCCAAGCCATTCTAAACAGCTCTCATTCTTCACTTGCCAGTAAATTCAAGCATGTGTGCACTAAAGTCTCGGAAGAAAAAGTCAAAATGTAATCATCTCAAAATTAGATCTCGGATGTATGACATTCCTCGCTTTTCGAACCATTGGAAATAATGACCAGTTTGATGATTGCAAGTAAGACAATTGACTCACGCAAAAAAAAAATAACATTCAGATTTTCTCTTTCAAGCCATATTGTTTCATGTCGATCAAACTTTTTCTCTCATATTAGGGTCTTGACATCCTCATCCCGCATCAAGATTTTAATACTTTGTAATGAAGGGGTTTCAACGCCTTGATGTCTTTTCAAAAATCAGATTTCTGTCAAAATTACAAAACATTTCACAAAATTACAAGTCTCAAGAATTTCAAAATTTGAAAGCCCAGTTTCCATACTGGCCCACAAAGCCTAGTTTCCACACTGGCGCCTAAAGCCCAGTTTTCATACTGACCCACAAAGCCCAGTTCGCCTGGCCCCAAAGCCCAGTTTCCACACTGGCCCCCCAAAGCCCAGTTTCCACACTGGCCCCCAAAGCCCAGTTTTCTACACTGGCCTCCAAAGCCCAGTTTCCACATTGGCCCCCAAAGCCCAATTTTCTACACTGGCCCCCAAAGCCCAGTTTCCACACTGGCCCCCAAAGCCCAGTTTCTACACTGGCCCACCAAAGCCCAGCTTGCCTGGCCCCAAAGCCCAGTTTCCACACTGGCCCACCAAAGCCCAGTTTCCACACTGGCCCCCAAAGCCCAGTTTCTACACTGGTCCACCAAAGCCCAGCTTGCTTGGCCCCAAAGCCCAGTTTCCACACTAGCCCCCAAAGCCCAGTTTCCACACTGGCCCACCAAGCCCAGCTCGTCTGGCCCCCAAAGCCCAGTTTTCTACACTGGCCTCCAAAGCCCAGTTTCCACACTGGCCCCCAAAGCCTAATTTCCACACTGGCCCACCAAGCCCAGCTCGCCTGGCCCCCAAAGCCCAGCTCGCCTGGCCCCCAAAGCCCAGTTTCTACACTGGCCCACCAAAGCCCAGCTCGCCTGGCCTACAAAGCCCAGTTTCCACACTGGCCCCTAAAGCCCAGTTTCCATACTGGCCCAAAAGCCCAGCTCGCCTGGCCCCCAAGCCCAGTTTCTACACTGGCCCACGAAGCCCAGCTCGCCTGGCCTCCAAAGCCCAGTTTTCTTTGGCATCCTAAGTTCAAGTGTTCCTTTTGTATTCCAGCCTTCTGCTAGGCAATGGTCGAACTTTTTTTTGTCGCGTCATGGCACTTTTCTTTGAATTCAATTATCGTATCTGCTTGGATAAGTCTTTTATTCTTCCATCTTTCTCTTTTGGAAATCCAGACGAAATTAGTGTTTCTTTCTTTACTTAGCTTTTACTCCGATAATACGAAAATATCAACTTTTCATATTATCCTGTAATATCTAAGTAAAGAGGGGTAGCTGTCAACACCCAATTTCGTCCGAATTGATTTTTTTGGTTTTACTGTAGTCTATTATATTATTTACATATATTTTTTTTATTTTTTTTATCTTTCATTTTCGTTTTTTATCTTTTATTTCTTTATTTATTGTTTTTTATTTATTTATTTCTTATTATTATTACTATGTTTGTATTATCCTAGTTTTATTTACATATATTATTTTATTTTTTCTCCATATATATGTATATATATTTTTCTTACATTTTTATTATTTTATTTTTATTTTTATTATTTTATTTTTATTTTATTTTCTATTTTTATTTTATTTTCATCTTTAGTTTTATCTATTTAAAGTTTATTTTGTTTAATATAATTAATACGGTTAAAAAAATAGAAAAAAGAGAAGAAAAAAAATATATGAGAAAAGGAAGAGAGAATGTTTTCGGGTGGGGGACAAAAAAGAGCAGTGTGTGCTGGAGGGGGAGGCAGAAACGGTTTTCTGTTGAGAGTACAAGCAATTTGGCACAGAGAATTGCACAAAAAGAAGCAGGGAGAGCAGATTGGATTTTGATTCTGGTTTTGGGAGAGAAAAGCAAAGGTGGTGGCGCAGGGGCTGGTTTCGGTGGAAGCGGTGGCCGGCGATGAATGGGAGCGCTTTTCTCTCGCGCGCGAAGAGAAGAAAAAAAAGGGGAACCTAGTGTTGTGGCCGCCGATGGCTCCGGTGGCGAGTATCGTCGTTGACGACGCTGCGAACCGCGGCTAGCGGTGGCCGGTTTTTGTGGAGGTTGAGTCGGGACCGTCGTGTGGTAGAGGTAAGTGTCCATGGATTCTTTTGTTCAGAGGAGAAGACCCTGGGTCTTGACGCTGCTTACGCAAATGAGATGAGACTGGGAAACCCCTAATGGGTTCCTGATTGGGTTAAGAGGCTTTGGGCTATTGGGCTGCATCCCCTCTCCCTGCCACACGCGCAACTCCTTGCACCCCTTTCATTTGGGCTTAAGCCTTTCTGCCAGTAAAAAAAAAGAAAGAGAAGAAGAAGAATTGGACTTGGACACACATTTCGGGATGCACCTCCATTTTCATCTTTACACCTTGGCAGATACAAAGTTGGAGAAAAAGGACTTTGACCCAAACCAAAGGAGCCTCGATTCCGTTCTGCAAACCCTGTTTTCTCACCCGCGCACCCCCATACCACCCCCGGGCCAGTGCTGGGTCAAGCCCAATAAGAAAAAAAAACCTTCTTTCTCCCGCAGCCCCTGTTTCTCACTTCCACACCCCCTAGCTTGGGTTTTGCCCAATTTAAAAAAGAAAAAGTAGTTTAGACACCTCTTTTTTATTTAGACACCCCCTATTATTTACTTTATTTTTATCATTTATTTATTTATTTGCTTTTCTTTATTTATTTTATTTTGTTCCCTTATTTATCTTATTCTATTTGTTTTTTTTATTTTATTTTATTTTTATTGTTGTTTTTTTGTTTTTATTGTTTTTATTTTATTTTATTTATTTATTCTAAATATCTATTTATTTTAAAATGCATATTTAATAATACATAAAAAAATAAAATATTTATATATATATATATATATATATATACAAAATTTACAAAAATATTTTAAAGGTTTAGGCACATGTGTGATCGCACGCATCGTCTTTGTGTTAAAACCTTTTCTTCTTCTCTTCTAAAAAAAAGTAATAATAAAAATACAAAAATATTTTAAAAGGTTTAGGCACATGTGTGATCGCACGCATCGTCCTTGTGCTAAAACCTTTTCTTCTTCTTTTCTCAAAAAAATAATAATATATTTTAAAGGTTTAGGCACATGTGTGATCACACGCATCGTCCTTGTGCTAAAACCTTTTCTTCTTCTTTTCTCAAATAAAATACAAAAATATATTTTAAAGCTCAAGCACATGTGTGATCGCACGCATCGTCCTTGTGCTAAAACCTTTTCTTCTTCTATTCTAAGAAAAAAAACAATAAAATATTTTAAAGGTCTAGGCACATGTGTGATCGCACGCATCGACCTTGTGCTAAAACCTTTTCTTCTTCTTTTCTCAAATAAAATACAAAAATACATTTTAAAGGTCAAGCACATGTGTGATCGCTCGCATCGTCCTTGTGCTATAAACCTTTCCTCTTTCTTTTAGAAAAATACAAAAATACATTTTAAAGGTAAAACATATGTGTGATCGCTCGCATCGTCCTTGTGCTATAAACCTTTTTTCTTTCTTTTATAAAAATGCAAAAATACATTTTAAAGGTCAAGCACATGTGTGATCGCTCGCATCGTCCTTGTGCTAAAAGACATTTTCTCTTTCTTTTATAAAAAAATACAAAAATATATTTTTAAGGTTTAGGCACATGTGTGATCGTTCGCATCGTCCTTGTGCTAAAACTTTTCTCCTTCTCACATAAAAATACCAAAATATAAAACATTCACATCTTCAAACAACAATCAACCTTTCGCCCAGAACTACGTGATCCTTGATTCTCCATCAAGAGTGGAGATACGTAGGAGCAAGGTTAGCCCTTGTCAGGTTCACTTCCCAAAAATCCAAAATCATTTCAAAACAAATTTTCAAACAATTTCCAAACAAACTTCTCAAACAGTTTCAAAAAGAACTACGTAACCCTGATTTCTCATTCTGAATGAGAATACGTATGAGCAAGGTCAATCCTTATCGGGCCCAAAAAACTAAAAAACATATTTTGTTTCTTTAGAGTTTTATTTTAGGGGATAGTTAAACATTTTGAAAATCACATCATATTCGCGTATTTAGTTAAAGGTACTGCCTTAGGGCAGGCGTTGTAGGGTGCTAATGCCTTCCCTACACGTAACCGACTCCCGAACCCATAATCTGGTTTTTACTAGACCATGTCTTATCATTTTATGGTTTTTTCGTAGTTTTCCAGAATAAACTATGGTGGCGACTCCAAAATCTCTTTTCAAAACCCGTTCCTTTTTTTGTATCGTCGTCTCGTCGCGATTCCGGTTGCGACAACTTTATACTCCTTATCCAACGTGTTAACTGATCTATCATATTAACTATGTGATAATTATTATATAGTTTCATGTTATATTTTGAAATGTTACATAAACACTAAATATTAATGTTAATGCGAATATATATTTAGTTAAAAACATTATATCGTCACCCTTTTCAGATGGCATATCCACCCGTTATGAATTTTGAAAACATTATATTTACCCGTTATTGCAATAGTGAACAAAGAGTTGTAATTTAAACAAATATCATTATAATTTACTCAAATTATAATGATATTTTAAATTGACTTTGAGAAAAAAAATATTTAGTTTAATAATTGTGTTAAGAATTCCAAGATATTTTTTTTATCTAGTGAAAGATGAAATTGTTTGAACCGAGATAAAATGAGTCTAAAAGTGAGATGAAAGTGATAAAATAAATTTAGTTGTATAATAATATATATAGAAATTAATTTTTAAGAAATAAGTTAATATTAAAATAAATTTCAAAAATCTATATTAAAATCAAAATGAAATTAAAACAAAAAATTATTATAAACTTTTAACAAATATTAATATATTAAAATAATTGGTCAAAATTCAAATAAATAAATTATATTTATTTTATTAATTATTTTTATTATAACAATAAAATATATCTATAAATATTTAGTTATTATATATTCCATATTAATTTTAAAACATGTAATAAAATTAGTTAAATAAATATATTTTTTAACATTACTTTAATAAACTAATTTATTTTAGCAAATATTAAAAGCAAATGATTTTTTATTATAATATTATTTATTTAAAATAAATATTTTATTATATTTATTTTCACATAACCTATTATACCAAATGTATAATCGATTATGCTGGATTTTTGAAATCTTTCTTTATTAAATTGTGTAAAAAGTTACCAAAATAATATTGTCTCCTTTTTCTTTTAATTTTTTTAATTGATTTTCACGTTCATAAATCCGCGCCATGGTTGGAAACAGGCAGTTCCTAAATAAGAGCTCAAAAAAATGTATTTTTTATTATATAATCTAAAATTTATTTTTTAAATTTGAAAATATATTTTTAATAGTGTAATTTAAAAATGCATTTTGGATTATTTAATTAGTAAATATATTTTAGATATATGTCGTACCAGTGACGGAACTTTGTGTAAAGAACTTTGCTTTTAATTTTAGTTTTAAAATTTAAATATGTTTTTAGTTTATGAATTTTAAGATGAAATTGAAATTTATTTTTATTCAAAAATTTTGATATATTTTATTTTTTAAACTTAAAAACTAAGATTATTTAATGACTTTAAGTCTAGAAAAAAAATGTATTTGAAAGAAGGTTTTTGGGTAGAGGTCAAAGATTCATAGTAGGTTCTTTAAGGATTTAAATGATGTTTCTCATAGTCGTTTCTCCAAACTATTCGGAAGGTATTTAAGAAGGCACTCCGATATCAGAGTCAGTTCAACGTTTGACAGTTTAAATATTAATGGTATAGTAAACGCATACCACTTACCTTCTTACCTCAAACTTATATTTATAGATTTTAGAGTGAGCTTTTGATTAGCAATGACTTAACTACGTCCAATTGTTAGTAATCATACTTTACCTTTAAGTTGTTTAATTAGTATTATAGTTAATTGTCTTGGCCATTGACCGATCGATCTGACTCCTTGACCATTTGGTCCTCTTGATGGTTTGTTTATGCATCTCAATGATAGTTGATCGCCCGGTCATACGATACATAGGCCCCCAAATTCCATTCTGAAATGACTAACAAAGGGATTTATAATTGGATGAGTGGTGTTCGCCGTCTGGGTTGTCTGTTTTTGGGGAGCCCGTAGACCGTTCGGCCAGGCGGTTGTCAACCTTTCAAATTGTTTGAAAATGTGACCATTGAGGGAAGGATGTGTGACATTTCGAATCTCGTGCCCATCGAAATTCGAAGAGTCGGGTGTTGTGAGTCTTTGTATTTGGCTTGATTTAACGGTTAAGGGTAACTTAATGAAAGGCCTTTTTTGGCTATAAATATAGGTGGGCCTCTCCTGTCATTTTCACTTTTGCTTTTAACTTTCTTCTGCCAACCAAACATCCTTCACACTTTCAAGTAATAATGTTGACCATTAATCTGTTTTCGTCTGAGGAGTCTTCGAGGAGGGGCGACCAAGGGTATGCGGACGATGCTTCTTCGTCTCTGGTGTCATTGTTGGTCTCGGCTTTGATTTTGGGATCAATCGAGCAAGACACATTTTTTTGTCGGGAATGTGGTTAGTGTAAATACAAATAAGGTCACACTTGTTGACGATACTGAAGTCGATATTGCGTTGGAGATTGACACGACCAACAAGAGGGATGTGGTCGCTTAGTTGCTCCCAGTCATTACGGGCTGTGAATTGATATCCCGCAAGGTGGAGGAAGATGTCACTTGCTTCTACATGGGACGACAACTACAATGGTGGGTCGAGCAGACTTGCTTCATCAAGGCCTCCAAAGACGCCAAGTGTTTCAACCTCATCGGTTGTAAGGGAAATGAACGGGTATTCCATGGGAAGGAGAGTTGCGCTAGGGACTTCTTCTTCATGTACACTTGTTTATTTAAAGACCTACTCTTGTTCGTCTTCCCTTTGTCGATTGTCAGATGGACGTGTTGAGGGAGCTCAATTGTCACCAACTTAGTTGCACCCGAACAGTTGAGCTTTTATGCAAGTGTTCGAGGTGTTTTACCTAACTCTTAGCCTCACTCCCACTCCCCATATTTTTCTAAATTATATTTGCACACATCCAAACACCAAAAAGGGTTGGGTCTTCCTTATATCGGAGAAGGTGGTTATTTACCTTGTAAGCCACCTTCTTTAAGGGATTAAAGACCAAATATTTCAAGGATAAAATAACATAGGTTGATCAGACTAAGTTTTTCTGAGACCAGTCAACCCAATTTTCCTTTATATTCGACTAAGAGTCTGAGAAAAATAAATTTGTGTCACAAGTCAACAATGGCACCAAACGAAGTGGAAGCAATAGATACAATTGATCAACTACCCCGTCGCCTCCCTTCCCGAAGTCTTGCCAATTTGCTCAGGTGTTAAAACCTCTGTAATATTAATTTATATTATATTTTATATTTTATTTTGTAATTTTATTTAGATTTTATTTTAAAAATTTATAAGATATCTTTTTTTTTAAATATCCGTAGGTATCCATGGGTACCCTCGAGTTTCAAAATACCTGTAAATATTTTTAAACAGGTATCTCACAAATAACGGGTGGACTTTTTTTATTGCGGGTCAGGTAACATGTAGGCACTATCTGTTTCAAACCCGACCCGTTATCATCCCTACGCTTGGCCCTAGACAAGAAAATATTGGTGAGGGACTATCTCATCATAAGTTGTTTGACATTGCGTTTGAGCTCAACACCTGAGCGACTTTTATAACCCTTCAGGCATCAGATGTTGCGGAGAGTGCCGAGTAAGACAAAAAGTTGGCTTCGTGCAGTCGGACTTGAACAAGGCGCAAAAGGTCATTGCTGACTAAAGGTGTAGCTCAAGGAGGTAACCACCACTCAAACGGAATGGCAGAAACATTGAGAGTGGTCGTTTACTACAAAGAAGAATGTCAATCTTAACTTATGTTGTAAAAAATGAAAACGATCATGGAAGAGTTGACCACCCAAAACATTGAGCTTATTCAACAAAAAAAGGTGAGTAGCCAAAGAAAAAGACTGTTTGATCACTTAGTTGGAGGAGGTTAACAACGAGGTGTTCAATGAGCACCATGCAAGTTTCCTTAAGGTCCTTGCCCAGGTCGCCTTCGCCTACAACACCCCTTTGGATGAAGGCAACTTTGATGTCATGAAGGATTTCCACAGTGATGAGTTTGTAAACATCCGAGACATTCCTTCAAATGAAGATGTCGAGGTTGAACCAATCATCTAGGTTGTTGTAGATTGTAACACACCAATTTAGGATGTCATGTATGAGTAAAAGAGTGTCCATAATAAAACTCTGATACCATCACAATATAGTAAAAATTTTAAAATTTATTACGTTATCGTAAAAATAAATAAAAACATGCAGGAATAATAATTAATTCAATTACAACTTGAAATAATGTACTAAAACTCCTCAACATAATTTGTTGAAATAAAAAAACAACATTTTGAAAAACCCTGAAAATAATTCCCTACTTGTCCCAAAAATAATTCCCCACTCGTCTCTTGTTATACACTGCATCAATAACATCCTTTCTGGTCCCATATAAATACGATCATCGTAGGTGAAAACCACCACCACAAATGCGAGAGTGAGTTAACATAATCAACATCAAAATCACATGTAATGATATAATTATAATAATACAATTATCAATTAAAGTATAAGCTCATAATCCTCCAACTTAAATCAAATTCACAACAATTAACCACTACAACAGTACGAATCATGCATTTAACCACTACAACTCACCATATAATTGTCCCTACAACCAACATACATCATGGTACATAGGCTCACAACATTGCAATCATCACTGATTTCTTGGAAATACTTCCGAAACATACACCAAGTATCTAACACCACCAAGTTTGGGAAAGATAACAACAAGCCCCCAACCCAACTTGGTTATTCTAAGAACGTGCATGGCAACCCATAACCACACCATTACATCTTGGGCAATCCGGGACTATCATCACTCCCTCCTATAGGCTCACAAAACCACCACGAGTAACCCTCTACCCCATCTACGTACTATCTTATATGGCCTATATAAACCATTCCAACCTTCAACTATCATGGTTACACATTAATTATATCCACAATAAACCCATCCAACATGGAACACAAGAGAACAACACCTTCACATCATGAAACCAAAAACATGCACACTTACACCGCATGGAACCAAAAGATAACAACCCCTATGCAACATGCAAACAAAAGAGCATAACACCTATATTGTTGTAACAATCGATACTGATTTTGTGCAGTGGAATAAAAGAGTAATCGATTTTGCGATTGTTAAAGAGCATAAAGCGTGTTCGGTCAATTAAAATGGTTCCTTTAATTTTCTTACAAAAATATTATCGAACAGTTGATGTGCAGAAAATTAAAGAGTGTATGGAGTAGAAAAATCACTCAAATGATTTTTATCCTGGTTTGAATCAAAAGATTCTACATCCAGTCGTTAATCACTATAAATAGTGATTAACCTTTTCACTAAAATATTGTTCACAGATTTCAATAAGATGAAATACAAATAAGAACATAAAGAACCTTCCTTCGACAAACGAACCGGAAGTAAAACTACTCAGCCAACTTGAAGAGAATTGGTCCAACCTTAGATACATTAAGCGCAAGTTTCTCCTATTCACAAGACTTGACAAGAGCACACTATCACTTGAGAACTTCCTTAGACAAACTGTATTCTCAAATGTGGCATAGATAATTTCGAAGGGTTTGGAAGAGAGTGTATATAGCCTACTGGTCTGAAACTGAAACGACATATTACAACTGCCAATGATAATCGATTATTGTAAGTGATAATCGATTATCTGCGAGACTTGGAACAAATATGATATTAACTCTTCAAATGGTCGAGTCTAGTTCTTCACCTCCTTCCACCGTTCGGCTAGAGCCCTAATTGTCTTCAAACGTTTGGCTCGATTCTTCTTCACTCGTAGACCTTCAAAATCTTAACATTTTATTCTACAATGTTAGTTGAACTCAACACCGTTCGGTCTTGTACATGTGTTGTGTTTATCTGTCTTATTCGACTTTCTACTACTATACGTCATTCGGCCTTTTAGCTGTGTTTAGCCTTCAACTGTGTTCGGATTTTATCTACTATACGTCATTCGGTCTTCAACTGTGTTCGTTCTGTGTTCAGCCTGTGTTTCAACGCCGTTCGGTCTTCAACTACGTTCGGCCAATGTTTGTCCTATGTTCCAATGTCGTTCGGTCTTCAACTCCGTTCGACTAGTGTTTGTCCTATGTTTGGCCTTCATTTGTTTGTGACTATTCAGTCTTCAACTGTTATAAACCGTTCGGTTTGCATCTAGGTTCTTGTTCCCTTTCCTCACGGACCAACATACAAGAGTGCTTTTAAACTTAAGACAACAAGGGTCTTCATATTCTTCACTTTGTAACATCATCAAAATCATTGTCTTCAAGACACCAATGCTCTTGATTGGTAAAAATCTCTCCCTTTTTTATGATGATAAAAAATCCCTTATTTAAAACATCTTTTGAAAATATGCACATATTTTAAGCTAAAAGGCAAAGAAGAAGTTAGTAGCAACTGCACAAGAAATGTTTCTCCCCCTTTTTTATTATAAGCAAAAAGTAAATATACTCCCCCTCAAAATGTTCTCCCCCTCACGAAGTGAATGTATGCAATGAAGAAAAATGAAGAAGTCTTATTCTTTGATGCAAAAAGAAAGTACAGTACACTTAAAAGATAAAAGACAACACGTAATAAAAATTTTAAGATAATTATTTAATTTCTAAAAGGTAGGACAAGGGGGACGTTCTGGAGGTTGAAGATTGAGACGTTCCTCAATGTTGCCTAAGCGAGTATCAAACTCTTCAAACCTTTCATAGGCATATTCTTGATGAGTTTGCTGCATTTCAATAATCTGATCAAATCGCGTTTGATGAGCAAAACTCATGTCCTCCATTTGTTTGGATAAATTTGCAAAGTATTCTTCCATTGAGAGAGAGGAGGATGAAGGCATGGTAGAAGGTCCAGCTTCAGATGGAGCAGTAGCTCTTACTGGGTCTGTCATATGTGCATCCATATCATCATCTTCATCATCCTGATTTTCGTCATCCTTGTGAATGATCACACACCCACGGGCGACAAAACCCATTTAATGAAAAACCGTCTCCCCAATTTCAGTGCCAATTGATTAGATGGCTTGGGTGTGCTCACCATCTACACTAAATCCTTTGTATTCAATAATCCTAGAAATTAGGAGAGCGTATGGAAGATGGTACGCATGGTACTTTTTGGCTTTCACCATGGTATCTGTCATAAGTGCAGGCTAATCGATATGAATTTGATTCAGAATCCCATACAAGAGAAAAAGATCCTACTCAGAACATTGAGCATGATTGGTAGCACGGGGGCAAAGAAGCTAGAATATCAAATAGTGGATTAATCTTTCTTCTACCTTGAATCCTCCAACCACTAGTTGATGACGATTAGTTTGGTGTTGGGGGTTTCACAGAAATGATTGAAAGGTTAGAAGACGATTGATGGACTTTTGCAGCATGATCCCAAATGGTGAGTTGTGCGACATTTTTCCAAATGTCATCATCGAGAATAATTGGGACCCCTTTCACTTTGTTTGTGACAATTCCACCCCAATACTTGACGTTGTAGTAGAATACTCGAATGAGATCAGGATAGATACAACCCTTTTGTTCAACCAAGTAAGTAAGACTTTGGGCTCCA